>NC_041391.1:325038227-325083582 GCF_002162155.2 Triticum dicoccoides | reverse complement strand
GCCGGAGCGGCGGCCGGAGGAGCGGGACGGCCGCGGCGGCGCTGGGCCGAGCGGGCGGCGGCGGCGCGGCACTCGAGGGAGCGGGGGCACCGGGCTCGGGGAGGGCCGACCTCGGGCCCGGCGGTTGGCGACGGCGTGGGTGGCCGGGCGCCATGTGGCGGCGCGCCGTTCGCCGGGCGGATGTGTCCGGCCCTGTCCGGACACGTCCGGTGGCGGCGGGGAAGAAGGCTAGGGTTTGGGGATCCGGAATTTTCGGGGGGAGGCTATATTTATAGGTAGAGGGAGCTAGGAGACTCCAAATGGGGTGTAGTTTTCGCCCACAAGATCGTGATCCGACGACGGAGAGCATGGAAGTGACTTGGATGGGTTATTGGGCTGTTTTGAAGGGGTATTGGGCTGCAACACACGAGAGGCCTTCGCGGTTACCCGGTTAACCTTTGGAGTATCAAACGACCTCCAAATGGCACGAAACATGACAGGTGGTCTACCGGTGGCGTACCAAGGCCACTTGGCAAGCCTCGGTCCATTCCGAGAACGTTTAACACCCGCTCACAAAAAAGAGACAAGAGGGGTGCGCCGGTGCATGTGGGAGCGTCGGAATGCAAAACGGACAACGGGGAAAATGCTCGGATGCATGAGGCGAACACGTATGCAAATGAGATGCACATGATGACATGATATGAGATGCATGACATGAACAAAATGCAAAACAAAAGACGAAAACCCAACCACGGAGGGAAATATCATAGCACATAGCCAAAAATGGCAAGAGTTGGAGTTACAAAGATGGGAAGTTACATCCGGGGTGTTACAAGTGTGCCTCGTCATCTTCGGACGAGGCTTCTGGCACAACCTTACGACGGAGACCCTTTCGAGTCCCTGGGGCCTTCTTTTCGTCCTTCTTCTCCGGCACCTTGTACGGTGCCGGAACCAGCATCTCCGTCAGGAGAGCATCAGCTCGGATTTCTGGCAGCGGAGCCGGACAGTTAACCTGCTCTGCTATCTTCACATAATTCTGAACAAGTATGCACCGTTACTCAAGACTCCCCCACGAATATATTGGGAAGAACCGAATCTGGTGGTAGTCTGAGAACTCACCTGACTAGGAGGCCGCTCGGCGTGAAGCCCGTGGTCCTCGGATGTGGGAGGGGGTACTTTGGAGGCCTTCAACAACACCTTCCATGCGCCTTTGTGCGTCATGTCATAGAGCTTTCGGAGCGTCTGGTGTTCGGCCGGGGCGAACTCCCACAGATTGAATGCCCGCCTTTGGCATGGCAGAATCCGGCGAACGAGCATGACCTGGATCATGTTGACAAGTTTGATGTTCTTGTCCTTCATGCTTTTGATGCAGGTCTGGAGTCCGGTCGGCTCTGTAGATTCGCCCCAGGACAGGCCCTTCTTTTCCCAGGAGGTGAGCCGCATGGGGGCTCTGGATCAGAACTCGGGGGTCGCCGCCATGTAGGCGCTGCGCGGCTCAGTGATGTAGAACCACCCCGATTGCCACCCTTTTACGGTCTCCGCAAAGGAACCGTCCAGCCAGGTGACGTTAGGCATCTTGCCCACCATGGCCCCTCCGCACTCCGCTTGCTGGCCGCTTACAATCTTCGGCTTCATGCAGAAGGTTTGCAGCCACAGGACAAAATGAGGCCGGATGCGGAGGAAGGCCTCGCATATGACGATGAATTCCGAGATGTTGAGGACAAAATTTGGGGCTAGATCATGGAAATCTAGCCCGTAGTAGAACATAAGCCCGCGGATGAAGGGATGAAGTGGAAATCCCAGTCCAAGGATGAAGTGGGCAATGAACACGACCCTCTCATGGGGTCCTGGGGTCGGAATGACCTGCCCGGCGTCCGGTAGCCGGTGCGCTATGTCTGCGGCCAAGTATCCGTCCGCCCGAAGATTTGTGAAGTGCTTCTCCTTGACGGTGGAAGCCACCCACTTGCCTCCTGCCCCGGATATGTTTAGCTGTGCGGAGAAGACTTGGGCTTGGGCACTGGAGCTCGAGTGGGCAAGAGTGGGCAAGAGTGGGCAAGGGAGAAAGAAGGCGTGGGTAAAAATGAGGAAATCTTATCCCTTTATAGAGGCGACGAAAGCGGTGCGCCTCCCCACTTGCCCGTTGGGAATCTCTTGCTTCCCAAGCGCCACGATTGATGGCGTGGCGGGATTACCCATACCCGTATTGACGAGAATCCCGTGATAAGGGGACACGATCTCTCCTTTGACAAGACGTGTCAAAGAAACCGCCTCGCAATATGCGGTGTGGCTGGTTGTGGGAAAAGGATTCGAATAATGATCCGACCGTAATAACATGTCATGTCGTCTAAAACAGTTGTCAGCAGATTGCATTTGTGAAATATCATTCTCTCTACAGCGGTGTGTAAAGATCATTTTGTGGATCCGGACACGATTCAAGTGTTCGATAATTACTTCGGAGTATTCGGAGAAGGAACCCGCCTTGCAATGCCGAAGACAATACTGCGCGCTGGACTCATCGTCATTGAAGCCTGGTTCAGGGGCTACTGAGGGAGTCCTGGATTAGGGGGTATCCGGACAGCCGGACTGTGTACAACATCCGGACTATTGAAGCGTGAAGATACAAGACTCAAGACTTCGGCCCGTGTCCGGATGGGACTCTCCTTTGTGTGGAGGCAAGCTTGGCGATCCGGATATTGTGTTTCCTTCCTTATAACCGACTCCATGTAAACCCTAGCCCTCTCCGGTGTCTATATAAACCAGAGAGGTTGGTCCTTAGATGGCAGATCACAATTACAATCATGCCATCATAGGCTAGCTCTTAGGGTTTAGCCTCTACAATCTCGTGGTAGATCTACTCTTGTACTACCCATATCTTCAATATTAATCAAGCAGGAAGTAGGGTTTTACCTCCATCGAGAGGGCCCGAACCTGGGTAAACATCTGTGTCCCTTGCTTCCTGTTACCATCAGCCTTGACGCACAGATCGGGACCCCCTACCCGAGATCCGCCGGTTTTGACACCGACACCCAGAGTGACAGAAGTCGGAACACTTCCCGGTGATGACCGTAGTTTGAGGAGTCCATGTATTCATCGTGTGTTAATGCTTTGTTCCTGTTCTCTATTAAAAGGAGGCCTTAATATCCCTTAGTTTCCAATAGGACCCCGCTGCCACGCGACGGTAGGACAAAAGATGTCATGCAAGTTCTTTCCATAAGCACGTATGACTATTTGCGGAATACATGCCTACATTATATTTATGAACTGGAGCTAGTGTCGTATCACCATAGGTTATGACTGTCATATGATGAATATCATCCAACGAATTCACTGATCCAATGCCTACGAATTTCTATGATATTGTTCTTGCTAAGTTACTACTGCTATTGTTACTATCGCACTTGCTACATAATCATTGCTATCACTTTACCGTTACTATTGTTGTTGCTACTACTATCAAAACTATCATACTACTTTGCTGCAGATAATTAATCTCCAGGTGTGGTTGAATTGACAACTCAGCTGCTAATACTTGCAAATATTCTTTGGCTCCCCTGTGTCGAGTCAATAAATTTCGGTTGGATACTCTACCCTTGAAAACTGTTGCAATCCCCTGTACTTGTGAGTTATCAAGACCTTTTCTGGCGCCGTTGCCGGGGAGCATAGCTATATTTGTTGAGTCACTTGGCATTATTATCAAATTATCACTATGAAGAATCTGAAGGATGGTAAGACTAAGATTTTTTTCCTCTAAGACGAGGGGCGGCAAGGAACTGCCATCCAGCTCCGCTTTAGATTCACCTTCTGTTATAAGTAGACTTGCAATACCACCACATGTTATCAATTCTGATATGTCACAAGTTATTGATGATGCTACTTCTGCTATGAATGCTACTCATGATGGTTCTAGTACCTTTCTTGATGATAATGTGCCCCTAGGTGAATTGCTTGATGAAAAAATTGCTAGAGTAAGACATAATGAGATTGTTGAAACTGATGAAGAGCTTGAAATTAAAAATCTTGAAACACCTATTACACCTAGTTCTCATAGATATGAATTGCCTAAACTACCTGAAGGTTATGTTACGGATGAGGAGATAGATAGAGATTTTTATGCTTGCAATGCTAGAGATGATCTTAAGAAATTATTATGCAAACTGAAAGAGAAATCTTTAAATGCTAGAATGAAATGTGACCCCAAGTTTATTACTTATCCTATCTTTCTTGATGATAAGGATTATGAATTCTTTGTTGACCCAGAGTTAATTACTTTGGTTGAATATGGTCCTTTCCATGGTTATGAAACTGAAACTATTGTGGCACATCTTACTAAGTTAAATGACATAGCCACCCTTTTTGTTCATGATGAGAAGATTCGCTATTATTATATTCTCAAATTATTTTAGTTCTCATTAAAGGGTGATGCTAAGGCTTGGTATAATACCCTTGCTCTTGGTTGTGTGCGTAGTGCCTAGGATATGATTTATTACTTCTCTGAAAAATATTTTCCTGCTCATAAGAAACAAGCTGCCTTACAGGAAATATTTAACTTTGTGCAAATTGAAGAAGAGAGTCTCCCACAAGCTTGGGGGAGGATTCTCCAATTGCTTAATGCTTTGCCTGATCATCCTCTTAAGAAAAATGAAATACTTGATATCTTCTATAATGGACTAACTAATGCTTCTAGGGATTTCCTTAATAGTTTTGCTGGTTGTGTTTTCAGGGAAAGAACTGTCGAACAAGCTGAAGAATTATTGAATAACATATTGAAAAATTATGATGATTGGATCCTTCCTAAACCACCACTTAAACCTACTCCAAAGAAGAGGCGTATCTCATATCTCAGTCCTGAAGATATGCAAGAGGCAAAGAAATCTATGGAGGAAAAAGGTATTAAAGAAGAGGATGTTAAAAATTTACCACCTATCAAAGAAATACATGGTCTTGAAACACCATCACCACCTAAGGTGGTAGAGGTAAATTCTTTACTAAAGTTCGATGAAGGTGATATTCCTTATAATAAACATCCTAGTCAATGCCTTTATGATTTTGATAATTACATTAGAAAGCAAGATCACTTCAATGCAAATGCTATGAAACAATTGAAATATTATTCTGATATGATTGCTCACTTGAGTGACTTGTTATTTAGAATCTCAAATTATGTTAGAGGTGTAGGGAAGCATGCCTCTATGATTCAAACACAATTAGAACAAGTTGCTAAATCTCAAAGAGAGTTGTTAGATGAAATGAATAATAATATCAATGACCATGCTGTTAGAGTAATGACTAGACGAGGTAAAATGATTCAGTAACCACTTTATCCTAAGGGACGCCTAAAAAAATTGAACAAGACTCTCAAAGAGCTAACACTGATGCACCTAGTCCTTCTAAAAAGAAAAAGAAGAAGAAAAATGATAGGACTTTGCATGCCTCTAGTGAACCTGAAGTAGAAAAACCTCCTGATAACGATATTGAAGTCTATATTTCTAATGTTGAAACTCAATCTGGTAATGAACACTCACCTTCTGATGATGAAAAAGACAATGTGGAGGTTCATAAAGATACTCAAACAAATAAAAAATAACCAGACAATGATGTTGAAATAGAACCAGCAGTTGATCTTGATAACCCGCAACCCAATAATAAAAGATATGATAAAAGTGACTTTGTTGCTAGAAAACATGGTAAGGAAAGAGAACCATGGGTTCAAAAACCTATGCCCTTTCCACCGAAGTCAACCAAAAAGAAATATGATGAAGAATTTGAATGCTTTGCTGAAATGCCGAGGCCAGTCTTTTTGCGTACTCGCTTGACTGATACCTTAAAAATGCCTCCTTATGCAAAATACATGAAAGACATCATCACCAATAAGAGAAATATATCGGAGCTGAAATCTCAACCATGCTTGCTAATTATGCTTTCAAGGGTGGAGTATCTAAAAAACTTAGAGATCCAGGAATACCAACTATACCTTGCTCCATCAAAAGAAATAATGTGAAAACTGCTTTATGTGATTTAGGAGCTGGTGTTAGTGTTATGCCTTTCTCTTTATATAAAAGACATGATTTGAATAAACTCACACCTACCAAAATATCTTTGCAAATGGGTTACAAATCAACTGCCATTCCTATCGGTATTTGTGAGGACGTGCCCGTTGTTGTTGCAAACGTTACTATATATCTTAACTGAATTTGTTATACTTGAGATGCACGAGGATGACAACATGTCGATTATCCTTGGTAGACCCTTCTTGAATACTGCAAGGGCTATTATTGATTGCAATAAAAGCAAGGTCACTTTTCATATCAATGGTAATAAGCATACATTGCACTTTTCGAAGAAACAATTCCAAGTGAATGGTATTAATGTTATTGAAAAAACTCCGACAATCACTATTGGAAGTTTTCAACTACTCTACCTACTGCCAAAATGAAATATGAAATTCTTATTGTTGGGGATATTCATATCCCCATTGAGGTAATTTAGTGTGTCATGAAAGTTCTTAGGTTTCATGCCAATCGGAAGTGGCTGTTAATAGGACTTCATCAACCTTATTAATGAATCATTTTTGAGAAGTATGAAGTTGACGAATTTAGTGAGCATAACCTTCTGTCCTTACCCTTTGTTTTCTGTTTTTATTTGTTAAATAAAATAAAATGCCATGTTTTTTCTATTTTCTGAGTTTCCCGTGCAATAAAAAAATGACCCAAAAATAAAAGTTCTCAGAATGCTCTGAAAATTTAACAAGATTTTTTCTAAATATTTAAGAATTTTTATTGCAACTAACATCAGAGGGAGGTGATCCAGGTGGGAACAACCCACCTGGGCGCGCCAGCACCCCCAGGTGCGCCCTGGTGGGTTGTGGTCCCCACGTGGGCCTCCTCACTTATCTCTTCATCCCATATCACCACCTACCTCTAGAAAAAAATCAACATTGTTCTCTCTCTCTCTCATGTTCTTGCTCTCAAACTCGCGGATTTCGATCTCTTTGCTCGAAGCTCCGTTCTCGAAACTGTTTTGGGGATTATTGTTTGGTACGTGACTCCTCCGTTGGTCCAATTAGTTTTTGCTTTAGTGGTTTATACTTTGAATAATAAGTTGCTCTTGGTGCTGCTGTAGATGAGATTGCATGTTAAATTCTTAGAGTTCTAAGTAGTTTGAATGCATGAGATGGTCTCTATGCATCCCCATGTGTAGTTGCATCATTCTTGTAAAGTTTTGTTGACAAAAATTTGTGACCCAATTTTTTTTCAAAAAATTGTACGCGAATATGATGAACCTCTTTGGAAGGAGTTCTTCGAGGCAGAGGTCCTCGGAGGCATCTTCTAGTAGCAGCTCCGTTCATCGGTCGTATGTTGAACAAAGTGAAAATTCCATTCGTGATGACGCCACCAAATCATGTTTATGGCCATGCAACGATTATATGGTGCGTGTGGGCATTAAAGAAGAATTTGAACAATATGTTCACAATGCCGAGCTCGGTCCCTACATTGCAGATAAGTGCAACCAACACCTTAGCCTCACTGAATCATTTACAAAAGAATTTAAATTCCATCCTAGTGACTCCCGAGTATCATTTAAACTATATGACAATTCATTTACTATACCTCTGGAGACATTTTCTAATCACTGCAAAATTCCATTTTGGGGTTCATTGGATGAACCACCAAAGTCGGAGTTTGAGATATTATTGACTAGTATTTGCTATGGTGAGACTAGAGGAGTGACTCAAGGTAGAACAAAGAGCATTCATTTTCCCTCCATCCAATACTTTGCACCATTTAATGGAAAATGCATTGTAGGCAAACAAGATTGTAGTACACTTTGTGCTCCAGACTTGAGCCTTATCCGCACCGCTCTAACCGGTGACAAAAGTTATAACATTGGATTGATAGTGGCACGTAGATTGCAACACAACGTTGGTAGTGGATATTTTTATGGTGGAATTTATGCCGCACACTTAGCAAGAGAGCTTGCTGTTTCACCTTGGCCTTATGACCCCATCCTGCCCACGCAGTACCTTGACTTTGATGCTATGAAAAATCATAAGATCCTTAGTGGTGAACCCCATAATTTTACTTATAACATGTTGTTTAATAAAAAGTCCTTTGTGGACACCTTTTTGCCTGCACCTGCTCTCTTTGATGTTCACAGCAAGGGAAGATATTATGTTCTTGAGAGCGAGGCCCAAGCGCATAATGCAGCAGTTCTGGCTGCACGGCGAGCTAAGGTGTCTGCATCCCGAGCCTCCGTGAGCTATCACTCCGACCATTATGCAGGCTACTGATGGATATTACCAACTTAGGCCAAAAGCCTAAGCTTCGGGGAGTACGTATTACCACCGACATTACTTTCATGTTCAGACATTTCATTCCAGTTCTCGGTGTCCACACTTTTTCATTGTATTATACATGCTAGATTTCTTTTCTTGCCTTCTTATTGTGTGTTTGAAAAACTTTGAGAAAATACAAAAAATTATTTCCTGCTGCTTTTAGATTTTTCTTTCTAGTGTAGTTAGTTGTAGTATTTAAAAAGAAAACCCAAAAATATTTCCTTGTTCTTCTTTTGCTTCTTGGGAGCTCTCGTGTGTAAATAATTTTTCTCGCTTTTGTTTTTCTTCCCTTAATTTGCTTCCTCCCAGATAAAAACACAAAAAATCCAAAAATATTTCAGTGTGTTTCTCTGAATTTATTTTCTTTTTATTGAGTCGTACCAAGCAGAAGACCACGATGAAAATGTTGAGTGGCTCTCATATGCATTCTTGTTGATCTAACAAAGAGCCCATATTACCTTGCTTTCTTCTTTTTGAATAAAATGTTTGCAGATTCCAGCTTAGTCCACGGCACTCTTGCACTATTATTACTTTCATATCATTCGGTCGTGCAAGTGAAATGCAATAATGACGATATTTGATGAATTGGGGTTGTCGCAGAGAGAAACGGGTATAAACTCAACTTGTTCTATTTTTGTAAATATCTTTAACCTAGTATCCATGATTTAGCTTATTATGATCAAACATGTTTGCGATGACCCTTAGAGATTATAGTTTCTCATGCCATGCTTAAGTATCTAGGAGTGGATAATGATTTATCTTGGAGATCAACATTGCGTTAAAATGATTGTGATGTAGTATGATGATGTGGTATCCTCCTCTGAATGTTTGAGTGGCTTGACTTGGCACATGTTCATGCATGTAGATGAATCAAAACCAACATAGCCTATATGATATTTATGTTCATGGTGTTCATATTCTACTCATGCTAGCTAGTATCCAGTGCTACTTATGCATAATGCATGTTCATGGCCGTTTTCGATCTCTAGCTGGCTCCTTCTCAACCTATTTGCTAGCCTTCGCCTGTACTAAGTGGGAATACTGCTTGTGCATAAATATCATGAAACCCATGTTATTCTAGATGAGTCCACCATACATACCTATATGCGGTATTACCAAGCCATCCTAAGTAAATTTGCATGTGCCACCTCTAAAAAACTTCAAATAAATATCTTTTTTGTGTGCCTTGATTGTTCATAGAGTGACAAGAGGTAGTCGGTATCTTCCATGCTAAGCGGGTTATTCTCATGATGAGTGTTTATTCACTCGTCCTTGCACGAGAGGGGCGGTAATAGGGATTCCCAGTTCCGAACTCAAATTGCAGATAATTAAACAAAACTCCCCAGGACTATTGTTGGTATGTACGACACCCGTTGTTTCGGACAATCCGTGGAGTGTGATTCTTGATGGAGGGGGAGTAAACCCTTACTTTTATCGCTTGGGAACCGCCACTAATGTGTTTAGCATGGAAGATACCGATAACTAATGGTCGCGAAGTAAACAAGAAGGGTGCATTTCTCAATAAATTCATTTACCTCTTTTTTTAAAACTTGAGCTTTGGCACCTCTGCAAATCACTGCTTCCCTCTGCGAAGGGACTATCTATTTACTTTTATGTTGTGTCATCACCTTCTCAAATAAGCACCAAACCTAAGAGCACTATTGTCATCCTCATGCATTGTGTATAGCTAATGTTGGGTGCATCATGACTAGATCTTTTCTACCATGAATTACAATGTTTTGTCGTTGCTTGAACTTTGGGGGTGCTCTCCATTTATGTTTTGCGGTCTCAAAAAGGGATAGCGAGATACCATTATTGTCATATTATATCATGGTTGTTTCAATAAGGTGTTGTTGTTTGAGATATCTTATTATTGTTCCCTAGTTGATTATGCCATTGTTATGAGTTAATAAATTTTCAAGAGTTATTGTTGACATGGTTAGTTATAATCTTTGCTGAAAACATGGGTGCTACTTAAGTTTATTTATGTAAACAAGAGCAAAGAGTTCGTAAAAGTTTTTCTTTTTCACTTTCAGTTTATCAACTGAATTGCTTGAGGACAAGCAAACGTTTAAGCTTGGGGGAGTTGATATGTTTCCATCGTATCTACTTTTCCTAATGCTTTTGCTCTAGTTTTGGACTCTAATTTGCATGATTTGAATGAAACTAACCTGGACTGATGCTATTTTTTGCAAAACTACCATGATGTTGTTTTTTGTGCAGAAATAAAAGTTCTCGGATTGGAACGAAACTTTGCGAGTAATTTTTATACAATAAAAGAGAATTTCTGGAGTCAAGAACCACCGGAGGGGGCACCTGGGTGGGCAAAACCCACCAGGGCACTCCTTCCCTCCAACCGCGCCCAGGTGGGTTGTCCCCACCTGGTGGCCCCGCAGACTCCAACCCTGATACTATAAAATCCATATTTGGAGAGAAAAATCAAGGAGAGAGAATTATCATGTTTCATGAGACGCATCCGCCGCCACCTCCTGTTCTTCATCGGGAGGCCAGATCTGGAGTCCGTTTGGGGCTCCGGAGAGGGGGATCTTCGATCTTCGTCATCACCAACCCTTCTTCATGGCCAATTCCATGATGCTCCCCACCGGGAGTGAGTAATTCCTTCATAGGCTCGCTGGTCGGTGAGGAGTTGGATGAGATTCATCATGTAATCGAGTTAGTTTTGTTAGGGCTTGATCCCTAGTATCCATTATGTTCTGAGATTGATGTTGCTATGACTTTGATGCTTAGTGCTTCTCACTTCGGTCCCGGGTGCCATGATTTTAGATCTGAACCATTTATGTTATCAACATCATATCTATGTTCTAGATCCAATCTTGCAAGTTATGGTCACCTACTATGTGTTATGATCCGGCAAACCCGGAGTGACAGAAGTTGGGACACTTCTCGGTGATGACCATAGTTTGACGAGTTCATGTATTCACCGTGTGTTAATGCTTTGTTCCGGTTCTCTATTAAAAGGAGGCCTTAATATCCCTTAGTTTCCAATAGGCCCCAGCTGCCATGGGAGGGTAGGACAAAAGATGTCATGCAAGTTATTTCCGTAAGCACGTATGACTATTTGCAGAATACATGCCTACATTATATTTATGAACTGGAGCTAGTGCCGTATCTCCCTAGGTTATGACTGTTATATGATGAATATCATCCAACAAATTCAGTGATCCAATGCCAACGAAATTCTCTCATATTGTTCTTGCTAAGTTACTACTGCTATTGTTACTATTGCACTTGCTACATAATCATTGTTATCGCTGTTACCGTTACAATTGTTGTTGCTACTACTATCAAAACTATCATACTATTTTGCTACTAATCACCTTGCTGCAGATAATTAATCTCCAGGCATGGTTGAATTGACAACTCAGCTGTTGATGCCTGCTTGAACTACGTCGGTATTTCCCCAAAGAGGAAGGGATGATGCATCACATCGATGGTAGGTATTTTCCTCAGTGATGAGACCAAGGTTATCAAACTAGTAGGAGAACCAAGCAACACAACGTAAACAGCCCCTGCACACAAATAACAAATAATCGCAACCTGATGTGTTAAAGGGGTTGTCAATCCCTTTCGGGCAATGTCGGGGGAAACTGATCCACGAACACCTATGGGACCAGAGCCCCTTTCGGTTCGGCGGGGGGGCGGAGGTCGCACGAAGAGCAGATCGAGGCGAAGCACACGAGCAGTTTACCCAGCTTCGAAGCTCTCCAGAGAGATAACTCTCCTACTGCTGCTTGTCTGATTCTATTATGTTCTTGCTCGAGAGAGAGCTAAGTGCTTTTCTGGCTTCCGAATGATCCGAACCCCCTCTACGTTGCACATGGGCCTCCTTTTATACGCTAAAGGGGTCACCGACAGGTGGCAACGCAGAGAAGGGTACAATTGTAAAAAGCGAGGTGGTTGGTACAGTTACTTGTACAGTGTTTTCTACCTAACCCTGACGGCAGGGGACGAGGGCATTGAATGCCCGTCTGAGTCGCCCAAACAGTGCAGAAAAGGACCGTTAGGGGCGCCACCGTTCGCCACGATGGTGATCTTGTCAGCTTCGCATGCCACTGCGCACCGCTGGCTGCACAGCCATCCGCCATGCGCGTCTGGAAAGGCTCCCAGAGCGACACGTTGGTGGATGCGTTGGAGCATGGGTACAGAGTGGCCGCCTGCCGCGGCAAGCGCCTTGCCGCGGCCGTTGTCCTGTCGGGCCTGGAAGCTTGTTGCCCACCGGGCCTCGAGGTGCCTTAGTTAGTCTTCCCGGCAAGCTCCTCTTGCCGGGGCCTTGTTGCCTTGCCGGAGCGCGTGGCGCGTCGCGGCAAGTTCTTTGGAATGCCTTGGTTGGCCTTCCCGGCAAGCTCCTCTTGCCGGGGCCTTGTCTCCTGAGCTTAAATACTTTGTTCTTGAATGGCTCCAAGAGAACCACGGAGGATCTTGGCGGTCACCCGGCAAGCCTTGCCGCGGGGCGCTGCAACTGCCCGTGCACAAGTTCGGGGTACTAGGGTACCACTATTCTAGTACACCGACAGGAGCCCCCGGGCCTGGGCCATACACGGTGCCGAGAGCTCTTGGGCCAGGCCCAAAACAAGGCACGGGCACACGCGGCCTGGGCCACGCCGAATCTTGCTCCGTATCCACCGCACCCTCCCCTAACGGCACGCGTTGAATGCGGCATCGTGGGAGAGATCGTGGGTGGTTTCTTTATTCAGAAGGGCTAAACGTATGCCCCCTCCCTCTTTATAAGCAGAGGAAACAGGGGCAGTTCGTTCCCCCTCGCTGGTTGCTAATACTCCATCTTCACGAACCTCCGCCGCTCCCCCCTTCTTCTCGAAGCCGAGAGAGCAGCGCTCCGCCCCTCCCCCCCATTGCCACCAGCACCACCAACGCCGTCGACCTCCCCCACCACCTCCGCCATGGCTCCGAAAGCCGACAAGGGGAAGGGCGTGAAGTCGGCCGAGGCGCAGCGGCTCGCGGCACTGCGGAAGGAGCGGGCGATCTTCTCCCCCCCAGCTCGGCGCGAAGGAGCTGAGGGAGTACTTCTACCTCTTCTGGGCGACGGAGACGCGGGTGCATCCGCGCACGAGGGTACTCCCGGCCGCCGCCTCTGAACTGGCACCAAACGGGTACCCATTCTTCGCACTATTCTTCTATTGCGGGCTTTGCCCGCCCTTCTCGGAGTTCTTCTGCGATATCATGAACACCTACGGCCTCCGTCTCCTTGATTTCACCCCCAACGCCGTTCTGACCATGGCAGTTTTCGCACATTTGTGCGAAAACTTTGTCGGAGTCCATCCCAATGTTGCCCTTTTCCGCCACTTCTTCATGCCTCGGGTAGAGAGAGGAGAGCCGCTTGCCGAAGGGATCGCCTGGATCTCGAGAGTCGGCAAGAAGGAGGCGTACTTGGAGGGTGAGCTCCACAGCAAGTGGGAGGAGTGGAGAGCGAAGTGGTGCTGGATCGTCGAGGAGAATCCGCAGCCCTTCACCGCCGTGCTCCAAGCCCCCATAGTGCGTGGTAATGACTGGAGCAACATGGCCCCGGAGGACGAGAGGCTGAAGATCGCCATCACTAGGATCCTCCGCCTCAGGCTTGCCGGGCTCATTGTAGGCGCTGTCGGCGCAGACTTCCTTCGCCGCCGCATCGCCCCTCTGCAGGAGAGAGGGAGGCCCGCCTGGGAGTTCAAGAACTCGGCGGACATCATGAGGCTGCGGCCGAGCCTCAACTACAACTTCACCGTCCTGAAGGTGGATGCAATGCTCCTGGAGTTGTTCAAACGCGATCCCCAGCACCCATTCACGCTGGCGAGGGGCGTAGTTCCATTGTGCAACAACTCGTCGCTTGACCGGATCCGCGCAATGATGCCGTTGTGCGATTCACATGGAATCGTTCCAACTTGGCAAGAGCCTGCGGATGACGTCGTGCAAGCATTCTTCGACAACTTGGAAGAAGTGCCGGTCTGCGCCGACGAGCAGAAGAGCCTCACCCGTGACACCACCGACGAGGAGCTGCAGCGCATCGCCACTAGGGCGGAAGAGGTTGCGGCCGCAGCTGCCGCGGGCGCATTCGGGTTCACCGTGGAGGAGGCGGAGGCGGCAGAGGCGGCAAACCTTGTCGAGCGCATGGAGTTCATTGGCGAGGAAGATCTTGCCGGCTCTGAAGCTGAGCCGAGCGAGGCCGGCGAAGAAGAGCCCGAGCCTTCAGAAAGCTTGCCGCAGGCGGAGCCCCCGGCCCCGCCAAGAAGGCGTCTTCGCAGGGCCGCGGACGTAGCGGGGCGGCAGCCGGGTCAACAGCCGCCGAGCCGTGCGACACGCTCTACCGCGGCAAGCAATGTTGCCGCGGGAGCGCCTCACGCAGCAGCGGCAACTGGAGCGGGATCTTCCCGGACCACCGCCACCGCCCCCGCCAAACAGGCAAGGGATCCTACTCCCCCACCTCGTCGCACCGGAGGAGAGCCGGACTTCAATCTCTCCGCGCTCAGCTCTGATGAGGAGGAAGAAGAGTAAGTTTCTTTGGTGCTCTTGTAGTTCTTCAATCTTGCTATTTTTATCTTGTATCTAACTTGCTTCAATCTGAACCCCTTTCTTTTTAGGACGCTGGCCCAGAGAGCGGCGAAGAGGGCCAAGGCCGAGACCACCTTGACGTACCCGGCAACCACTCCTCAAAGCAGCCCCCAGCGCAGCCCCCAGCGTAAGTTCATAGTTAGCTTTCTGCTGTCAGGCACGCATGAGTGCTTTTTCCTTTGCTGATATCTTGCTTGTTGATTTGTGTAGGAGCAGAACAGCCACATCAGGAGCGCCCGGAGGCTGGTCCCGAAGCGCCATCTGCTTCGACTACGCTGCCAAGGGAGGAGTCCCCGGCAAGGGAGCGCTCTTCGACGAGGGAGAACCCTCCGGCAAGGGGCAGTTCTCCGGCACGGGACAGCACCAACGACCCTGCGGTGTCTGAGACCGCACCTGCAGATCTTGGCACAGGTAATCCACTTGTCCAAAAACTTTCCCTTGGGTTCTTCTTCTTCTGATTTTCTTCTCTTGGATTTTTGATTGATTTTTCTCCCTTCTTCGTTCTTCAGATTCATCTGCTGCAGAACCGATGGAGACTGACGACGCCGGCGAGGAAGGCGCGCGTGGCAGCACCGACGATGCCGCCGCCAACGAAGAAAGGGCCGGTGCTGATGAGCCCGCCGGCGAGGAGGCCGCCAAGGCTGCCGCCGCGGAAGCTGGCGAGGGGTCGGGCGATCGCACTAACGGCCCTGAGGCCGCAGAAGCGCCAGGCGCTGCGCCGACCACCGAGCCCTCTGCCGCTGCCGCGGAGCCAGGCTCCGAAGAGCCCCAGCCCGACGCCTACTTGAAGGCCGGCGACGATATCTTCATCAAGCTACCCTGGGCGTCGAGCTCCAGGGCGCCGGTCGAGGGGGAAACTTTCGATGAGGAGCTGCTCGCCTCCGGCGGGCTGTCGTTGGTCAATGCGCCAAGTAGCAGCAGTGGCGAGCCTGAGGAGGAGCAGCTGTTGCGGAAGCTGCTGTCACTCTACCGCGCACGACAAGCCAAGCTGGCTTCCCGGGAAGCGCTTGTCGCGAAGGCGGGAGTGGATATGGAGAAGCGCGCGGAGGAGCTCTAGGGCCTCAACCAGGAAGCTCTCCGGTCCCTGGCACAGGAGCGGGAGGGACTCGCAGAGGAGCGTACGGCCTTCCTTCTCGAGAAGGCCGAAGCCGAGGAGGAACAGAGGCTTGCTGCCGAGAAGCAGTCCGCGCGGGAAGGCGAGTTGGTGCAACGGAAGGCCAACCTCAACAGCTACGAGGAGGAGCTTGCCGAGCGCGAGCAAGCACTTGGCGGGGCGCTCAAGGAAGCAAAGGACGCTGCCGCAACTGCAGAGGCCGCCAAGAAAGAGCTGGAGGAGAAGGTGGCGCAACTGGAGGCCAATATCAGGAAGAGCGGCGAGGAGCTCGCTGCGCTCAAGCATGAGCGCGAGAAGGATGCTGCCGCCCATGGTGAGCTGCAAGGTCTTCTCGCTGAGAGGAACAAAGATCTCAGCGCCGCCAAGGACTCGAACGCGGACCTGGAGTTGAAGCTGGCCACGCTGACTCAGACGCTGGATGACACCAAGGAGCGGGAGAAGACCTTGTCGGAGAAGGTCAAGGCTGACAAGGCGCTGCTGGAGAGCATCGCAGTTACCCAGAACTCATTCAGAGTTACTGTGGAGCACTGGACCGAGGGTCTGGTGAATATCGCCGCAGTCATCGACGAGGAGTTGGCGCAGCTGGGGATGGAGGACTTTGGGTATCCCTCCGGCGAGAATCTCCAACCCAGCGCCAAGCTCAGCCTGTTCTTCAAGGGCGTGGCGACGGCACTCTAGCGGCTCCGGGAGAGGATCCCAAAGCAGCTGGCTGACGAGTCGCGCAGAATCTGCGCCGGAGTTCTCCAGAAGGTGCTGATGAAGGTGGCCTTCCGCAATCCAAGCCTCAGCTTCACCAATGTCCTCAAGTCCTTGCCGCCAGACGCCGATCGGGACGCGCTCAAGGCCCTTGTCGCACCCATTGTGGACAAGGTGAGCGAGATCAAGAGGGTTGAAGGCGATCGCGTAGACTAGGCCGCCCATGTCTTTTTCTCCTTGTCGCTGCTGGCTATGTCACGAGAACAATTTATTAGAGCTGCGACAAGTTATCTTGTAATATAACTTTATTTCTGTTATCAATTGCTACGTTATTTCCTCTACTAGATTCCTTCCTTTGTATATTTTTACCCTACGCTTTTAGGGAACTTGTCGGCGCGAGCACCCGAGCCGCGAGCGCTGAGTGCGGGACATCAGCAGCCTGCTGGCGGTGCCGCTTCCGACAACAAACCTTGTCGCGACTAGTTGCAGCACACTTAAGTTGTTGAGCGGACTCGAAACAAAGTAAGGGCGCAACTAGCTACGAGTTGGTTCCTCCGCGCACAGGTTTTCCATACAAAGCACGGTCGTTCAAGGAAGATAACCTAAAAATTTAAAACTGATTGCTCAAACTTTGGCAACTTAGCTTTTCTGTCGTTTGCTTCCCGGCAAGGAGAAACTTGCTTGAACGACACCTGGTCCACATCATAATCTTCTCCTTCCCCCCGGCAAACTTGTGTGCGAGGGGACGTTCTTTTCCTTTGTTGAGAAAAAGAAAGAAGAGAAAATAATGATATGGAGCCTTTTGTCTCGTTATTGCTTACCGGGTGTGGGTGCTGCACAAAGTGTCAGATAACGCATGCCAGAAAGAAAACAATGCATGAAATCGACGGGATGTGCGGAGCACATGAGCTTTATTTATGCACGGGGTCTGCGCCCAGCTTTGTACAAGGGATTACATGCAACAGCGGCAAGACTTGTACAAATGGTGGTTGCCGGAACGGGTTCCGGCAACCGCGCCCTAAGGGTAAAACTTGCGAAGATGCTCAAGGTTCCAGGAGTTGCTCACTAGAATGCCATCTTCGGTCTCAAGGCGGACAGCGCCGGGCCTAGTGACTCGTTTCACCCGATAAGGGCCTTCCCACTTCGGCGTCAACTTGTTGGAATTCTTGGCGGATTGAACGCGCCGAAGAACAAGATCGCCTTCCTCGAAGCTTCTGGCTTTAACTTTGCGGCTATGGTAGCGGTGCAAAGCTTGCTGGTATCGAGCAGCTCGTATAGCAGCCTGAAGACGATCCTCCTCAAGGAGTAGCGCGTCATCTTGCCACAGCTGCTCTTGCTCAAGCTCATCATAAGCGAGCACTCGAGGCGATCCGTATACGAGTTCCGTGGGGAGAATTGCCTCTGCTCTATAGACTAGAGCGAGAGGTGTCTGGCCAGTGGCTCGATTTGGCGTCGTCCTGATCGACCAAAGAACCACCGGCGGCTCCTCGATCCAGTTTCTTCCGCACTTGCGCAGCCTATCGAAAGTTCTGGTCTTGAGCCCGCGCAGCACTTCAGCATTTGCCCTCTCTGCTTGACCGTTGCTTCTCGGGTGAGCAACAGAAGCAAAGAAGACCTTGGCGCCAAGGTCTTGGACGTACTGCATGAAGGTGCGGCTTGTGAATTGCGTGCCGTTGTCGGTGATGATCCTGTTAGGGATCCCGAAACGGCAAAGAATTGACCTGAAGAACTTGACTGCTGACTGTGCTATCACCTTCCTCACTGGTTCCACTTCCGGCCACTTTTTGAACTTGTCGATTGCAACGTACAAGTACTCAAAGCCCTCGACAGCTCGGGGGAAGGGGCCGAGGATGTCGAGCCCCCGGACCGAAAATGGCCAGGATAAAGGGATCGTCTGGTGAGCTTGAGCTGGCTGGTGTGCTTGCTTGGAATGGAACTGGCACGCTTCACACTTGGTTACTTGTGCAGTTGCATCCTGGAGGGCTGTCGGCCAAAAGAAACCTTGCCGGAAAGCTTTGCCGGCAAGTGCTCTTGCGCCAATGTGGTGACCACATATGCCTCCATGTATCTCCGCCAACAGCTTTTGTCCGTCTTCCCGGCAAATGCACTTCAATTTCACACCGTTGAGTCTTCTTCTGTACAGTATGCTATCGACAAACTGGTACATACTTGACTGCCGGGCTACTTTTTCCGCTTCTTCTTGCCCTTCGAGAAGTTCTCCTGTCTGAAGGAAATGGACAATCTGCTGTGCCCATGCTGGAGCTTGTGGCTCGACAACAAGGACTAAAGGCACATTTGCTGCTGCGGGAACATCGCTTCTACGACAAGGACTTGCGGTCCTGCCGGAGCTTGATGTTCCCCGGCAAGCTTGCCGGAGCAAAACTTGTCGGGAGCGTCTGCTTCAACGGAACAAACCATAAGGCTTGCCGGAGCAAACTGCCCCTCAGCATCCTTGGTGTTGATCTTGGGGACTTTCTTGGCGGCGGCTTCGGGGAGTTCTGCCGGAAAGTAGTCACCAGAAATCAACTTCCTCTTCCTGCTTTGTCTAGTTGATGGTGTTACGGATGGTTGAGTCAGCTTGAGCACAAAGATCCCTGGTTCCACAGGTAACTTATGTGCAACGCACTTTGAGAGGCCATCAGCAATGTCATTCTGAGCTCTCGGGACATGCTCCATCTGCAGGCCGTCAAAGTGCTCTTCTAGCTTCCTCACTTCATCAACATAGGCTTCCATCAACGAGCTTTGGTAGTTCTTGTTCACTTGGCGGACGACAAACTGTGAGTCACCCCTGACAATGAGCTTCTTGATCCCAAGGTCTGCTGCAATTCTGAGACCGGCAAGCAATCCTTCATACTCTGCAGTATTGTTGGTTGCTTGCTCCTTGGGGAAGTGCATCTGGACTACGTATTTGAGGTGCTCTCCGGTGGGCGCGACAAGCAGCACGCCCGCACCGGCGCCTTGCAGCGAGAAGGCACCATCAAAGTACATCAGCCACTCTTTGCTTGCCTCCTTGACGAGGATGCTCGTCTCTGGAATTTCTTCATCTGGTGTCGGCGTCCACTCTGCTATGAATTCTGCCAATGCTCTGCTTTGGATAGTTGAAGTGCTCTCAAACTTGAGGCCAAAGCTTGACAGTTCCAGCGCCCACTCGACAATCCTGCCTGTCGCTTCTGGATTTTGCAGTATCCTCTTCAGTGGGAAGCGAGTGACGACCGTGATCTCATGTGCTTGGAAGTAATGGCGCAGCTTTCTCGAGGCCATGAGAAGGCCGAAAAGCAGTTTCTGCACACCGGAGTACCTTGACCTAGCCCCCTGCAGAAGTGAACTGACAAAGTAAACTGGGCGCTGCACCATTCTCTTCTGCATCTTGTCATGCACCTGCGCAGATCCATCCTTGTCGGGACCAGAGCTTGCCGGCGAAGCCCCCTGCTTGTGGCCGGATGCACCTGCCGTGGTTGCTGGCTCATCATCTGCCTCCCTCTCTGCCACTAACGCAGCACTAACCACTTGATTGGTTGCCGCTATGTACAGCAGCAACTTCTCTTGTGGCTTAGGTGCGACAAGCGTTGGAGTGGAGGACAGGTATCTCTTCAGGTCCTGCAGCGCAGCCTCCGCCTCTGGAGTCCATTTCATTGGACCTGCCTTTTTCAAAATTTTGAAAAATGGCAGGGCGCGTTCAGCAGACCTAGAGATAAACCTACTGAGAGAAGCCACGCAACCGGCAAGCCTTCGTACATCTTTGACGCGCTTTGGTGCTTCGATCTGCTCGATGGCCTTGATCTTGTCGGGATTGGCTTCAATTCCCCGCTGAGACACGAAGAACCTGAGAAGCTTGCCGGAAGGGACTCCAAACACGCACTTCTCGGGGTTAAGCTTGAGGTTGATCTTGCGCAGATTTGCAAATGTCTCGTCTAAATCTTGAATCAGGGTCTCCCTATCCTTGCTCTTGACCACTATATCATCCATGTAGGCTTCCACATTTCTGGGCATCTGCGGCTCAAAAGCATGGTGGACTACCCTTGCAAATGTTGAACCAGCATTCTTCAAACCGAAGGGCATCCGTACGAAACAGTACGTGCCACACGGGGTGATGAATGCGGTCTTTTCCTCATCCTCTTCTGCCATGAAGATCTGATGGTATCCTGAGTATGCATCAAGAAATGAAAGCAAATCACATCCGGCCGTGTAGTCAACAATCTGGTCAATGCGCGGCAAGGGAAATGGGTCTTTAGGACAAGCTTTATTAACATCAGTGAAGTCGATACAAAGCCTCCAGTTCCCGTTAGCCTTGCGCACGACAACAGGATTGGCCAACCACGTGGGATGGAGCACTCCTCTGACAAGGCTTGCTGCCTCCAACTTCTTGATTTCTTCTGCAATAAATTCTTGGCGCTCCACTGCTTGCTTCCTGACTTTCTGCTTGACGGGCCGCGCATGAGGACAGACGGCAAGGTGGTGCTCAATTACTTTCCTGGGAACACCGGGGATGTCAGACGGTTGCCATGCAAACACGTCGACATTCGCCCGCAGGAAAGCAACGAGCGCGCTTTCCTATTTGGGGTCGAGAGTGGCACTGATGGTGAAGGTACCACCAGTGTCGTCCTCCTTGGCGGACACCTTCTTGGTCTCAGGTGGAGCTGCCATCGCCTTCTTACACTTGCCGGTGGAGCTCGATGGTGCATCCTCGACGGTAGCGCAGCACTCCGAAGAGGTGCGCTTGCCGGAGTGGGCATCAGAGCTCTTGCCGGACTTGGTCTTCTTCTTTCCCCCGGGAGCTTCAGCGGCAAGTGTCTTGCATTCTGCTGCGGCTGCTGCTTCCAGGTAGATCTTGTCGGCACAGATAAGGGCATCCTTCTTGTCACCAGGGACAGAGATGACACTTATTGGGCCTGGCATCTTCAGTACGTTGTAAGCATAGTGAGAGGCTGCCATGAACTTGGCAAGTGCTGGATGGCCAAGGATTCCATTGTAAGGCAATGGAAAATCAGCAACATCAAATGTGACCCTCTCAGTCCTGAAGTTCAACTCGCTGCCAAATGTTACCGGCAACGTGATCTTTCCCTTCGGCTTGCTCCTTCCCGGGTTAATTCCTTGAAATGTGCCGGTTTCTTTGAGCTCGCTGTCAGGGATCTGGAGTTTTTGGAGCACTGCGGAGGAGATCAGGTTTAGGCCGGCCCTGCCGTCAACTAACATCTTAGTGACCTTGAGGTTGCGGATAGTTGGTGAAACCAACATCGGTAAGCACCCGACCGCAGTGATGCGATCAGGGTGGTCCTCAATATCAAAGAGGCGTGCTGGACCATTTCAGAGGCTTGCGTGATTCGACGGGTGGTTCCGCTGCTTTAACTTCCCGCACCCATTGCTTGAGCTGGCGGTGTGAAGTATGCAGAGAAGCACCACCGTCAACGCACAGGACCTCTATGGCTTTCTGGAGCTCCTGCTCATCAGTCTCCTCATCATCCATGTCTTCATCGTCGTCGTCATCTTCATCCTTGTCGCAGCTGCGAGGAGGTCTGTCTCCTTGCCACCGCTTGGCCTTGCCGCGGCGTCCTCCTCGGCCGGGACGTTTCTTGCCGGATCCTCCAGCACCTTCCTGGGCTTTCTCCTTGTCGTGCCGCTCGTATTCAGCTTTCTGTTGCTCAACAAGCTGCTCGACCTTCTTGCAGCTCTGGAGATCGTGGCCCTTGGTGCGGTGGATCTTGCAATACTACTTGTTGGTGCAGTCCTGCTTGTCGGCGACCGCCACCTCCGCGGCAACCTCCTTGCCAGAGTCACCATCTTTGGCCTTCTTGGCGCCGCCTCCGTTGCCGGACTGCTCGACGACTAGCACCTCTTTGCCTTTCCTCTTCCTGTTGTTCCGCCACCGGTTTTTCCTTGCCGGGGCAGCATCTTCACTGTCAGATCCTCCTGCTCCTACATTCTCTTCGGGGAGTCCCCTCCCTTCCTCAGCACGTGCACACTTGTCGGCCAGTGCATATAACTCACTGACGTCCCTGATCTTACACATCGCCATCTCCTCCCGCATCCTGCGGTTTCGCATGTTCTGATGGAACACGCTGATCACCGCGGCATGGTGGACGTCTGGGATGTTGTGCTGCACACTGCTGAATCTCTGAATGTACTTGCGCAGGGTTTCTCCTTCCTTCTGGGCGAGCAAATGAAGGTCACTCTCTTGGCCATGAGGCTTGTGGCCACCTGTGAAGGCACCGACAAACTGATGGCACAGATCAGCCCAAGAGGATATGGAGTTGTCCGGCAAGTGCATGAGCTAGGATCTGATGTTGGGCTTGAGCACCAGCGGGAAGTAGTTGGCAAGGATCTTGTCATCTCGTCCCCCTGCAGCCTGCACCGCAATGGTGTAGATGCGGAGGAACTCTGACGGATGCGTCTTGCCGTCGTACTTCTCCGGTACGTCTGGCTTGAAGTTCTTCGTGCTGGGCCACTGGACTTGCCGCAGCTCACGAGTGAACGCAGGGCAACCTACTGCGTACGGCAAGTCGCCTAGTTCCCCTGGCGCATGCACGTCAACAGACGGCCCAGCGCGCTTGTCGAATTGACGTCGCGCTTCTCTTCGGCGCTCGATATGAGTACGAGCGTCTTCTTGCTGTCTATCATGAAGAACTTGGCACTGATCGCGACGGGCTCGTGGATCCGGTGATGCGGTGGAGTCGCTGTCGAGGTGGATCCGGTGAGTCGGCGATCTTGGCCTTCGGGGTGGTGATTGCATGGTGGTTGCACCTCCACCAGTTTCGTTGCCACCGGCTCGCGCCTGGCCACCCTGCCGCGGCAGCGACGCACTCGGCTGCCGTGGAGTGTCGCCGTTGGCATAGCCGATGAGACTCTGAATGGTGGCCCTCCATTCGTCGATCTTGTCCGACGTCGGAGGGTAATCCAGGAGCAGTTGAGCTCGCGCCAAAGCTTCTGCCGGAGTAGCGGGTGGCAGTGGCGGACGACGCGAGGAGCGGGACGTGCTCGGACTTCTAACTATGTTAGAAGGAGCAGTATCCCGTCCATGCGACCGTGTCTCGCTCGTGCCAGCACGTTGGCGTGCATGCTGGTCTTGAGCGCCCCGGGATCCACCAGCTTGGTCTTGGCCTATCATGCGTATGGCACTACGAGTGCTATGATGCAGTTGGTCCTGCGCCTCCTGAGATGGGCGCGGAACAATCGCGGACGTCGAGGTATGTGCCGCCTTGCCCTTGGACTTGGCGGCGTTGTGAGCTTCCTCGTCGACGTCCGTTCTTCCACCGGCGTCCATTCCACCACCGTTTGTTCCAACGGTGGCGGAAGTGACATGGACGGAGTGGCTGCCGCCGAAGTCTTCTTCTTCGGTGGCATGTTGATGAAGAAAACGAAGATCTAGCTCGTGTGAATGCCGGATCAGGTTCATGCAATCTCGACGCCCCCTATCTGGCGCGCCAAAGATGTCGGGGGAAACTGATCCACGAACACCTATGGGACCGGAGCCCCTTTCGGTTCGGCGGGGGGGCGGAGGTCGCACGAAGAGCAGATCGAGGCGAAGCACACGAGCAGTTTACCCAGCTTCGGAGCTCTCCGGAGAGATAACACTCCTACTGCTGCTTGTCTGATTCTATTATGTTCTTGCTCGAGAGAGAGCTAAGTGCTTTTCTGGCTTCCGAATGATCCGAACCAATCTACGTTGTGCATGGGCCTCCTTTTATACGCTAAAGGGGTCACCGACAGGTGGCAACGCAGAGAAGGGTACAATTGTAAAAAGCGAGGTGGTTGGTACAGTTACTTGTACAATGTTTTCTACCTAACCCTGACGGCAGGGGACAAGGGCATTAAATGCCCGTCTGAGTCGCCCAAACAATGCAGAAAAGGACCGTTAGGGGCGCCACCGTTCGCCACGATGGCAATCTTGTCAGCTTCGCATGCCACTACGCACCGCTGGCTGCACAGCCATCCGCCACGCGCGTCTGGAAAGGCTCCCAGAGCGACACGTTGGTGGATGCGCTGGAGCGTGGGTATAGAGTGGCCGCCTACCGCGGCAAGCGCCTTGCCGCGGCCGTTGTCTTGCCGGGCCCGGAAGCTTGTCGCCCACCGGGCCTCGAGGTGCCTTAGTTAGTCTTCCCGGCAAGCTCCTCTTGCCGGGGCCTTGTTGCCTTGCCGGAGTGCGTGGCGCGTCGCGGCAAGTTCTTTGGAATGCATTGGTTGGCCTTCCCGGCAAGCTCCTCTTGCCGGGGCCTTGTCTCCTGAGCTTAAATACTTTGTTCTTGAATGGCTCCAAGAGAACCACGGAGGATTTTGGCGGTCACCCGGCAAGCCTTGCCGCGGGGCGCTGCAACTGCCCATGCACAAGTTCGGGGTACTAGGGTACCCCTATTCTAGTACACCGACAGGCAACGGTGCCTCAAATTGGCGAGAAGACGTGCTAAAGTTGTGATAGATAAGATAAATAGATCGCAAATAAAATAAAGTACAATAAGGTATTTTTGTATTTTTAGTTTAATATATCTGAAAAATAGAAGCAAATAAAAATTTATCGCAAAGGCAAATATGATGAGAAGAGACCCAGGGGGCGTAGATTTCACTAGCGGCTTCTCTCCAGAAAAATAGCAAACGGTGGGAAAATAATTATTGTTGGGCAATTGATAGAACTTAAAATAACGATGACGATATCCAGGCAATGATCATTATATAGGTATCACGTCCAAGATTAGTAGACCGACTCCTGCCTGCATATACTACTATTACTCCACACATCAACTACTATCCTGCATGCATCTAGTGTAGTAAGTTCATGGTCAAACGAAGTAATGCAATAAGAACAATGACATGATGTAGACAAGATCTATTTATGTAGAAATAGACCCCATCTTGTTATCCTTAATAGCAACGATACATACGTGTCGTTTCCCCTTCTGTCACTGGGATCAAGCACCGTAAGATCGCCCATCACAAAGCACCTCTTCCCATTGGAAGATAAATATATCAAGTTGGCCAAACAAAACCCAAATATCGGAGAAGAAATACGAGGCTATAATCAATCATGCATATAAGAGATCAAAGAAGACTCAAATAACTTTCATGGATAAAAACATAGATATGATCATAAACTCAAAGTTCATCGGATCCCAACAAACACACCGCAAAAAGACTTACATCATATGGATCTCTAAGAGACCATTGTATTGAGAATCAAGAGAGAGAGAGGAAGCCATCTAGATACTTACTACGAACCTGTAGGTTTACAAAGAACTACTCACGCATCATTGGAGAGGCACCAATGAACATGATGAACCCCATGGTGTCTAGATTGGGTCTAATGTTTCTGGAACTTGCAGCGGCTGGAATTGATTTTCGTCGACTCCCCTAGGGTTTCTGGAATCTTGGGGTATTTATAGAGCAAAGAGGCGGTGCGGGAGGCCATCGAGGTGGGCACAACCCACCTGGGTGCGCCTGGGCCTCCAGGCGCGCCCTCGTGGGTTGTGCTCCCCTCGAAGCTCCCCTCGGGTACTTTCTTGGCCCACTGGATGTCTTCTGGTCCAAAAAAACCACAAAAAGTTTCGCTTCATTTGGACTCCGTTTGGTATTGATTTCCTATGATGTAAAAAACAAGCAGAGCAACTGGCACTCGGCACTATGTCAATAGGTTAGTACCAAAAAATGATATAAAGTTCTTATAAAATGATTGTAAAACATCCAAGAATGATAATATAACAACATGGAACAATAAAAAATTATAGATATGTTGGAGATATTTCAGCATCCCCAAGCTTAATTCCTGCTCGGCCTCGAGTAGGTAAATGATAAAAACAGAATTTCTGATGTGGAATGATGCCTAACAAGTTCATCACATAATCTTTTCTTTGTAGCATGGACATTTGGACTTTTATATGGTTCAAAGCAATAGTTTAATTTTGGCATGAAGACTTTAATACTCAAGCTTATCAACAAGCAACCATGTCTTTCAAAATATCAACACTAAAGCAAGTTATCCCTAGCCCATTATGCTCAACTATTGATCCATTCATGAAACACACTGGAATATTAGCTACCCTAGCTAGGCATAACGCGTAGGATCTAAGTTTTGTCATCTTTGGTTCTAGATCCATATGATGCCCTCATGATAGATTCATATGGTTTCCTGATTCTTGTTCTAGGGAAGTGTTCCATACCCTTCCTTCGTGGAAATTGAAATTTAATATTGCCTTCTTTCATATCAATCACGAAACCAATAGTACGTAAAAACGGTCTACCAAGTATAATTGGACAAGACGGATTGCAATCAATATCAAAAACAATAAAATTTATGGGCACATAATTCCTATTTGCAAGAATAAGAACATCGTTAATTCTACCCATAGGCTCTTTAATAGTAGAATCCGCCAAGTGCAAATTTAAAGAGCATTCTTCAATATCGGTAAGACCAAGCACATCACATAAAGACTTCGGAATTGTAGAAACACTAGCACCCAAGTCACATAAAGCAAAACATTCATAATTTTTAATCTTGACTTTGTTGGTAGGTTCTCATTCATCATGTAATTTTCTAGGAATTGAAACTTCTAATTCCAACTTTTCTTCAAAAGCTTTCGCCATAGCATCAACAATATATTTAGTGAAAGCTTTAATTGTTCATAAGAATGGGGTGAATTTATCATGGATTGCAACAAAGAAATACAATCAACCAAAGAGCAACTATCATAATTAAAGTCTTTGTAATCCAAAATAGTGGGCACATCAATAGTTAAAGTCTTGACCTCTTCAAACCCACTTTATCAATTTTCTCAACAAGATTTTCACCCTCTGAATCATAGGGACACCTTCTAACTAACGTTGAATCTTCTCCAGTCCCTTTTTCATCAATCTTAATTTTACTAAACAAAGAATCAATAGAAGAAACACCAATCATTTTGGGATCTTCATCACTTTTATGAAAGTAATCACTAGAAAACGCTATTTCTAAACATTCTCTTTTACCTCTAAGCATAGCGGCTCTTTTCTTGCTTTCATCCATAGAAACATAAAGAGCTTTAGTTGATTCTTCAACTTTAGGCACACAGATTTTCATCTTGAGATTTTCTACACCATGATAAATTCTATCAATATTTCTAGACATATCATCAACTTTATTCAACTTTTCTTCTATCGAAGCATTGAAAACTTTTTGAGTATTGATAAATTATTTAATATTATTCTCAAGATCAGAGGTGTTTCTATTATTATTATAAGTAGGATTACCACAGAAATTACCATATTTATTAGAGGAATTACTACGAAAAGGCCTAGGATTGAAATTACCTCTATAAGCATTGTTATCGAAATTGTTTCGCGAGACAAAATTCACATCTATGGCATCACTATTTTGCTCAATCAAAGTAGACAAAGGCACATCATTAAAATCAATAGGAGCACTTTTATTGGCAACCAACTTCATAAGAGCATCAACTTTTTCACTCAAAGAATTTATTTCTTCTATCGAATTGACTTTTGTACTAGTAGGAGCTCTTTTGGTATGCCATTGTGAGTAATTGGCCATAATATTGTCTAGAATTTTAGTGGCTTCACCCAAAGTAATTTCCATAAAGGTACCCCTGTGGCGGAATCTAAAAGACTACAAGAAACAAAAATCAACCCCGCATAAAAAATTTGTATGATCATCCAAAGATTTAACCCATGAGTTGGGAAATTCCTTAGCATCAATTTCATCCTTTCCCAAGATTGTGCAACATGCTCATGTTCAAGTTTCTTGAAATTTATGATCTGGGTTCTAAGGGAAATGATTTTTGTGGGCGGAAAATACTTAGTAATAAAAGCATCCTTACACTTGTTCCAAGAATTGATACTATTGCAAGGCAAAGAAGAAAACGAAATTTTTTTGTGATCTCGCAAAGAAAACAGAAATAATTTCAACTTCACAACATCATTGTCCACATCTTTTTTCTTTTTCAAATCGCATAATTCCACAAATGTGTTAAGATGGACACGGCATCCTCATTACGAGTACCGGCAAATTGATCTTTCATAACAAGATTCAGCAAAACAGTATTAATATCACAAGACTCCGAACTAGTGGAGGGAGGTGCAATCGGAGTGCTAATAAAATCATTGTTGTTGGTATTTGAGAAATCACACAACTTGGTATTCTCTTGAGCCATGATGAATTCACAACAAGATTGCAGTCAAAAACAGATCTGACGAGAAAACGGCGAACAGAAAAGAGGGCGAATAAAATGGCAAATTTTTGTGAAGTGGGGGAGAGGAAAACGAGAGGCAAATGGCAAATAATGTAAATTGCAAGGAGATGACATTTGTGATTAGGAACCTGGTTGATGTTGAAGATCCTCCACGGCAACGGTGCCAGAAATTCCTTTTGATGCCTGCTTGAACTACGTCAATATTTCCCCAAAGAGGAAGGGATGATGTAGCACAGCGACGGTAGGTATTTTCCTCAGTGATGAGACCAAGGTTATCGAACATGTAGGAGAACCAAGCAACACAACGTAAATAGCCGCTGACACAAATAACAAATACTCGCAATCCGATGTGTTAAAGGGGTTGTCAATCCCTTTCGGGTAATGGTGCCTCAAATTGGCAAGAATATGTGATAAAGTTGTGATAGATAAGATAAATAGATTGCAAATAAAATGAAATGCAGCAAGGTATTTTTTTATTTTTGGTGCAATAGATCTGAAAATAAAAGCAAATAAAAATAGACCGCAAAGGCAAATATGATAAGAAGAGACCCGGGTGCCCTAGGTTTCACTAGTGGCTTCTCTCGAGAAAAACAGTAAATGGTGGGAAAACAATTACTGTTGTGCAATTGATAGAATTTCAAGTAATCATGATGATATCCAGGCAATGATCATTATATAGGCATCACGTCCAAGATTAGTAGACCGACTTCTACCTGCATCTACTACTATTACTCCACATATATACCGCTATCCAGCATGCATCTAGTGTATTTAGTTCATGGAAAAATGGAGTCATGCAATAAGAACGATGACATGATGTAGACAAGATCTATTTATGTAGAAATAGACCCCATCTTGTTATCCTTAATAGCAACGATACATACGTGTCGTTTCCCCTTCTGTCACTGGGATCAAGCACTGTAAGATCAAACCCATCACAAAACACCTCTTCCCATTGCAAGATAAATAGATCAAGTTGGCCAAACAAAACCCAAATATCGGAGAAGAAATATGAGGCTATAATCAATCATGCATATAAGAGATCAAATAAGACTCAAATAACTTTCATGCATAAAAATAAAGATTTCATCATAAACTCAAAGTTCATCGGATCCTAACAAACACGCCGCAAAAAGACTTACATCATATGGATCTCCAAGAGACCATTGTATTGAGAATCAAGAGAAAGAGAGGAAGCCATCTAGCTACTAACTACGGACCCGTAGGTCTACAAAGAACTACTCACGCATCATCAAAGATACGCCGATGGACATGATGAACCCCTCTGAGATGGTGTCTAGATTGGATCTGGTGTTTCTGGAACTTGCGGTGACTAGAATTGATTTTTGTCGACTCCCCTAGGGTTTCTGAAATATTGGGGTATTTATAGAGCAAAGAGGCGGTGCGGGAGGCCAACGAGGTGGGCACAACCCACTTGGGCGCGCATGGGCCTCCAGGCGCGCCCTAGTGGGTTGTGCTCCCCTCGGAGCTCCCCTCAGGTACATTCTTGGCCCACTGGATGTCTTCTGGTCCAAAAAATCCAAAAAACAATTTGCTGCGTTTGGACTCCGTTTGGTATTGAATTCCTGTGATGTAAAAAACAAGCAAAAAACAACAACTGGCACTCGACACTATGTCAATAGGTTAGTACCAAAAATGATATAAGGTGCTTATAAAATGATTGTAAAACATCCAAGAATGATAATATAACAGCATGGAACAATAAAAAATTATACATACGTTGGAGACGTATCAGCTGCTAATACTTGCAAATATTCTTTGGCTCCCCTTGTGTCGAATCGATAAATTTGGGTTGAATACTCTACCCTCGAAAACTATTGCGATCCCGCATACTTGTGGGTTATCACACCTCCAGCACGTCTGGCCAGACAGCTGCTGCCCGTGTAGAGGTGTTCGGTGCTGACGTTGGCTCCTTGGCCCCTTCCCCGGTGGGAGGATCTGGGGCCGTCGAAGGCCCTGAGGGCTCGGGAGCGGTCGATGGATGGGGTCCGGATGATTCGGACTCCTTTCCCGCGTCAGCCGGGAGGGACGCTCCCTCCTGGTCTTAGGTGGCCGAGGTGTTAAACTCGGACATTACAGTGTCAACCTCTCCCTCCGTGTTCGGAGGAGGAGGAGTCCTTTAGGACCGCACCACCTCGACCTCTTCAGGGACCGGAGGAGGCATAGAGTGCGCAATAGACCCACCATGCGCCAGTTTGGCGGGCGAAGATGTCCCTTCTGAAGTCTGCTCGGTGGGGCGTTCATGTGGGGGACTGCAATTCAGAAGGGTTAGCCTTCAACTAAAATGAATTACTGAAAACGGGATAGCTAAAAATACCAATGCCTTACCTATTGGTTGGGGGCTTGACCCTGGGTCCCTTCTTCGAGATCTCCTTGGACGCCTCAGACTCCTTCTTGGAGTTCGAGCTGTCGGAAAGGACCAGCTTAGGCCAACATCGTCTCTTTAGGGTCGGAGAAGGTTGGACCTCCTCGACGTCCTCGGACACAACCCTCTTTTTGGAGCGCGAGGAGGCGCTCTCCTCCTCGTCCTCATCCTTGTCCACATCTTGTACAGATGAGGAAGCAGGGTCTCTGGACCGGTTGCCCAGACGAATCATGTGGCAGAGACCCTTTCCTGGCCTCTAGTACTTCTTTCTTCTTGCCCGTCTTGACGGGTGCCTTGTAGCGCACTATGACTAGCAGCTTTTCTAGCCGCTCTGATCAGGGCTCTTCCGGCAATGGCACCGGGCCGCTAATTTTCTGGGCCTTGGTGAGCCAGTCTTGCAAAATCCGCACAACAAGGTCAGGCCGAATCAAATGCGGTATGAATATCTGAACACTCCTCGAAGAAGAGTGCCGCTCACCTCCTTTGGGGGGTTCGCAGCGTCAAGGCTGATGTCCTTCCCCTCGACCAGCCACTCCTTCTGGGGCTGGAATAGTTGGCCCCATATTTTGTCAAGAGTCGTGTCGTAGATGTGTCGCATGGTGGCCGGATCCTCGGGCTCATGCCCCCATATAGGCTTGGCCCTCTCGTGGCTAGGGAGGAGCCGGCGATGGAGCATGATCTGGACCACGTCGACCAGCTTTCGGACGGTCTCTATTATGCTGTCAACACGCTTTTGCAATGCCTTCGTGTGAGTGACACACCCCTAGTCCGGGCTTGGTGGTCCATGAGGCCAATCGGGTAGGGGCACCGGACCTGAATGTGGGGGCCACTCCCGAGGTGGCCTCCCTCGGCTCGGTGATATAAAACAACCCCTTTTGCCACATCCTGACCGTGTCGATGAAGTGGTCGTCCGACCACTGGACCTGTGTCAGTTTACTGATCATGGCCCCGCTGCAGTCTGCATGCTCGCCGCCAACCACCTTCGGCTTGACATTGAACACCTTCAGCCATAAGCCGAAGTGCGGTCGGCCTCGCAGGAGCGCTTCACAGACGATGATGAAACTCGAAATGTGGAGGAGTGAATTGGTGGCTAGATCATGAAAATCTAGATCGTAAAAGAACATTAACCCCCTTACGAAGGGGTGCAGAGGAACTCCGAGCCCCCTAAGGAAATTGGGGAGAAATACAACCCTTTCGCCCGGCTCGGGCGTAGGATGATCTGGCCCTCTTCAGGGGCCCGATGGGCAATATTGGCCGACAAATAGCCGCCTCCTTCAGCTTCAAGATGTCCATGTCGGTGACAAAGGAGGCCTACCACTTCCCGTTGGCACCGGATCCAGCCATGGTTGAAGGGGGCGAGGTAGGATTCATTGTAGGAGCATAGAAAGGGGGCGCTTGAGCTCTGAGGGTTTGCGTGAGCGGAAGGTGGGGGAAGGTGTGGATGCTGACTATGTCGGATTACGGGTTCCACAAACCCTTGAGAGGTTCGAACTCTGGGGTGCGTGCGGAGATCTCCACCTACCCAGCCTACCTACTCGCGATCCTCCTAAGCCTAGCGCGTCAAGCTCAAAGAGACAAAGAGAAACAACAAATTATCCTGGTTCGCGCCACCTTGCAGTGTAATACCCTACTCCAGCGTTTTGGTGGATTGCCTCGGAGGGCTCAGGATGAACTAGTACAGTGGATGAACTGGCCTCAGGAGGTGAGGTGTTCTTGAGCTCAAGGGAGCTGGTGTGGCGTGAGCTAGTTTGACTTGTCCCGCCTCTATGGTGGTGGCTAGTCCTATTTATAGTGGCCTTGGTCCTCTTCCCAAATGTTGGCGGGAACGGATCCCACAATGGTCGTATTTGAAAGGGGACAAGTAGTACATCTTATCCTGACAAAAGTAGTCTTCGCCTGCGAAAAGCCTCTGGTCGTGACGCCCGGTGGGCTCGTCGATGACCTTCGTCCTGTCGTCCTGGCGTTCTTGTTCTCGTTGCACCAGAATGGAAACCTTTGGCTGATTCCTCGGGACTCCGCACCTGTGGCTTGCCTCCTTTGCACCAAAGAGGAAACCTGCGCTCTGCGCCCGCCTGGCGCCCGCCCGGCCTTGGTCGTCATGGCTCACGTCAGCTGAGCCTCGTGAGGTAAACCTTGCATAGAACTCTCTGCCCCTCATGAGCTAGCCTGAGGAGGCCGATCCCCTCGGGGGTCTTGGCGTCAACCGCCTCGCGAGGCTTGGCCCCTCGCGAGGGTCTTGAGTTGTTGATGTTGAAGCTGGGCCGTACCTGGACATTGATGGAGACATGTGGTGGGCCGCAGGTAGGCAGGGCTGGATACCCCCATATCCAGGATGCCAACAGTAGCCTCCGGGCCCAAGGCATGCTTGGACTTGGCTTCCAGGCGAAGCCAAAGGGCAAGTGTGGAGCGCCGCAGGCCCTAACCGCCAGCGGCCTTGATGACGCATGGTGATTGCTGGGACATGGGCGACTTCGCTTCCCCATGCTGCCTCGTCAACCATTTGACTTGACGGGACGATGCGGCATGCAGAAGATCATGATGACGCGAGGTCGTGGAGACCGGCGGTTGGCCTCCCTTGGCTATAAATGCGAGGGAGGGGCAGAGCCCCTCGCCCATCTCTCCTTCATCTTGCTCTCATCTCCTTCTTCTCTTCTCCACCTTGTGCCCATGGCGTCGCCGAGGAGGTTTACAGCAGCCGAGAAGGGGAAGGCTTCCAAGGAAGGGCCTGCCTCTCCACCTCCCAAGAGAGGTTGTGGTCGCCCCTGCAAGCATCACGCAGTTCCCACGATGGCTCCTAGGGGGCGCGAGCGCGCACCCCCTAGAGCCGGTACTCCTCTTGGTGCCCGCGATGGCACCTCTTCTCATAGCAGGGGCCACCGGCTTTAGAGCAGCCCCCATAATGAAGGGAGGCGCGCCGTGATCGTGCGCCCGCCTCGGTCGCGCTTCTCTTCGCTGGACATGCTCCCTGAATTCGTGGTGTGGTCGGAGAGCCCGACCGGCACCTTGCTCCTGCTTCCACGTTTCTTCTCCGGTGAACGTCCTTCCTCGGGGCTTGATGGTCTCTAGCTGCAGGCCGATGGTTGCTGCAGCAGAGCTTCGTGGGTCGGTGCCGAGATCGCCGCCTCCGGCAGCATGGTCCTGACCCATGGCTGGCAGACTTTCGCCCGCGTGCGTGGCCTGGGCGGAAGGTGTACCCTCCACTTCAAGTACGACGGCCTGGCGACCCTCTATGTGAGGGTGTTCAGGGAGGACGGCCGCCGCGTGGGGTGCTGCCCAGAGGATGGCAGCGACGATGAAGGTGGCGAAGGTGAGCTTGGTCTTGGTGGCGCGTGCTCCTCCTCCTGCGACGGCAGCTCTTCCTCGGATGAGAGCTCGAGCAGTGGCGGCTACGACCAGCCTTCGCGTCGTCGTGCCCAGGTCGAGGACGTCGATGGTTCGTCCAGCCATGGTGCTCTAGTGAAGCTGGAGAGGAGCCCGGCGTGAGGCTAGGGGGCGGCGAACTTGGACTCAATGCCGGTGGCCTCAGGTCGCCTATGGGAGAACTGCTGAAGCGCCAGGCCACCTTGAGGCACTGCTTGAGGGTGCGGCGCTGGTGCCAAGCTCGTATGCTGTGTTGTAACGTTTGCGATCTAAGTAAGCTAAGGTAGGAAAGCTTAGCTTGGTCTGTGTGTAGTAGTTTTCCGCCTCGCGAAAACCTGGTCTTAGGTACTCGACAGGGCCCCCTTTCTTGGGGAGCCATAGGTGCAGACCCCGAAAGACGCCTTGGGGTCTCGGGAGCCGCTGCAGGGCTGTCTTCGAAGGAAGAGAAAACTGACGAGCGGCTCACTCCCCCTCATGCGAGCCCCCTGCCATAGATTATCTCGGACTTGATGCACCACGTCGCGCTGCCCAGGGGGGCATGGACATGAGGGGTGTTGGTGCCCGTGAGCTTGATCGAGGGATCCTTACGAGGATGAAGCCGAAGCACCAGGATTCAGCACGATGCGTGCGCGCGAGGGAAAGCCCAAGGCACACACACCTACCTAGCCCCACGCGTGAGGCACGCGAGAGGAAGTGACGGGCGACTGCCACCTCTCTCATGCCCTTAGGCCAAAACAGCTTAGGAGAAGGAAACAACTCGAGGAAGCAGGGTTCAAAAATACCAAATCCATTGAAAGGTTACTAAAAAAACTGCAAGCAACTTCGAAAAGCAAATGAACAGCCGTGTCCGGCACCTAATCTAGTCTTCTCACCAGCGCGGAGCTAAGTGCTGCCACTAAGACGTGGGAGGGAGCCCCCATGAGGCCCCAGGGTGACTCTCAGGAGACTCCGAGGCGTGTACAACCCCACTCATTATTACGTGAGAGTGTCATGAGCGGAGACCTTCACAGGACGGAGCCTTGCTTCACAGGCTGGAGCCTTTCTTCAGGGGTAGAACTTCCGGAGGTGCTGTATGTTCCAGGCGTTCTAGATGGGGACCCCGTCCTGTGTATCCAGGAGACACGGGCTATCCTAAACGGGCCCTACCACATAGGAGAGAGCTTGTGCAGCCCTTCCCTGGACAGCACCCGCCTCAGGACGAGGTCGCCCACCTCTAACGTCCTCGAGCGGATCATGCAGTAGTGGTACCGCCGCAGCGCCTGCTGGTACCTTGCCGCCCCGAGTGAGGCTTGCCGGCGGCGTTCCTTCCCCATCACGAGATCCATCCCCCACGTGGCGTCCTGGCGTGTCTCATCGAACGCCAGGACCCGCGTGGAGCGATGCTTGACCTCGTGAGGGAGAACCACTTCTGCTCCGTAGACGAGGAAGAACGGCGTCTCTCCCATTGGCTTGGTCGTTGTGGTGCGTATGGACCGTAGCACGGACTGTAGCTGGTCGAGCCAGCCCCCGCCGCAGGCCTCGAGCTTCTTCTTGAAGGTCCTGGTTTGAGGCCCCTCGGGACTTCTGCATTGGCCCGCTCGGCCTGGCCGTTGCTTCGTGGGTGTGCCACTGAGGTGTAGCATATCTGCGTTCCAAGGTTAGCACAGTATGTTTTGAAAAGGTTGCTGGTGAACTGCGAGCCGTTGTCGGTGATGATGTGGTTGGGGACCCCAAACTGGCTCACGATTCCCCTGATGAACTTGACAGCCGATCCAGCTGGGATAGTGTGCACGGCTTCTACCTCCGCCCACTTGGTGAACTTGTCGATGGCGACGTAGAGGTACCGGTAGCCCCCTGGCGCTCGAGGGAACGACCCCAAGATGTCCAGTCCCCAGACCACGAACGGCCATGTGAGCGGGATTGTCTGGAGGCCCTGCACGGGCTCGTGGATTTGCTTGGCGTGAAACTGGCATGCTTCACAAGAGCGCACCAGCTCTGCGGCATCGTTGAGCGCGGTGGGCCAATAGAAGCCACTGCGGAACGCCTTGCCCACCAGAGTGCATGACGAGGAATGATGCCCGCAGTCCCCACCATGTATGTCCGCTAGCAGCTCGAGCCCCTGTTCCCTAGAGATACACCACAATGAAACGTCATTGGGCCTCTTGCGATATAACTCACCTCCTGGATGCAGTACGCGGTAGCTTGATGGGCCACGCGCTCGTCATCCTCCTCCTTCTCTGGTAGGGTCCCTTGAAGCAAGTACGCCTTGAACTCCTCGGTCCAGCACCCCTCCTGAGGCTTGAGCGCAAGCAGCAGGCGGGCCCCCGAGGGGTGGCCACAATCTGGGGCGCCCGTCTCGGGTGCCTATGGCAAGTCCTCCTGAGGCGTTGCTGGAGTTGTGGCGTGTGGAGTCGCAAACGGCTTGAAGAGCTGCTCCTCAAACACCCCCGGCTCCTGAGGGAGCCTGCGGGAGACTCTTTTGGTGATGTTGTCCGCTTCCTTGTTTGTTCCGCACGGCAGGTGCTGCAGCTCCATGCCCATGAACCGCTTCTCCATCTTGCGCACCTCTTCTAGGTACGCCTCCATGTGCTCATCCTTAGGCGTGTTCTTCTTGTTGGAGAAGTTGACGAGGAGCTGAGAGTTGCCTTTGATGGTGAGGCACTTCACTCCCAGCGCAGCCGCGGCCTTGAGTCCGGCGAGCAAGCCTTCAAATTTTGCAATGTTGTTGGAGACCTTCTCGCCCTGCTGGAAGCATAGCTGCACTGCGTAGCAGAGCTTGTCCTTAGTGAGTGAGATGAGGACGTCCCCCTCTCCTGCGCCTTGTCACGCAAATGCCCCATCAAAGTACATGATCCGTCCGTCTGGTTCCTCGTCTCCTGGCAGGAGGGAGCGGTCGTCGCCTACTCCATGGCTGGGAGCATTAGTCCACTCGGCCACGAAGTCCGCGAGGGCTGCACACTTGATGACCCTAGTGGTGCTGAACTCGAGATTGAACGCCTAAAGCTCGATGTTCCATTCAGTAAATCGCCCGACGGCATTCGGGCTCCGGAGCACCCTCTCCAGTGGGTACGCCGTAACAACCTTGATGGGGTGGCCTTGAAAGTAGTGGCGCAGTTTCCGGGAGGCGACCAGGAGCGCAAGCAGGAGTTTCTGAGGCATGGGGTAGCGCGCCCAAGCCTCCCTCAGTACCGTGCTGACAAAGTAGACAGGGTGCTCGACAAGGGGGGAGGCATTAGTAGGGTCTTGTTCTTTGTGAGGGCGCGGGTCCTCCCTAGCTTCATGAGGTCCACCCTCGGGAGCCTTAGTGGTCGTGGGGTCGATAGTGGCCTCGGGAGGAACGTCAACCACTGGGTCGGTCGAGGCCTCAAATGCACCATCCTGAGGGTGTCGTGTCTTGCTTGATGGTTGTGCATCCTGCTGAGGTTTCTTGGACGGGCGTTCCTTCCTTACTGCCACCAGGGCGGCGCTGGCTGAGTGAGGGGTGGCTGCTAGATAGACCACCAAGGGCTCGAGAGGGCGCGGTGCCACCATTGCTGGCGGGCTGGTCAAATATCTCTTGAGGTCTTGAAAGGCTGCGTCCGCCTCCGGGGTCCACTCGAATGGCTCCTTCCTTTTCATCAGCTTGAAGAATGGGAGGGAGCACTCCCCCAGCTTGGAAATGAAGCGGCCAAGCGAGGTTACGCAGCCTGCCAGCTTCTGCATCTCCTTCAATGTCTGCGGGGGGCTCATGTCCTCTATCGCCTTGACCTTCTCCGGGTTGGCCTCGATCCCTTTGTGTGACACCAAGAAGCCCAGCATCTTGCCAGAGAGAACCCCGAACACACACTTTTCAGGATTAAGCCAAAGATCCACCTTGCGCAGGCTAGCAAACATCTCCTCCAGATCTGCTATCAGGGTCCCGGCCTCCCGAGACTTCACCACTACATCGTCAACATAGGCCTCTGCGTTCCTCTCGAGCTGTGAGCCCAGGGCGATATGCATCAATCGCTGGAAGGTTGCCCCGGAATTACGCAATCCAAAGGGCAAGCAGGTGTAGCAGTACACCCTGCAAGGGGTCAGGAATGCCATTTTCTCCACATCCTGCACGGCCATCTTGATCTTGTGGTAGCCTGAGAAGGCATCCAAGAAGCACAATAGGTCACATTCGGCGGTGGAGTCCACGATCTGGTCAATGCGAGGGAGCGGGAAGGGCTTGTTGAGGTTGGTGAAGTCGACACACATGCGCTCCTTCCCTCCTTTCTTGGGGACAATGACAGGGTTGGCCAGCCACTCCGGATATCATACCTCTCTGATGACCCCTGCGGCTTGTAGCTTGCGGGTTTCCTGGATGATGAAGGCTTGTTTCTCGGTGGAATGGTGACGAGCCTTCTGCTTCACTAGTCGCACATTTGGGCATACCCTCAGGTGGTGCTCGGTTATTCCCCTTAGGACCCCAGCCAGGTGTTTGGGTTCCCAAGCGAGTACATCTTTGTTGGCTCGCAAAAAGTTGACCAATGCCTCCTCTTGGTCCTGAGGGAGGCCAGCTCCTATGGTGAAGGTGGCGCTAGCCGCTCCATCCTCTCTGACCAGCACTTGCTTCATCTCGGCTCGGTCTTGGGAGAACAATTGCTTCTTCTTGGCCGGTGCTGCTTCTGTGGCCTCCTAAACCCCTTTCTCGTCGGGTAGCATGGATGCGGCTGACCTGAAGGCGAGCTTGAGGGCCTGCAGCGCGCCTTTGGTGTCCCCCGCCACCGTGAGGACACATTGCTGCCGGGCATCTTCATGAGGTTGTACGCAGGGTGGGTTGCAGCCATAAATTGGGCCAAGGCTGAATACCCTAGAATGGCATTGTATGGCAGGTCGATCCGGGCGATGTCAAAGTTGATGAGCTTGATGCGGTAGTTGTCGCGAGTCCCGAAGGTGATAGGGTGGCGGATCTGCCCCATGGGGCTGGTGGACCCACCGCCGATCCCAGAGAAAGGCTTGGAGGGGCGGAGCCGGCTGGGCGGCACGTGCAGCAGGCCGAACGCCTTCAGGGAGAGCATGTTGAGGACGGCTCCATCGTCGATGTGGGTTCTGGTCACCGCCACATTGCAGATGGCGGGGGTGCAGAGCATTGGGAGCGCGCCTGCTTGGCGGCAGGATGATCCTCGAAGCCGAAGGTGAGGTCGAGCTTGGGCGCCGTCCAGCCCGGGGGATCCCCTGAGCCCGCCTGGGTGGCGCTTACTCGCCGGTAGAACTGCTTGATGTGGCAGTCAAAGGGTGGCACCTGCGAGCCACCCATGAGAGCTGCGACGACCGGGGGCGCCGGTGTCGCGTAGCGGGCAAGGAAAAGGCCACGCAGCTCTTCCCAGGAGGCCACTGAGGATGCCGGCAGGTTGAGTAACCAGGCACGCGTTGTGCCTACGAGGGCCATGGGGAGCCAGTTGGCCTTCACCTTGTCGTCTCTGTCGGCCGCCCAGACTGCCTCCTCGTATGCTTGAAGAAAGGAGGCCGGATCCGTCGCGCCATCATAACGCGGCGGCATCTCCGGTCGTAACTTGGGTGGCCACTACACCTGCCGCAGGGAGAGGGTGAAGCAGCACAGCCCCGGCGCTTCTTCGGGAGCGCGCGTCTGCTGGGTCGACAGGGGAGCGCCCCCTATCAAAGCCAGTGGCACTATCTGGCGGTCGGGTAGAATATTTCCGATGCACCCCTACCTGGCGTGCCAAATGTCAGATTACAGGTTCCGCAAACCCTTGAGAGGTTCAAATTCTGGGGTGCGTGCGGAGATCTCAACCTACCCAGCCTACCTACTCGCGATCCTCCTAAGCCTAGCGCATCAAGCTCAAAGAGACAAAGAGACACAACAGTTTATCCTGGTTCGGGCCACCTTGCGATGTAATACCCTACTCCAGCATTTTGGTGGATTGCGTTGGAGGGCTGAAGATGAACTAGTACAGTGGATGAACTGGGCTCAGGAGGTGAGGTGTTCTTGAGCTCAAGGGAGTTGGTGTGGTGTGAGCTAGTTCAACTTGTCCCGCCTCTATGGTGGTGGCTAGTCCTATTTATAGTGGACTTGGTCCTCTTCCCAAATGTTGGCGGGAAGGGATCCCACAACGGCCAGATTTGAAAGGGGACAAGTAGTACATCTTATCCTGACAAAAGTAGTCTTCGCCTGCGAAAAGCCTCTGGTCGTGATGCCCGGTGGGCTCGCCGATGACCACTGTCCTGTCGTCCTGGCGTTCTTGGTCTCGTTGCACCAGAATGGAAACCTTTGGCTGATTCCTCGAGACTCCGCACCTGTGGCTTGCCTCCTTTGCACCAAAGAGGAAACCTGCACTCTGCGCCCGCCTGGCCTTGGTCGTCATGGCTCACGTTAGCTGAGCCTCGTGAGGTAAACCTTGCATAGAACTCTCCGCCCCTCGGGAGCCAGCCTGAGGAGGCCGATCCCCTCGGGGGTCTTGGCATCGTCCGCCTCACGAGGCTTGGCCGCTCGTGAGGGTCTTGAGGTGTTGATGTTGAAGCTGGGCCGTACCAGGCCATCGATGGAGCAACGTGGTGGGCCGCAGGCAGGCAGGGCTGGATACCCCCATATCCAGGACGCCGACAGACTATAGTGTCCCCCTCCCTTTATAGACTATTGACAGGCCTGGGATTCCTTTTTCCACACCGTTAGCTTCTCCACTTCTCGATATGCCCGCGATGTTATGAGCGGGGAGGGGAATCGAAATCATTAACCATATCCCCCAAAAAGCGGGACACGATCTCCACCTCGAGGGAACATGTAGAATGTGGTGTCAGCCTCGACTCGCGCATCAAGAAACAGTAACTGCTAGGTGTTATGGCCGGAGGTGACTCTTCGTTGAAATATAAAAAGCTGTCAGATGAAGGCACAATTGGCGCTTGAATGGTATTTTTTATGATCATTGCCTTCGATATTAAGTAAAACGGCCGTTTTAGATTCAGGATATCACTTGGTTTTGAACAAAACATACTAAAGAACTCGCCTCACAAACCGAATACTAGTCAGATGAGTGGATGCGGGATAAAAGTCTAGGCGTTGGAGGCAAGTTCGGGGGCTACTGAGGGAGTCATGGACTAAGGGGTCCTCGGGGCGACGGCCCATTATACATGGGCCAGACTTGTGGAGCCGTATAGTGACAAGAGATCTATGAAGCCGTGGTGTGCCCTCCAAGTCAGGAAGGCGCAAGATCTCTTTAAACCCTTATTGTAATCTATCTTTGGTAAACCCTAACCCTACCGGTGTCTATATAAACCGAGGGTTTTTAGTCTTTAGGGCTAGAGCTACATTCATCACCTCATTGCCTTAGGGATTAGCTCATGTCGATTTCGAGGTAGATGTACTCTGTAAACCATATTATACATCCAATACAATCAAGCAGGACATAGTGTTTTACCTATCTTCGGTAACCCTAACCCTACCGGTGTCTATATAAACCGAGGGTTTTTAGTCTCTAGGGCTGGAGCTACATTCATCACCTCATTGCCTTAGGGTCTAGCTCAGGTAGATCTTGAGGTAGATCTACTCTGTAAGCCATATTATACATCCAATACAATCAAGCAGGACATAGTGTTTTACCTCCTCGAGAGGGCATGAACCTGCGTAAACACTGTGTTCCTCGTTCCTTATTCCCCATCGATCCCAGATCCACAGCTCGGGACCCCCTACCCCGAGGTTTGCCGGTTTTGACACCGGCACCTATCATAAACTCTCATCTCTTGCACTTACATTATTTGCCATTTACCTCTTGTTTTCCTTTCCCCCACTTCTAAAACATTTTTAGACAAACACAAAAATATTTTCCTTTTTATGTGCCTTCTTTTTTGTTTGTCTTTATGTCTTACTTGGTTTGTTTGCTCATTTGCTTGGTATAATCGTGTGTTTATTGAAAATTAGAAAGCAAAAGGTTTATGGATTCACTTAAAGTTTTCTACTTGGATCATCTTCGATCCATATGTGCTTGTGCTGAAACCCCAACTAGTTTAGTTGAGGGAAAATCATTAGGTCAACATGCTCATTTTGTGCCTCACCGTTTGTCTCAAAAAGGGGGACTCTTATGGAATCAAATAAATTATTTGCTATGCTATGCTTGGAATCTATGTGAAACTTATGATTTTACTTATTGCTCGGAGAACCCTAAAAACACCTCTCTACCTACGTGAGTTTAATGATAATGAAATCATATCTTCTTATGCCAAGGGTGTCTATCGTTACTATGATATCGAACAAATTGAAGAATTTGTTTCTTTTAAGGGTGCTTATGAAGTTGCTTCTTTGATTTATAAGTATAATATCACTCTCTACAAATCTGAAAATCTTGACATACTTAAATATTGACATGAAAACTATGCTCATATTGTCTATGTTAAAGAATTTATTGAGAGAATGTCCACTGCTTTGGAAGAAAATAATGATATGCATGAACCTATAGATAATTATGATTCCGTGATTTGATTGAAATATCCCCTCTTAATGAATGTGATTCTTTTTATTCTTATGGCCATGATGCCAATATTAATAATGCTTATGGAGATGAATTTGCTATACACTACTACAGGATGCTGCTAACACGACACTACAATCAGAGACCCGTCGATGAAACTGTGTGCGATGCATTAATTGCAAACGGTGATGTAAAAGAACCGTAAAGAAGATGCAAAATGTTTGCGATGGCGGATACATCAAATACGGTTCAGATTTTAGATGCATGTGCGATGCGGGGCATACGGTTGATCCATACGAACTGTTTGCGATGAGATAGAACAACAGAAACGGGCAGCCAGATCAAGGTGTGTGCGATATGTGGCATACTTCACTCGGATGAACTGTTTGTGATTAGGCAACACAAAAGAAATGGTTAGCCAGATGAAGGTGTGTGCGATATACGGCATACAGTTCACTCGGATGAACTGTTTGCGTTGAGCCAAGAGAACAGAAACGGTTCAACTTAACAAGATGTGTGTGATACGCGGCAAACAGGTCTGTAATCACAAATGTCTGGGTAGACCGATAACAACACAGACGATTCCTGTTAACAACCGTGTGTGTTGTGAGCAAACGATTGCTGGTATACAATTGTGAGTGATTGATGAAATCATCACCGACCGGTTCCATTGTTTAGTCTGTGTGCGATGTGATTTGCTCTGTCTACAGAACATCGACATATATACTTATAAGAGCATTGCATAACCAAATTAAGCATACAAGTACATAAGTGACTACACACATAACATTTCCACACAGCAAAGTAAGCAATTACATGCATACCAAACTAGGAGAAACGTGCATCTAATCGTCCACATCTTGTTGCGACGGTGCTTTCCATTGCTCTGCTTCCGACTGGCTCCCTGGTGTTTTGGGGAAGGAGGCACTTCCTCATGTCAACGATCCTCCTGTACATCTCGTAGCTCGTGTACGCCTCCTTGGCCGCGTAAATGATGTGAGCTTTGTCGAGTTTCTCCATCCAGGCCGAGTGCCAAGCACGCTTGTTCTTGTTGCAGGAATCCTTCATGTCTCTGTAGTAGGGATAGATGATGGCCGCAGCGAGGTGAACCAGTGAGTTATTCTCATGCACCTTCTGCCCCAGATCTTGTATTGGCCTTGGATGTCGAGAAGATTCTGGCAGGCGATGCCCAAAATCTTGAGCACCTTTACATTGTTCACTACTAGGAAAAGGGCTATAGATGGAAATGACACTAATGGCGCACCAGACATGTGGTGCGCCATTAGTATATACTAATGGCGCACCACCTTCTGATGCGCCATTAGTGTTGAAACTACTAATGGCGCACCCTGCCCACGGTGCGCCATTAGTACCAAATTTTTTTTGAACTAGTGCGCCTGTCCAAACATACTAATGGCGCACCGTGGGTGTGGTGCGCCATTACTAGTTAAACTAGTAATGGCGCACCATGCCACGGTGCGCCATTAGTAACCTTGGCCACCACTTCCACCGAATGCCCCCCCCCCCTGTGGATCGCCTTTTCAGTTTAAAAAAAATAAAAGAAAATGATAAAAATGTCAAAAAAATAAAAGAAAATAAGTTTCCCATGTGATATGTGGCCTAGTTGTTGGGAAAATTTGCAAATATGAATTTTGACTTCATTTGCAAAATCTCGCGAGAATTTGTAAAAATGGGCATAACTTTTGCATACTAACTCGGATGAAAAAGTTTTTTATATGAAAAATCATCTACTCAAAAAGTTACATCCAAATTTAACCAGGGGAACCCCGTTAAACATTTTCAAAATCCTCAAAAACCTAACAGAAAAAAAAGATACGGGGCTTTTAAGATCTAGAGAGGCAAAAAAATCAAAAAAATTCAAACTTACTAATGGCACACCTACCCACGGTGCGCCGTTACTATCTTCCCGCCTTCAAAATTCAAAATAAGTCAAAAAAATAAAAAAAAAAGTTACTAATGGCGCACCTGACCATGGTGCGCCATTAGTATCTTCCCTCCTTCAAAATTCAAAATAAGTCAAAAAAATAAAAAAAACAATTACTAATGGCGCACCTGCCCGTGGTGCGCCATTAGTATCTTCCCACCTTCAAAATTCAAAATAAATCAAAAAAATAAAAAAAATTACTAATGGCGCACCTGCCCGCGGTGCGCCATTAGTATGCCGTATATATGGCTGGTCCTCTCCTCCTCTCTTCATTTCATCTTCCCTTCTCTCCTCCACCATACTTCTCCTCTCCGGTGACCTCCTCCTCCTCTCCGGCGACCTCCTCCTCCCTCCTCCCTCCTCCCCTCCCCTCCCCTCCCCTCCCCTCATGGTTTCTTCTCCCTCCTCTC
>NC_041391.1:324995341-325037485 GCF_002162155.2 Triticum dicoccoides | reverse complement strand
ACAGATGCGCCATTAATGGCCATACTAGGTGCGCCATTAGTAGGGGTTTTTCTAGTAGTGGTTGGTGATGTCCACCATAGTGAACATGTAGTGGGGGTTGTCGACAAACCTGGCGAAACGCTTGAAAGGCCTTGTGGCCAGGCAGTATTAGTAGATGAGGACGTGATTGTGCACACATATCTAGGAGACAACGACCTTGGGACGAGACCCGGCACGAGCACGGGTGTACTCGAGGTTGAACCCGACCACCTTGTACTTCTCCTCAGCAAGCAACAGCTCCATGATGTGGATGGAGTTCTCCAACCAGACTGGGTGGTTGGTGTACACCACCGAGAGATCCGTGAACCTTCTGTGGGTGTCCACCCTGGCATGCATGGTGAACTGCTGCTCGTCGTCGTCAGCCGCTCGGAGCGCCATGGGAGCCGCATAGGATACCCTCTAAGAATTTGTCAGGTGGGTGTGCTTCTTGCAATACTGGGGCGTGGTCGAAAGGTTGAAGAGGCACAAGGGTTAAATGGTAGCTGTAATAAATTTGGGTCGGCCAGCCTGTAATCGGCACGTCTTGTCACCGCGTTCATAGTGGAGGATTCTAGTGCATGCTTGAGCACTCCACACGTGTTTCGTTTGACCACGCGTGGGCTCAAAGAGGCGTCAAATGCATCAATGGTGAGTCTGTTCTTGTGCAACTATGCAGTTTGCCGGGTGCAACCGCGCAAGCTTCCCGCCCGCCTAATTTGGCCACTCATCGGCTAGAAGACGGGCAAGTCGTGGGCGTTTTTTTGGCAAAAAGCTTTGCAAAAACAAAGTGCATGGAATGACTTCGATCATAAGTTTACTGTTGGTGATGAGGTCAAAGTTACACAGAAGGGTGATGATGGACACTCGACTGCGATAATTAATTCTGCTTTCTACAGGGCACACGGTTGAAGAAACCAACTTTGTGCAATAATGTAGAAGATCACAGTTGAGTTAGCTATACAGATCATTTGCTATGAGATCGACAAGGGAAACACATTCGAGAATGGTTAATAAAATCTAAGTCTATTGCATATTAAGGTCAAAATAGTACTACCAATATACGAGTCTCATACGATGCCATTTCAACGATTGTACCACAAAAGCCCGAAATATTACAAGGTTCAAATTCCAGAGATATATGGCTCAAATTTGAAGATTACAAGCTTCAAACTGATATTAGAAATAAAATTCAGCTCATTCAGCTGCAAACACTCACGCTGATCAGGTGAACATGGATATAAGAGAGGTTCAAACTAATATTACCACTTGTAAGGCTTGTTTCAAAACCTCATCATTTCTGCAAAGGGATCAGGCTCCGTGGGGGGCACAACCCCCCTGGGCGCGCCCTGGTGGGTGTGCTCCCACGGGCCTCCCCTCTGGTACTTTCTTGGCCCACTGGGTGTCTTATGGTCCAGAAAAAATCTCCAAAAAGTTTCGCTGCTTTTGGACTCCGTTTGGTATTGATATTCTGTGAAGTAAAAAAAGCAAAAAACAGCAACTAGCACTGGGCACTATGTCAATAGGTTAGTCCCAAAAACTGATGTAAAGTTACTATAAAATGATGGTAAAACATCCAAGAATGATAATATAACAGCATGGAACAATAAAAAATTATAGATATGTTGGAGACGTATCAGGCCCCACGGGCCTCCCCTCATGCACTTCCTTGGCTCCAAGTTGTCTTCTGGGCAGAAAAAATCTCCAAAAAGTTTTGCTGTGTTTGGACTCCGTTTGATATGGATCTGTGAAGTAAAAAACAAGCAAAAAAACAGCAACTGGCACTGGCACTATGTCAATAGGTTAGTCCCAAAAAAATGATATAAAGTTGCTATAAAATGAATATAAAACATCCAAGAATTATCATATAATAGCATGGAACAATCAAAATATATAGATACGTTGGAGACGTATCAGGCCGTGGCTCAAACTGATGGCCGTGTTGTAGGTGGTGCACCAACGGTGCAATCACCTCCACGGCAACAACCCCAGCAGAAGCACAGGCAATCGCAACACACTCAGCAGGATGCACAGCCCAATGACGTGTCGATGGCCTCCTTAGATCCGCAAATGCAGCAAGATCAGTGGCAAGTGTTGCTGGAGAGGCGAGCAGAAGATGTTCGCACCACCATTCAATGACGTCAGGAGGGGCACCATCAATCAAACGAGCGCAATGGCCCAATCATCGATGAGCCAACGCCCGTTGTTGGCGGGTACCTGCCATACGAGGTCGGGTGCCCTGAGTTCACACTTGAGTAGCGGCAAGTTCGTTGGCTGTCTATCCACGCGTTCCAGGACGAAGTACCAGAAAAGTACGACGGCAAGTTGAACCCGGCAAAATTCTTGGGCATTTACACAATTGTCATGCAGGCTGCCAGAGGAAGGGATGAAAAGATTTTAGCCAACTACTTCGCATTGGTACTCAAGCCCAATGTGCGAGCCTGTCTATGAACTTGCCGGACAACTCCATTTCCTCGTGGTCCGATCTTTGCAACGAATTTGTTGGCGCTTTTACCGGAGGCCAGAAGGGCCTCGGGTTGTCCAGTGACTTGCAAGTGATCCCACAAAAGGAAGGGGATGATCTGTGTAGATACATTCAGAGGTTCAGTTGTGTACACCGCAGCATCCCAGATGTGCACCCCGCAGTTGTGATTGCCACGTTCCACATGAACGTGCGGAATCGTAAGATGCGGGAGGAAATGCATGTACAATTGCCAAAGACCATCAACAAGCTTTATATGCTGGCGAACAAGTGTGCACAGGCTGAAGAAGGGAGAAGGCTTCCCGAGGAGGATGCTGGCGTTGAAGTTGATTTTGACAACGAAGACGCCACTGCCCAGCGGAAGAATGGTTTAAGGCGCAACAGAAAGCACAAAGGCAAATCAGTTATGGCTATAGAAGGACCCAATGAATCCAGTCCAGCCAAGAAAACCAGGATGAAAGGCACTAGCAAGGAAGCAGCTGCATGCGTTGATCGCCAGGTTGCTGTGGCAAGAGAGAAGATCGGAAAATCTAACGGGTCGTACTGCAAGATTCACCGTACCAAGGTTCACGACCTCTAGGAGTGCCGTCAACTTGAACATCTAGTTGAGAAACAGAAGGCTGAGCATGCGAAGCGAGACAAGGAGAATGGCCGGGATGGCACAGGTGGATCCGTTAAGAAGGTTAGTGGCGGTCGAGGTGGACATCGTGGCAATGCTAACTAGAAGAAAGATAAGCCCGCCAGGGGCAGAGAGAAGAAATAAGAAGATGAAGAGAGTGAAGATGAGGATAATGACGAGTCAAGTGAACCTGAATTCCAGAAGGCAACTGAAGCCATGTGCATTGACGGGGGTGCATCTTTGCACTCCTCTCATCTCCAGCTCAAGCAGTGGGTGTGTGAGGTTAATGCGGTGGAACCGACAGTGGAGGCACAAAGGCCCCTCAAGTGGTCTAACACACCTATTATTTTTTATGCCGAGGACCACCCTGACCGCACAACAGCAGTCGGGTGTTTGCCATTGTTGGTCTCACCGACAATACACAACCTCAAAATCATGAAAATACTAGTTGACGGTGGGGCTGGCTTGAACTTGATCTCCCCTAAGGTGATAGAGTCTGCAAATTCCTGAGGAAGAGCTCAAAAAGTCCAGGACATTTCAGGGAATCAACTTGGGAAGGAGCCAGCCAAAGGGAAAGATAATACTACCGGTGACGTTTGGCGGGGAGCTAAATTACAGGACCAAGAAGATCGTGTTTGATGTTGTCAAGATCCCCTTGCCATTCAATGGAATTCTTGGTCGCCCAGCCTTGGCCAAATTCATGGCAGCATCCCACTATGCCTACAATACCCTTGAAGATGCCAGGTCCCATGGGTGTCATCACCATCAACTCCACAAGAAAGATGAAGTCATATGTGTAGACAAGCTCTACAGAGAAGAGGTGGCAGCCTAGTCCGTCAAGACCACAGCCTCCGCCAAGGAAATGAAAAGCCAGAAACTCGGCAAGACATCCAGGAAGCGCACCTCCACGGAGTGCTGCACACCTGTTGAGGACTTGCCGGAAAGCTCTACCCGCAAGAAGCCCAAGGGCACTCCACCTATGACGAAGAAGGTGCCAGCAAGGGAGGACGACAATGGTGGTTCTTTCACCGTTGGTGCCACCCTTGACAGCAAATAGGAAAGCATGCTCATCGCTTCACGTGGGCGAATGTAGATGTGTTTGCATGGAAACCATATGACATCCCCGGTGTTTCCAGAGAGGTAACCGAGCACCACCTAGCTGTCTGCCCTCATGCTTGGCCCATCTAGAAGAAGGTCAGGAAGCAAGCTTTGGGAAGGAAACAGTTCATAATAGAAGAGATCAAGAAACTTGACGTAGCGAGTTTGGTCAGAGGAGTGCTACATCCATCCTGCTTGGCAAATCTGGTTGTCGTGCGCAAGGCAAATGGTAAGTGGAGACTTTGCATTGGTTACACTGATCTCAATAAAGCATGTCCCAAGGATCCTTTCCCCTTATCGCGCATCGATCAGATTGTGGACTCCACTGCCAGATGTGACTTGCTCTCGTTCCTTGACACATACTCTGGATATCATCAGATATTTATGTCGAAAGAAGATGAGGAGAAGACCGCATTCATTACTCCATGTGGCACATATTGCTTTATGTGCATGCCTTTTGGACTAAAGAGTGATGGCTCAGCGTTTGCAATTGCAGTTTAGATTAGTTTTGAGCCATAGTTGCACAGGAACATGGAAGAATACATGGATGATATAGTGGTCAAAACCAAGGACAAATCAACCCTCATTGAAGATTAGAAGAAACATTTGCAAACTTGCGCAAGATCAACATGAAGCTTAACCCAAAGAAGTGTGGGTTTGGTGTCCCATCCAGCAAACTTCTCGGGTTCTTCGTGTCTTCATGTGGAATCAAAGCAAACCCCAACAAGATCAAGGCCATTGAGCAGACTCAAGCACTTAAGATCGTCAAGGATGTGCGGAGCCTTGCCGGATGTGTCGCGGCTCTGAGTAGGTTCATTTCGAGATCTGCTGAATGCACCCAGCCGTTTTCTAGATATTGAAAAAGGCAGGTCCAGTCAAATGGAATTCGGAAGCGAAGGCTGTGCTGCAAGATCTAAAAAGATACATGTCCTCTACGCCAACTCTAGTCGCGCCTAGGCCAAGGAACCATTGTTGCTATACTTAGCGGCAACGAACCAAGTGGTTAGTGTTGCGCTCGTTGTGCAGAGAGAAGTTGGTGATGAAGAAACGATAGTGGCAAAGCCATCCCATGACAAAGCAGAATCATCCCCTGCTGATCCTAGCATTGGTAGAGCGAAGACAGTGCAAGAGGAGATAGCCGATCAACAGATGGTGCCGAAGAAGAAGATGGTGCAGCAACTCGTATACTTTGTCAGCTCCCTTTTGTAGGGGGGCTAGATCAAGGTATTCGGGCATGCAGAAGTTGCTTTTTGGCCTACTTATGGCCTCAAGAAAGTTGTGCCACTACTTCCAGGCTCATGAGATCACAGTAGTCACTCACTTTTCGTTGCAGCGCATTCTAAGGAATCTATAGGCAACCGGCAGGATAGTAGAGTGGGCACTGGAGCTATCGAGTTTTGCACTCAAGTTTGACAGTACATCAACCATTTAGAGCAGAGCACTAGCAAAGTTCATTGCGGAATGGACACCAATGCAAGATGACGAGATCCCTCAATCAACTCTCCCTCGCAAGGAAACTAAGAAGAATTGGGTCATGTACTTTGACGGTGCTTTCTCGCTGAAAGGCGCTGGTGCCAGAGTGCTGCTTGTTGCACTGATATGTCTTTGTCTTATCTATAATTTTTGATTGTTTCATGCCAATATCTACAACTTTCATATACTTTTGGCAACTTTTTATATTATTTTTGGAACTAACATATTGATCCAGTGCCTAGTGCCAATTCCTGTTTGTTGCATGTTTTTCGTTTCGCAGAATGTACATATCAAATGGAGTCCAAACGCGATAAAAACTTATGGAGATTTTTTGGAATATATGTGATTTTTGGGAAAAAGAATCAACGCGAGACAATGCCCGAGGGGCCCACAAGCCCTTGAGGCGTTCCCCCCTACCCGCGGCGCGGCCAGGGTGCTTGTGGCCACCCTGTAAGGCAGTTGGTGCTCTTCTTCAGGTGCAAGAAAGCTAATATCCGGATAAAAATCGTGTTAAACTTTTAGCCCAATCGGAGTTACGGGTCTCCGGGAATTTAGGAAACGGTGAAAGGCCGGAATCTTGGAACGCAGAAACGGAAGAAAACAAAGTGAGAGAGATCCAATCTCAGAGGGGCTCCCGCCCCTCTACCACCATGGAGGCGAAGGACCAGAGGGGAAACACTCCTCCCATCTAGGGGGGAGGTCAAGAAATAAGAAGAAGGAAGGGCTCTCTCGCCCTCTCTCCCGGTGGCGTCGGAACGCCGCCGGGGCTATCATCATGACAACGATCTACACCAACAACTTCTTTGCCGTCATCACCAACTCTCTCCCCCTCTATATAGTGGTGTAACCTCTCTTTTACCCGTTGTAATCTCTACTTAAACATGGTGATCAACGCTATATATTGTTTCCCAATGATGTATGGCTATCCTATGATGTTTGAGTAGATCTGTTTTGTTCTATGGGTTGATTGATGATCATGATTGATTTGAGTTGTATGTTTTATTATTGGTGTTGTCTTATGGTGCTCTCTGTGTTGCGCAAGCGTGAGGGATCCCCGTTGTAGGGTTTGCAATATATTCATGATTCGCTTATGGTGGGTTGCTAGAGTGACAGAAGCTTAAACCTGAGTAAGTAGGTTTTTTGCGTATGGGAGTAAAGAGGACTTGATATTTTAATGCTATGGTTGGGTTTTACCTTAATGATCTTTAGTAGTTGCGAATGCTTGCTGGAGTTCCAATCATAAGTGCATATGATCCAAGTAGAGAAAGTATGTTAGCTTATGCCTCTCCCTCATATAAAATTGCAATAATGATTACCGATCTAGTTATCGATTGCCTATGGACAAATAACTTTCTTGTGTGACAAAAAGATCTCTACTAAAACTAACTTAGCTGTTTCTTCATCTAAACATCCCCTATCTTTTACTTACGTGTTCTTTATTATCTTGCAAACCTATCCTTTTACACCTACAAAGTACTTCTAGTTTCATACTTGTTCTAGGTAAAGTGAACGTTAAGCGTACGTAGAGTTGTATCGGTGGTCGATAGAACTTGAGGGAATATTTGTTCTAACTTTAGCTTCTTGTTGGGTTTGACACTCTTACCTATCGAGAAAGGCTACAATAGATCCCCTATACTTGTGGGTTATCATGACCTTTTTCTGGCGCTGTTGCCGGGGAGCAAAGCGTGGGGTGAATATTCTCGTGAGTGCTTGTTTGCTTTATCACTAAGTAGATTCTGTTTGTTGTTCTTAGTTGTTTTATATCTTTAGTTATGGATATGGAACAAGAAATACCAGAAAATTAGGCATACTTGCTACCCATGGAGATGGGGAACCTCCTAATATCCTCGATGCTCGCTATGTGGAAAATATTAAACACTACTTTGATAATCCTGAGAAAACCCCATTCAACTTGATAATGGGAGACACGTTGAATCAACGTGAATACTTTAGGATTATCGCTTGACTAAAAAAGGGAAAATCTTATGGGATTAAATTCATATGTTGCACTGGTATGCTTTGGATTTATGCCGGAGATATGATTCTACTTGCTGCTCTAGGATGAAGGCTCTACACCTTCCCGTTTCATGTAAATTTAGTGATAATGAAACCTTGGCTTCTTATGCTAATGGTATATATGATTACTATGATGTGGAACAAATATAAGAATTTGTTGCCTTTAAGGGTGCTTATGAAATTGAATTTTTGTTTGAAAAGTGTGAAAATCTTGATAATGTTGTTTACAAACCTGAAAATTATGCTATACATAAATATTGCTATGAGAATTATGAATATAATGCCGATATTAATGAGTTTATTGAGAAAGTCTCCGCTATCCAAGAAGAGACTGATATTTTGCAGGAATCTATGGAAGAAGAAATTGATGACACTATGAGCTCATTAGATGAAAAAGATGACGAGGAGAGAGAAGAACAAAAGGAGGAAGAGCGGATTGATCACCCATGCCCCCCTTCTAATGAGAGTAACTCTTCAACTCATACATTGTTTAATTTCCCTCCGTGCTTACCGAAGGATGAATGCTATGATGATTGCTATGATCCCTTGGATTCATTTGAAATATCCCTTTTTGATGAACTTGATACTTGCTATGCTTGTGGCCATGATGCCAATATGAATTATGCTTATGGAGATGAACTTTCTATAGTTCCTTATGTTAAGAATGAAATTGTTGCTATTTGCACCCACGCATGATAGTCCTATTGTCTATTTGAATTCTCCCAACTACACTATATCGGAGAAGGTTGCACTTATTAAGGACTATATTGATGGGTTGCGTTCTACTATTACAAATGATAATTTTGATAAATATAATATGCATGTGATTGCTGCTCCTACTTGCAATTATTATGAGAAAGGAACTACATCTCTGCCTCTCTATGTTTCCAATACGATAAAATTGCAAGAAGTTGTTTATGCTATGTATCAGCCTTTACTATGTGTGCATGAATTGTTCTTTAATGACATGCCAATGCATAGGAAGAGAGTTAGAATTTGTTGTTGCATGACATATGTTACTTTGTGCTCATTACTAAATCATAAATCATTGTTAATTAAAATTGGCTTTGATATACCTTGGGATCCGGGTGGATCCATTACTTGAGCACTATATGCCTAGCTTAATGGATTTAAAAAAAGCGCTGCCAGGGAGACAACCCGGAAGTTTTAGAGAGTCATTTATTTCTGTTTGTGCTTTTATAAAGTTTAAAAACAAAATATAAAGTGGGGAACGTAAAACTTTTTTAGAAAGAAAAATGAAAGTAAGAGAGACGAGCGCCGTTGAAGTGGTAGAGCTCCTCGAAATTTGTTCATGCCCGTGGAAACTTTGCAAACCTTGATTACAGAAAAATTTCAAAAAAATTATCCCCTTGTACAAATCCATTGTATTATAAAAAAAATGTACCAAGATTTGCCTTTAGGATGATTAGATTGCTTGTTTGGTTTATGCAGTGCAAAAACAGAAACTTTAGCTATAGTGCGTGATTTTACATTTTTTTACTTGGAATGTCAACAGTTTCTGAAATGTTTACACGGTAATTCTATAAATTTTTTTATTTTGTCCTAATTTTTCAGAATTTTTGGAGTTACATAAGTATGGTAGATGTTCAAATTGCTACAGATTGTCCTGTTCAAGACAGATTCTATTTTTGATGCATTGTTTTGCTTGTTTTGATGAAATTACCGATTGTATCGGTGGTATAAGCTATAGAAAAGTTATAATACAGTAGCTACAATGCAAAAATAAAATATGAATAGGTTTGCAACAGTACTTGAAGTGGTGATTTGCTTTATTATACTAACAGATCTCACAAGGGTTTTGTTAAGTTTTGTGTGATTGAAGTTTTCAAGTTTTGGGTGAGATCACGATGGATGAAGGTATAAGGAGTGGCAAGAGCCTAAGCTTGGGGATGCCCGAGGCACCCCAAGGTAATATTCAAGGACTCCAAAGCAACTAATCTTGGGGATGCCCCGGAAGGCATCCCCTCTTTGTTCTAACGATCATCAGTAATTTTACTTGGAGCTATATTTTTATCGTCACATGATATGTGTAAATCTTGGAGCGACGTGTGCTTTTTATTTTTATTTTAGTAATGCACCATGTTGGAATGATATAGTCCTTGGTTTATTTATAGAATGCTCTTTGCACTTCACTTATATCTTTTGAGTATGGATTTATAGAATGCTTCATGTGCTTCACTTATATCTTTTGAAGTTTGGATTGCATGTTTCTCTACACATAGAAAACCGCCATTTGTAGAATGCTCTTTTGCTTCACTTATATTTGTTAGAGTATGGGCATGTCTTTTGTAGAATGACTAAAACTCTCTTGCTTCACTTATATCTGTTTTGGGAGTTAGCAGGAAATGGTCATTCACATGGTTAGTCATAAAAACTTGTAGATCACTGAATATAATATGTTTGATTCCTTGCAATAGTTTTTCAATATAAATATGGTGATATTATAGTCATGCTAGTGAGTAATTGTGGGTTAGTAGAAATACTTTTGTTAAGGTTTGTGATTCTCGAAGCATGCACGTATGGTGAACTGTTATGTGATGAAGTCGGAGCATGATTTATTTTTTGATTGCCTTCCTTGTGAGTGGCAGTCTGGGACGAGCGATGGTGTTTTCCTACCAATCTATCCCCCCCAGGGGCATGCGTATTAGTACTTTGCTTCGATGGCTAATAAATTTTTACAAAAAAGTATGTGAGTTCTTTATGACTAATGGTGAGTCCATGAATTATACGCACTCTCACCCTTCCACCATTGCTAGCCTCTCTCATGCCGCCCAACTTTCGCCGGTGCATAAAACCATCCTTATACCTTCCTCAAAACAGCCACCATACCTACCTATTATGGCATCTCCATATCCATTCCGAGATATATTGCCATGCAACTTCCATCATCATCAAATACATGACTTGAGCATTCATTGTTATATTGCTTTGCATGATCGTAAAATAGCTAGCATGGTATTTTCATGGCTTGTCCGTTTTTTGATATCTTTGCTATGCTAGATCATTGCACATCCTAGTACACTACTAGAGGCATTCATATAGTCATCATGTATCTGTTTTATCAAGTTGTAATATCAGGTAGTAAGTAAATAAAGTGTGATGATCATCATTATTAGAGCATTGCCCAATGAGGAAAGGATGATGGAGGCTATGATTCCCTCATCGGGATGAGACTTCGGACTTACAAAAATAAAAAAGAGGCCAAAGAGCCCCCAAAAAAGAGGCCAAAGAGCCCAAAATAAATAAAAATAAAAAAAAAGGAAAATAAAAAATGAGAGAAAAAGAGAGAATGGGGAATTTTACTATCCCTTTACCACACTTATGCTTTAGAGTAGCACCATGTTTTTCATATAGAGAGTCTCTTGAGTTATCGCTTTCATATACTAGTGGGAATTTTTCATTATAGAACTTGGCTTGTATATTCCGATGACAGGCTTCCTCAAATGCCCGAGGTCTTCATGAGCAAGCAAGTTGGATGCACACCCACTTAGTTTCATTTGTGAGCTTTCATACACTTATAGCTCTAATGCATCTGTTGCATGGCAATCCCTACTCACTTGCATCGATATTAATTGATGGGCATCTCCATAGCCCATTTTTTTGCCTAGTTGATGTGAGACTTTCTCCTTTTTTTCTCCTCAAAACCAGCATATTCTATTCCACCTATAGTGCTATATCCATGGCTCACGCTCATGTATTGCGTGAAAGTTGAAAAGGCTTGAGAACAGTAAACGTATGAAACAATTGCTTGGCTTGTCGTCAGGGTTGTGCATGATGAAATACTATGTGTGATGAAGATAGAGCATAGATAGATTATATGATTTTGTAGGGATAATTTTCTTTGGCCGTGTTATTTTGAGAAGACATAATTGCTTTATTAGTATGCTTGAAGTATTATTGTCTCTATGTCAAATGATAGACTATTGTTTTGAATCGCTCGTGTCTTAATATTCATGCCATTATTAGATTATATGATCAAGATTATGCTAGGTAGCATTCCACATCAAAAATTATCTTTTTTGATCATTTACCTAGTCGAGGCCGAGCAGGAATTAAGCTTGGGGATGTTGATAAGTCTTCGTCGTATCTATAATTTTTGATTGTTTCATGCCAATATTCTACAACTTTCATATAATTTTGGCAACTTTTTATATTGTTTTTGGGACTAACATATTGATCCGGTGCCCAGTGCCAGTTCATGTTTGTTGCATGTTTTTTGCTTCACAGAGTATCCATATCAAATGGAGTCCAAACGCGATAAAAACTTATGGAGATTTGTTTTTGGAATATATGTGATTTTTGGGAAAAGAATCAACCCGAGACGATCCCCGAGGGACCCACAAGCCCTTGAGGCGCGCCCCCTACCCAGGGTGCGGCCAGGGGGTTTGTGACCACTCCCGTAAGGCGGTCGGTGCCCTTCTTTAGCCGCAAGAAAGCTAATATCCGGATAAAAATCATGTTAAAATTTCAGCCCAATCGGAGTTATGGATCTTCAGGAATTTAAGAAATGGTGAAAGGCTAGAATCTGGGAACGCAGAAAAGGAAGGTAATAGAGAGAGAGAGAGAGAGAGAGAGAGAGAGAGAGAGAGAGAGAGAGAGAGAGAGAGAGAGAGACATCCAATCTCGGAGGGGCTCCCGCCGCTCCGCCGCCATGGAGGCCAAGGACTATAGGGGAAAGCCTCCTCCCATCTAGGGGGGAGGTCAAGGAAGAAGAAGGAGGAGGGGGCTGATATAGAACATCTTACAGACAACACCATGTCAAGAGTCCGTTTGGCAAGTGACACGTGCGACATCTACTTCACATACACAAAGGTGAATCATCTCCTTTACATGTGTTCACTTGACCCCATAGAGGATGGTATACTACTTGACACTCCTCTCGTGTGCATGCATAGGTATCATCGGAGCACCATGGATGACAAGGAGGAGTGCAAGCGCAAGTGTACGCCTACACCATCCGCGAGGGAAGTTTGGAAGTGATGATGGAAGAATACGGTACAAAATTTGCACTACCGGACTATCCAGTCGCCCAACATGACTGTCCGGTCAATCCAGAGAGCAGTTTTGGTCTGTGCAGAAATTGCACTACCGGACAGTCCGGTCCTCCAAGCGGACAGTTCGGTAGTACAATTTTTGGATGCCCAAAAGTTTCTGTTTCCACGGGACTGTCTGGTCCCCCATACCGAACTGTCCGGTAGTGCATCTGTGGGCCAAATTTGGGCAAGGCCCATGTAACTTTACGCTTTCGCCCTCACTTACCCCTTCCTTGCCTTGGACCTATATATATATCCCTCCTTCTCCTCCATTTTAGGGTTAGCTAAGAATAGATCTAGACATTAGAGCTTAGCTCATGTATCTCCCGTTGTGGGATTCCTCTTGAGAGAGAAGGCTCCGTTGGAGTTCAAGGCCTCCATTGGAGAAGATCCCTAGGAATTCAAGACCCCTTCCAAGGAAGGATCTATCTAGATCATCAAGACCTCATCTCCTTTGGATTTGGGATGAACTTTACCTTGTATCTTTCCCTTTGTTGTTCTTGTACCTTTGTGGATCTTGTGTGATTGTGAGTCTAGTGGATGTGTGATTGGACTTGTTCTTGAGTGTTTTCCTCTTGTGATTTCCCCACTTGTTCTTCATGTTCTTCACGTTCTTCGTGGATTCCCCTCCAATTCGTGAAAGATCTCCACTTAGGGTCTCCACCCTACAATATCTTGGTATCAGAGCTTAGGTTCTCACGAAACTGGAGCCACCCATCTTTATTTTCTAGCCTAATTTTGCTTGTTCTTGCCTAATTTCAAAAATCCCCAAAAAATAGACAAAAAAGTTCTTGTGATTTGAGGTTCTTGTGAGTTTTTGTTGATTTTCATCCATGAGGATCTAGTGTTTGGCAAGTGGATCTATCTTCCTTGGCATTTCCTAGCCTCAATGTAGCGACCCGACCCAAATGGATCGTAGTCTCTGTGCTTACGTGTCATCCCTGGATCGGTATGCTGACACACACAGTACTCGAGGAATTATAACAGAGTTCAATCACACACTTTATTACATCGAGATCCTCAAAAGAGTATTTATTACAATAATATGGCCAAAGGCCATCTAAAATAAAATAACTGCGGAAGCATCGAAGGTAAATGAGTCCATCCAACTCCACGGCAAACTGAGTGCAGAACAACGACCTATCGCACCTTTAATCCTCGTCGGAAAAGTCTGCAACATGAGACGTTGCAGCCGTGTAGGTCAGCACATGGAATATGCTGGCAATTTCACACTATAGAATAATAATAATAAAAAACTATCTCTATATGCAAATTTAGCTGGTGGAGGCTCTAAGTTTAATTTTTGCATAAAGCCAATTTTACCCTACAACAAAGGAATAAATTTTTACTTACTACTAAATTAAAATGCCATTATTGAGAAGGTTCCTCCAACTCAATCCCAAAATTCCCAAGTTATTAGTAACCCAGTAATTTCATTAAATAGAGTGATGAGATCAACCAATAATTCACTTCTAGATACTCAAGTTGTCCATAACCGGGGACACGGCTAATCATGATTAGTTTGTACACTCTGCAGAGGTTTGTGCACTTTTCCCCACAAGACTCGACCACCTTCATGATCGGAAGATCGAGACATAGCCTTTCAGAAGCGTTTGCCCTTAACCCTAGGTAGACCGGTACACCTACTTTCCCCTACATCAGCTAGTCTACCACGGAAAGAGGTCACACAACTTACTCAACTATGCCACAACCCATAATGGCTTGTGGCTGCACACGAAAGTTTCTAGGCATGAAATATCTTATGACCCCTTTGAGCCTGGGTGGCGGACCTAGGGTAATCACACGGGTACTCCCGGATTCCCCTTGGGCAAGCACTGGTTTCTCCAGGTGCCCCAAACAATCCACCCAGATGGGTATTAAAGTTGCCACCTTATGTTGTCCCAAAATTATCATCTCTTGCAACTTGCATGGATCACACATATCAATCCCCGTCTACGAGCATGGCTAAGCAATATATGACATAACGAAAATTCCCGGGGTGATCAAAAGGTCATAGGTTCCTACCACATGAACTACATAGCATAACCACATCTTCCCAATCCTAATCATGTAGTCTTTGAGGGTGAAACTAATGCATAGTAAAAACTGAGTATTGAAAATTATGATCAAAGTGTGAACTTGCCTTGCTGACGACCGTTGAACTCTAAAGATTTGTAGTAGCAAGCTTCGCACTCCGGATGATCTAGCGTAAGCAAGCAATAACATACATAAGCATACAAGCAAAGATCCAAAAAGAAAACAAATAAAAGACTTCGGAAAACTCCAAAAATAACCAAATAAAGTTCCTGTACAGAACGTAATTTTTACAGTAACAAAAATAAATGATTTTGGTTTTAATAGAAAGTACATGTTACGAGCTTCGATTTACAAAAAGAATCACCTAAAACGGAGTTACGAAACTCGAGTTACGGCCTAACGAAGTTTGAATACAGATCTGTTTGAATTCAAATTTTAAAATTTTCAAAAATATTTTTCGTTTGGTTCTCTGGATAGAGGATATTTTTATGAACTAGTAGGAAAACGAATCGACTAAATCGGATCTATAGATTAAAAGATATACTAGAAAGAAGATTAGGTAAAGAATCTGAATTTGGAAAAGGTTCCTCAAAAAGAAAAAAAATCGGCCAGGGACAAGTGGCGCTCTGTGATTGGCTGTCTGGGTGCTCACCGGACTTGTCGCTGGAGACAAGGAAGAAGGCGGCTCCAGTGTCCTTCTGTGAAGGATGCGCGCGGGACGGTGTAGAGGACGATGAGTTGAACCACTTGCACAAGTTGTGGTGGTAGATTGCTTCCTATACACACGGTGAGAGGTCGCCGGAATTCGCGAACTCCGGCGAGCAATTGGAGAGGTTAGGGAGAGGGAAAAACTCCAAAAAGAGAGGGCTTCGAACGAGGGGTGAGAGGGGCTCCCAGGGGTGCTTTATATAGGGCAGGGGAGGGCCAGAATTCGAACAGAAGATTGAGTTTTAATGGTGGCTGTTCCTCTGCCTCGTAATGGCCATTACAGGCGACTCCAAGGCGCACGAGGAAGGGGAAGGGGTAGAGGGAGGCGAGGGGAACCGGTTCTGGGGGTTAATGGGTGCGGGGAAAGGAAGATGAGGGGAAGAACAGGGGGAGGCGCCATGGATGAACATTTCTGTCAGTGTTCACGTACAGAGAGGAGGAAGAAGGAGATAGCGCCTAGGCCTGGGCCTGCTGGGCTGCGTTTTTTTAAACCTTTTTTTTACAGAAGCAATGAAACACCGAAAAATACAAATAAAAATTAGCCTAAAAATCTCAGAAAATTCCACATAATTATATGGTCTTCTATATGACCTTGTGAACATTTATCTGGCCTAAAGTGCAAGTTTCCAAAAATAAACTTTTTGCTACGCTAATAAAATAAATTGCAAATAAAACTCAACAAATATATTTTGGTTCCAAATTCAATTTCCAATATTTTCCTTGTGTTTTTGAAGAAGTCATTTTATCTTCTCTCTTTATTTTATTTTTGATATAATGGAAATGAATTTTTTTGGTGAAACCAAATTTGATCCAAACTCCCAACTTCGAAAAAAAATAAAAATTGGTTTTCTTGGGAAACTTCCAACTCTCTCTTTTGGTCCTTGAGTTTCTCAATGTTCCTTGGGTCAAAAATCAAATAAAACAAATGGGGAAAAATGCATGAATCATGGATGCATATGAATGATCTATTTATAAACATGCAAATTGAAAATTGGGATGTTACACACAATTTTTATTTTCCCCCATCAATTTAGAGCTTGAAATCATCCATTTCTGCCAAAAAAAATTCAAGTTTTCCCAGCCTGCATCGGACTGTCCGGACCCCCGTACCAGACTGTCCGCTCATATCATGAGCAAATAGCTCACAGACCGGACTGTCCGCTCCCATATACCGGACTGTCCGCTCCCATATATCGGACTGTTCGCTCGAATGAGAAGGTTTTTCGATGAAGACCTGACTATCTGCTACCTATGACCGGACTGTTCGCTCCCATATACCGGACTGTCCGCTCGAATGAGAAGGTTTTTGGATGAAGACCGGACTATCTGCTACCCGTGACCGGACTGTCCGCTAGTTCAAAAACTGCTTCAGCTGATTTCTTCTTTCGGCCATATCTCCCACATCCGGAGTCCGATTTTGACATTCTTTAGCTCGTTGAGTAGCTATTGATATTCTCCATCCATCTAGATATGTTCCAACACCATTTCACTCCATAAATTTTGTGCATTTTGGCATCTTTGCCTAGGCCCTCCGCCTTAACTTCCGCACCACCACATAAAAAATTCCGCAACCTAACCCATTTTGGTTCTTATTGCATTTGTGGTTGTTTGAGTTGTGATTTGAGTCTCCTAAGGTGTTTCGGCTACTTAGGGACGGTTACTTCTTCATCAACCACCACATGGAGCGATACGAGTACCGACTAACTCCATCGACTACATCCACCATGACATTCCGCATCGATGACGACCATCCATCCTTTGAGACCATCTTCAACCGAAAGCAAGGCCGGTTACCCCCGACTTTGTGAAAGGTTAAGTATGATGAAGGTATCCATTCCGTCATAAACTTTTCCTTCCTTGCCATTACATCTTGATAGCCCCACCATCTTTGCGCATACCCTCATACCTATTGAGACTAGCTACCCGAGTATTGTCGGGTTTCACGGAAACTTGTGCACCATAGTGATACGATATCATATTGTTGCATCATTGGATATATCATATAGTGCAATTGCTTGCTCCCGTGCATATCTTGTGATACTTTTCTCATATTTATGGTTGAGGCTCAATAAGAAAGTGGAAAGGAAGAGAAGAGCAAAAATAAAACAAAAAATCTTTTAAGTAAGAAAAGAAATATCACAAGCTTATAAGCAAAAGAGTGTTGAGCATGAAAATAGATACTTGTGCATGAGCATACATGTAATAGGACACATTCTTGTTGCATACATATAGGTTGGTGCCAAGTGGTGAATCGTGCCCAAGTGTGCAATCAAGCTAGTGCTCTCCTAGTGTTTGTGCAACACGAGCTTAGTCTTTGTTAGGGAATTTTGTATTGCTCGTCCCTATAGTTGCAAAAGCCCCATTATCCCACCGTGTGTGTTTCTTTATTGCCCTCCTCTATATTTGTGATCACTTGCTTTGCATTTTCAGTCCTTTGGATTTATCTCAACATTTACAATATCTTGGACTTCAATTTGCATGAATTTGTGCCACTTGTCCTAACCAAACCACTCGATAAGCTTTACTTTGTAGGTGTGAGTGAACAAGCCTGGTACCAATTCCACTATCCTTTCATTTCACATTGAGTGATACGGGATACATCCACAACTTTGGGAAAAGGTAGATTGGTATTGTTTATCCCATTTCCTACTCACCTTTGCTTGAGTCTTGTGATGGATAGGCAAAGCACATCATCTCCGGTCTACAACCACGACGACGAGTTCGATGCCATGAAGAACTTCATCGCCGCCAAGATGGAGAAGCACATGAGGAGCTCAAGTTCCTCATCAACTACCACATGCGGTCTTCCTTATCTTGGAGAAGATGCTCAAGTACACATGCTTCCGAGATACCATCCCCGGCAAGGTCACATCGGCATCGGCATCATCATTGACAAGAACGTAAAGGTCAAGAGCTCAACACCAACCACCGCTCAATGTTAACCATCTACATTGGCATATCCGCCAAGGGACTTCAAGGCACCTTCGCCTTTGGACGTATGACATCTTCGCCTACTCCACGAGCTCAAGTCCACTATTTCCACAAGCTACTTCGACTTCGATGATGACGATGAGATTCCATTCTTTGGGACTCATGACCCCGAGGAGTACCTCGAGTGGGAGTGCAAGATGGACGACCACCTCAAGCTACATCAAGTCCCCTCCAAAGATCAAGTGAAGTGTGCCACAAGTACCTTCCATGACTACACATCGACATGGTGGCTTCACACACCTTCAAGAAAGTTTGACATGAGTTGTCCCAAGACGAAGAAAGTGATGCAGCAAGAATTTGTGCCTTACACCTACACGAAACATCTTCAACGCCAATTGTAGAACACCATCCAAGGATACAAGTCCATCGATGAGTACTTCAAGGAGATGAAGAAAGCCTTGTGACGAGCCGATGTGGACGACCCCATTTGGATGAAGTTCCACTTCATGATGGGATTGAACAACGACATCTCCATGACTATCTTCCTCGACAACCACAAGTCCTTCAATGATAACTACTTTCGTGCTCTCACGGTGGAAAAAGAATTCATGAAGGTTAAGGCTTCCGCACCCCAAGCTCACTTCGCGACAACCAAGCTCCATGTCAACGAGCATGAGGGTAGTACCACCAAGATGTCCAAGCCCGACGAGCTCCAAGATTATGCTCCCAAGTTTGACTACATCGCCATCCTTCTTGTGGCATTGATGATGCCGAATCTACCATGACTCTTTTTCAAGACGGTGTGGCGACGACTACGACTATGGAGACCTCAAGGAACATGCTTTGGAGGCAAGCAACAAGGTGGCAAGCAAGGTTGATGCTTCCATCTTAGGAGGCGAGAGCAATGATGTGCCATCTTCGACATTCATCCACGGCGATGGTGATGAGATGATCGAGCATGGGATTTTCCCTCTGGTCATGGAGGAGAGCAATGATGTGCCATCTTCGGCCTTCATCCACGGCGAAGGTGATGAGATGGTTGAGCACAGGATTTTCCCTTCGACCACGACGACGATGACTTGAGTGACTTGTGCCACCATATTGAGAGGGAGAGTGAGTTCACCACTAGCCCCACATATGATGAGTTGCCACAGTTACCATGTGAGGAGATCCACCACCACCACTTGAGTGATTTGAGTGACTCCACCATGCATATGTGAGAATGGGTGCACCTACCTTGAGTGAGTGAGCCACCACCACATAGAGAGAGTGAGGTAGTTCATGTGAGGCCATTTCGATTTTTATCAACTTATCCTCTACATCTATTGTGTCGTCTCATTTGGTGATAGGTCCCATATATGATGACGCACTGATCCTCGACGACTACGTCCTTCCTTTGGACAAGACGATGGCCATGGTCGACTATGATGCACCCCCACATGGTTCCATCATGATGATGACTTTGACCATGATTTGGCCCTTGCCACCTCACCTACAACACATGAGTGGAATGAGAAAGGTAACATAGGTGATGGTGATGCTCTAGTCCCACTAATGGACTATCTTGACATTGATCGCTTGCATGATGTTGATCCACCTGTTGACATGATTCATGCTAGTGCGACTTTCCCATGCGATGATTTACCCTTTATGATGAGTTTGATGATTGTCATGTGGAGTCTATTAGTTGTGATGCCATGTTGCATAGGATTTTTTGTGATAATTCTCTTGGTCACATCATGTTTTACAATCCGCTGGACTTGTCATATGCCATGCATGAGATCAACCATATGTCATATTTGCAATCTCTTTGTAGTAACTATGCATATGCCATTAAAATGAACCCAATTTGCACTTATGGCATAGATGAAAAGCCCATGGTTATTGGCATTTGTTTTTCTTGTGATGATATTGACATGCTACCTTTGCATCATTTATCTCATATGCCATGCCATGACCACCTAGCTTCGGATATGCATTTTTTTGGATGTTGTCCATTTTCTCCATATGATGTTTCTGATATTGCTCATGAGGAGACCCCCATAGTTTCCTCATACATGTTAGGAGATTTTGATCAATGTCATCCATTGTATAATCCCAATAATTATGTGCACAATATGCTCCCCATGAATGAAAATGATATTGATGTGCCATATCTTGTATACTCGATTTGTGTCCCCATCATGTTATACACAATAACTATTCTTTCATGATGGATGACATGTTCTTATACCATGCATCAAATTTCTTTGAGCAATGCTTATCTTGTGCTAACTCACACGTGCATATACACATCATGATGGATGATGTGTACATTTACCACGCACACACTTTCTTTGGTTTGTGTCTCTTTTGTGTAGGTACCCATGAATACTTTTCAACCTCACAATCCCATGAGTTGACAAAACAAGCTCTAGAGAGCAATGATGTCTTGGGATCCCGTGGAATGGTTTTCACACCATTTGCATTGTGCAATGACTTCACGCATTTCTTCTACATGGCCCTCACATGGTCATGGGTTGTTGTCCATTACATATTCTATGCCCATCTTGCCATGTTCACTTTTCATGATATGCTCATTCCTATGACTTTGCCATGCATTTGTGACCCATGCTTTGCATTACACATGATGATTGATTCTCGTACTTGTATGTGTATTTGCAAGATTGGTGAAGATATTGCTTGTTATTGTCAGGTTCCATTTATGACCCATTCCTATGATGATACTATGATCTTGCTTTGTATTCGTGCTTGCGATATGTCATGTGCATTGCCTATACCTACTATTTTCTCACATGACATGATTGCCATGATTTCCCCTAGTGTGTTACATCTTCGCTCCACTAGTTTGCATGACATGATTGATATGCTTGCTTATGTTGCATCACCAATGATTCATACTTGCTCATTTCATGCGGTTGATGACAACCATCTACATGCTTTGCATATGATTTCTCTTGCTTCTTGTCATATGTCTACATGTGTTGCCTCTCTCATGCTAGATGATTTGCCAAGCATTGAGTGCAACAATGCTTTTAGTCTTGCTTATGAGATTGCCCCCATAGCATTCTCGCATATATTTGGAGATTTTGACATATTTTTTGTGAAGCATGTGTGTCTTCCTTCTTTGCACCATACACCTAGTGCCATGAATATCACCATTGTTGCATCATATTATTCGCACACTTGTGCTTCTAATGGTTATGTGCAAAAGAAGAGAACCATCATGATGGATGATGTGTTTATCCACCATGCACATACGTTGTTTTCTTTCTTTTGTGCATGTGTAGAATACTTCGACTTGGTGTCAACTTCCACTTCCCGTGAGTTGACCATTTGAGCTCTTGAGAGCGAACCACTTGCGACCAACTCGCTTCTACATCTCACTTGATTGTGCTTCGAAATTGTGAAGGACGTGCAAGGACATGCTTTCAAGGTGATATCCTTCTCTTTTGAGAACCCCCAAAAACTATTAGCATGAATATTGTGGATCCTACTTCATGTGTTGCTGGCACCTTGACATATTGCACACATGCTAGAGATCTTGCTTTGACTTATCATTGCCACATTGCCATGCCTCGTGACATATATACCTTGTGTGTTGCCTCCAATTCTTGGATTACTTGCTCCTATAATATGATTGGTTGCAACAATGTCATCACTTCACATATGCCTTGCCCCATTGATCGTTGCATGCTTGACTTGATTACCTCATACATGATGAACAATTGCCCTTTCTATTGTGTTCAGTGCCACACTATCTTCACTACACCCTATGCCCATTATGTTTGGATTGTCTTGCACTTCACCCATGTGTTTAGACACTTCATTTATTTTGGTGTTGTGAATGATTCTTATGCCTACCACTGACCATTTGTCGAGCGCTTTATGCATGATTGTTATGACCATGAGGTAGATGCTTATTCTCTTGTCACACATATTTGCATCACTACCTCACATTTACATGCTTGTTTCCATGACGACCTTGATTGTGCTCAATTCATATGCTTACATGCCATGTCACAATCCTTTGTCACACCTTATGCTATGCATGATGACAACACTTGTTCAGTGAATCACCACTTGAATGCTTGGTTTTGCACTAACGCTAACCACATTTGTTTTTCCAAGTGTTTGTTGTCCTCACTCCTTTTGAAGGAATCACACGATGGTGCGACATAGGAGAGTGACCACTATGAGCTTCAAGATGATGACTACTTGGTGAACGCCCACTTCTACACGATGACGCCGTCTCTTTCCCATGGTGACTTTGTTTTTGATCCGAGGTCGGATCTTTCCCAAGGGGGAGGGGATGATGTGAAGCATCCTACATACATCACCATGTCAAGAGTCCGTTTGGTGAGTCACACGTGCGACAACTACTTCACATACACAAAGGTGAATCATCTACTTCACACGTGTTCACTTAACCCCATCGAGGATGGTATACTACATGACACCACTCTCGTGTGCATGCATAGGTATTATCGGAGCACCACGGATGACGAAGATGAGTGCAAGCGCAAGTGTACGCCTACACCGTTCGCGAGGAAAGCTTGGAAGCGACAACACAAGAAGACGATGCAAAATTTGCACTATCGGACTGTCTAGTCACCCAACCGAACTGTCTGGTCCAGCTAGAGAGCAGTTTTGGTCTCTGTAGAAATTGCACTACCGAACAGTCTGGTCCCCAAGCGGACAATTGGGTTGTGCAATTTTTGGTCGCCCAAAAGTTTCTATTTCCACCGGACTATCCGGTCCCCCATACCGGACTGTCCGGTAGTGCATTTGAAGGGCCGAATTTGGGCAAGGCCCATGTAACTTTACCCTTTCGCCCTCACTTACCCCTTCCTTGCCTTGGACCTATATATGTCCCTCCTTCTCCTCCATTTTTGGGTTAGCTAATAGACCTAGACATTAGAGCTTAGCTCATGTATCCCCTTGTGGGATTCCTCTTGAGAGAGAAGTCTCCATTAGAGTTCAAGGCCTCCATTGGAGAAGATCCCTAGGGATTCAAGACCCCTTCTAGGGAAGGATCTATCTAGATCATCAAGACCTAATCTCCTTTGGATTTGGGATGAACTTTACCTTGTATCTTTCCCTTTGTTGTTCTTGTACCTTTGTGGATCTTGTGTGATTGTGAGTCTAGTGTATGTGTGATGTCCAACTTTATTCTTGTAGACACATGTTGGGCCTCCAAGAGCAGAGTTTTGTAGGACAGTAGCAATTTTCCCTCAAGTGGATGACCTAAGGTTTATCAATCCGTGGGAGGCATAGGATGAAGATAGTCTCTCTTGAGCAATCCTGCAATCAAATACAAGAAATCTCTTATGTCCCCAACAAACCCAATACAATGGCAAATTGTATAGGTGCACTAGTTCGGCGAAGAGATGGTAATAAACATGTAGTATGGATAGTAGATATGAGTTTTCGTAGTGCGAACAATAAATACAACAAGGTAGTAAATAGTAAAACGGAGCACAAACTGTATTGCAATGATGGAATATGAGGCCTAGGGTGCATACTTTCACTAGTGCAATCTCTCAACAATGCTAACATAGTTGGATCATATGACTATCCCTCAAAATGCAACAAAGAATCAGTCCCGAGTTCCTATTAGTGGAGAACAAAAGATAGAAATTGTGTGTAGGGTACGAAACCACCTGAAAGCCATTCTTTCCGGTCGATTTATCCTAGAGTTCATACTAAAATAACAGCAATCTATTCTTTCTGATAGATCTAATCAAGAGTTCATACTAAAATAATACCATATGACACATATCAACCAACTCTAATGTCACGTAGATACCCCAATGTCACCGCGAGTACCCGTGAGTTAATAATATGATATGTATCAAACAATTTCAGATTCATAATGCTCAATCCAACACAAAGAACTACAACGGTACCCCAAAGTTTCAATCAGAGAAAAGATAATGAAAACGTGCATCAACCCCTATGCATAGATTACCCCAATGTCACCGCGGGAATCCGCAAGTTGAGTGCTATAACATAGATCAAGTGGATCAATATAATATTCCATTGTCACCTCAAGTATTCATACGGCAAGACATACATCATGTGTTTGCAGATCTGAACACTCAATCCGACAAGACAAAACTTCAAAGGGTAAAGACTCAATTCATCACAACAAGAGTAGAGAGGGGAGAAACATCATATGATCCATCTATATTAACAAAGCCCGCGATATAGATCACGAGAGAGAGAGAGAGATCAAACACATAGCTACTGGCACAAACCCTCAGCCCCGAGGGTGGACTACTCCCTCCTCATCGTGGTGGCCGCCGGGATGATGACGATGGCCACCAGAGATGATTCCCCCCACCGGCAGGGTGCCGGAACGGGGTCTAGATTGCATCTCATGGATACAGAGGCCTTGCGGCGACGGAACTTCTCGTCTACGTTAACCCCGAAGGGTTTCGAATATTTGGGAATTTATAGTGCAAAGAGGGGGTGCGGGAGGCCATTGAGGTGGGCACAACCCAACTGGGCGCGCCAGGGGGTCCTGGCGCGCCCTGGTGGGTTGTGCCCCCCTTGGGGCACCCCCCAAGTGCAGCTCAGGCCCATTGGGTTCCTTCTGGTCCAGAAAAAATCTCCAAAAAGTTACGTGGTGTTTGGACTCCGTTTGATATTGATTTCCTGCGATGTAAAAAACAACCAAAAAACAGCAACTGGCACTGGGTCAATAGGTTAGTCCCAAAAAATGATATAAAGTTTGCTATAAAATGATTGTAAAACACCCAAGAATGATAATATAACAACATGAATACTTCATAAATTATAGATACGTTGGAGACGTATCCGCATCCCCAAGCTTAATTCGTACTCGTCCTCGTGTAGGTAAATGATAAAAGAAATAATTTATGAAGTGTGAATGCTAGAAAAGTGCATAAGTTAGATCAATGATAATTTCAATCACTTTTCCTAGCATCATAACATCAATTCTTTCTTATAAAACTTCTCATGACCAAGTAGCAACCAATTCACATGTTAAGGTTCAAATGATGAATTCTCTTCAAACTCAACAACCTATATTCTTAGTCATCAAGCAATTGCAATTCAACTTATTGAACAGAGTCCAAGTAAGAGCTCCACATACTCAACCATCATATAGTCTTCTATGATTGCTAACACTCACCGCATACACATGAGCAAAACGTTTCAACCGGACACATAGAAAGATAGGGGCTTATAATTTCGCCTCCCAATGTATTCACGGTTGGATGATGTCAACAATAATAACTCATGCTACCAATATCCAACTGGATATATGTGCCTAGATCCTTCCTCACCACATGATGCTTGCCAAAGGAGAAAGATGAAAAGGAATAGAGAGAAAACCTTTGACTCTTGCATGAAAGTAAATACACAAAAGTAAAAGATAGGCCCTTCGCAGAGGGAAGCAAAGGTTGCCATGCGCTTATTTGTTTGTATTCTCAATGCCTTAGTGCAAAAGAACGTCACCTTATATTACCCCTTATGATAGCAACCTTTATTATGAAGTCTATCGCTTTTATTCTTTGCCATCACAAGTTCGTACAATGCTCAATTTTCTCTTACACTAAATGATCGAACACTTTTAGAAGTAATTTTTATTGCCTTATTGCACCAATGACAACTTACTAGAAGGATCTTGCTCAATCCTTAGGTAGGTATGGTGGACTCTCAAATCAAGATTTGGGTTTAAGGGTTTTTGGATGCACAAGTAGTATCTCTACTTGGTGCGGATTTTTTGGCTAGCAAAGATAGGGGGCAAGCACCACATGTTGAAGGATCAATGACAATATAACTTCTATGTGAATTTGAACAAACATAAATCATTACGTTGTCTTCCTTGTCCAACATCAACAATTTTGGCATACAATATTTTGATGGGGGCTCACAATCACAAAAGATTTCCAAGATAGTGTATTTGCATGTGAAAGTTCTCTTCCTTATACTAATTATTTGTGAATTGCTTGTATGACCAATATTGTGATTGTCAAGCTTCAAAAGCTTTCACTTTCTAAACCAAATGTGAAGCCACTACTAGGCATGATATGAACATGTAATTTCAACTTCATGATATTCAATTCATTCAACAATTTACTCATAGGATATAAGTGAAGCACAAGAGTAAATGACAAGCTACTCCAAAAAGATATAAGTGAAGATCATGATCATAATATTTCTTTCTCTCAAATTAATTTAAGTGAAGCAAGAGATAATTTCTTCAAAAATACTAAATCCCACCGTGCTGAAAAAGATATAAGTGAAGCACTAGAGCAATTCCATAGAAAAGAGCTTCATTGATGGGATGTGAATACCGCTTAATTAGCCTCCCTAGTAACTAATTGAGGACTCTATTTTATTTAAAAACTTTCAGGTCTAAGTATTTTATTAAAACATCAAGCAAAACAAAACAAAATGACATTCCAAGCATAGCACAACTCATGTGAAGAAGCAAAAACTTAGGCTCAACCGATACTAACCGATAATTGTTGATGAAGAAAGGTGGGATGCCTACCGGGGCATCCCCAAGCTTAGATGCTTGAGACTCCTTGAAATATTATCTTGGGGTGCCTTGGGCATCCCCAAGCTTGATCTTTTGTGTCTCCTTAATTCTTCTCATATCACAGTTTTCCTAAATCTCAAAAGCTTCATCCACACAAAACTCAACAAGAACTCGTGAGATAAGTTAGTATAAACCAATGCAAAAACCTTATCATTCTCTATTGTAGCAAATCACTCAAATTATTATTCAACATTGCATACTAAATGCCTCCACATATTTAATAGTCCTATCCTCAAATAGAATCATCAAACAAGCAAACATGTGCAAACAATGCAACCATAACAACAATCTGCCAAAACACTATAGTCTATAAAGAATGCAAGATTCATCATACTTCCCTAACTCCAAAAATTATGAAAAAAAATAAACACTGTAGAAAATTTATCGGATCTTATTTTGCAAAAAGTTTCAACAATTTATCACATTCTGACTTTTCTAGGGAACTTTTGCAGCAGGGTAAACTTTCTATTTTGAAACAGCAACATGTAAACTTGCAAAATAAGCATGGCAAAGGCTACCCTTGACATTTTTATTGAAATAAAAGATGAAAAACATTATTCTAAATAACATCAATCAAATCGTAGCAAAATAAATTGACTCTCCAAGCAAAACACATATCATGTGACAAATGAAAACATAGCTCCAAGTGAGGTTACCGATAATGTTGGAGACGAAAGAGGGGATGCCATCCGGGGCATCCCCAAGCTTAGTTGCTTGGATCTTCCTTGAATATTACCTTGGGGTGCCTTGGGCCTCCCCAGGCTTAGGTATTGTCACTCCTTATTCTCCTCATATCGATATCTCACCCAAAACTTGAAAACTTCAATCACACAAAACTTAATGGAACCTTGTGAGATAGGTTAGTATGATAAAGAGCAAACCATTTAACTTTGGCACTGTGAAAGACAAGATTCATAATTTTTTACAAACAATGCCTACTGTAGAATATCATTTCCACAATTTATATTGAGCAATATAAGCCGTAGAAACAAGGAAACAGGCAAACTATGTATTCAAAACAGAATCTGTGAAGAACAGAACAGTCTGTAGTAATCTGTACGCAAACCATACTTATGCTACTCCAAAAATTATGAAAAAACTTTGGACCACGTGAGAAATTTCTATATGAATCTTCTACAAAAATAATCAACTCAAAAGCACTCCTCTGTTAAAAATGAGAGCTATTTTTGTGAGCGCAAGAGTTTCTGTTTTTTAGCAAGATCAAATCAACTATCACCCAACATGACCCCAATGGCTTTACTTGGCACACTATTGAAACAAAGACAATAAAACATGATTACTATATTAGCCTAATCATGTGAACATACAAAAACAGTAGGTAAACGTGTTGGGTTGTCTCCCAACAAGCGCTTTTCTTTAATGCCTTATGGCTAGGCATGATGAATTCAATGATGCTCACATAAAAGATAAGAATTGAAACATAAAGAGAGCATCATGAAGCATATGACTAGCACATTTAAGTCTAACCCACTTCCTATGCATAGGGATTTTGTGAGCAAATAACTTTTGGGAGCAAGAATCAACTAGCATAGGAAGGCAAAACAAGTGCAACTTCAAAACTTTCAACACATAGAGAGGAAACTTGATATTGTTGCAACACCTACAAGCATATGTTCCTCTCTCATAGTAATTTTCAGTCGCATCATAAATGAATTCAACAATATAGCCATCACATCAAGCATTATTTTCATGATCACAAGCATAGAAATTTTACTACTCTCCATAAGCAAATTATTCTCATGAATAGTAGTGGGAGTAAGCTCAACAAAATAACTATCATGGGATTGAAAATTAAAATAATGATGACAAGTTTCATGGTTATCATTATTCTTTATAGCATACATGTCATCACCATAATCATCATAGATAGTGACCTTGTTCTCACAGTCTATTGAAGCCTCATCCAAAATGGTGGATTCATCATTAAATAAAGTCATGTCCTCTCCGAATCCACTTTCATAATTATAATCATCATAAAAAGGAGGCATGCAATTATTATAACAAATTTGCACATCAAATCTTGGGGGACTAAAAACATCATCTTCATCAAACGTAGCATCCCCAAGCTTGTGGCTTTGCCTATCATTAGCATCATGGACATTCAAAGAGTTCATTCCAACAACATTGCCATCATGCTCATCATTCATGCCAATCATTTTATTAAATTCTTCTTCAATTGAGCACAATTTTCCGAACCATCATTTTCAAGAAAGATATTATAAAGATGATCAATAATATGATGCAACCTTAATTCCATTTTTATGTAGTTTTCTTTTATAAACCAAACTAGTGATAAAACAAGAAACTAAAAGATTCACTTGCAAGATCTAAAGATATACCTTCAAGCACTCACCTCCCCGGCAACGACGCCAGAAATGAGCTTGATGTCTACTACGCAACTTTATTCTTGTAGACACATGTTGTGCCTCCAAGAGTAGAGTTTTGTAGGACATTAGCAATTTTCCCTCAAGTGGATGACCTAAGGTTTATCAATCCGTGGGAGGCGTAGGATGAAGATAGTCTCTCTCGAGCAACCCTGCAATCAAATACAAGAAATCTCTTGTGTACCCAACACACCCAATACAATGGCAAATTGTATAGGTGCACTAGTTCGGCGAAGGGATGGGAATAAAAGTGTAGTATGGATAGTAGATATGAGTTTTTGTAGTGCGAACAATAAAAAACAGCAAGGTAGTAAGTAGTAAAATGGAGCACAAACAGTATTGCAATGATGGAAAATGAGACCTAGGGTGCATACTTTCACTAGTGCAATCTCTCAAGAATGCTAACATAGTTGGATCATATGACTATCCCTCAAAATGCAACAAAGAATCACTCTCGAGTTCCTATTAGCGGAGAACAAAAGAAATAAATTGTTTGTAGGGTACGAAACCACCTCAAAGCTATTCTTTCCGACCGACCTATCCTAGAGTTTGTACTAAAATAACAGCAAGCTATTCTTTCCGATCGATCTAACCAAGAGTTTGTACTAAAATAACACCATATGACACATATCAACCAACTCTAATGTCACCTAGATACCCCAATGTCACCGCGAGTACCCACGAGTTAATTATACGATATGTATCAAGCAATTTCAGATTCGTAATGCTCAATCCAACACAAAGAACTACAAGGGGACCCCAAAGTTTCTATCGGAGAAAAGATAATAAAAAGGTGCATCAACCCGTATGCATAGATTACCTCAATGTCACCGCGGGAATCCGCAATTTGAGTGCCATAACATATATCAAGTGAATCAATATAATACTCCATTGTCACCTCAAGTATTCATACGGCAAGACATACATCATGTGTTTTCGGATCTGAACATTCAATCTGACAAGACAAAACTTCAAAGGGTAGAGAATCAATTCATCACAACAAGAGTAGAGAGGAGAGAAACATCATATGATCCATCTATATTAACAAAGCCCGTGATATAGATCACAAGAGAGAGAGAGAGAGAGAGATCAAACGCATAGCTACTGGTACAAACCCTCAGCCCTGAGGGTGGAATACTCCCTCCTCATCGTGGTGGCCACCGGGATGATGAAGATGGCCACCGGAGATGATTCTCCCCTCTGGCAGGGTGCCGGAACGGGGTCTAGATTGGATCTCATGGATACAGAGGCCTTGCGGCGGCGGAACTTCTCGTCTAGGTTAACCTCGAAGGGTTCCGGATTATGTGGGAAATTATAGTGCAAAGAGGGGGTGCGGGAGGCTACCGAGGTGGGCACAACCCACCTAGGCACGCCAGGGGGGCCTGGTGCACCCTGGTGGGTTGTGCCCCCCTCGGGGCACCCTCCAAGTGCAGCTCAGGCCCATTGGGTTCCTTCTGGTCCAAAAAAAATCTCAAAAAAGTTACGCGGTGTTTGGACTCCGTTTGATATTGATTTCTCGCGATGTAAAAAACAAGCAAAAAACAACAACTGGCACTGAGCACTGGGTCAATAGGTTAGTCCCAAAAAATGATATAAACTTTCTATAAAATGATTGTAAAACACCCAAGAATGATAATACAACAGTATGAATACTTCATAAATTATAGATACGTTGGAGACGTATCAATGTGTGATTGGACTTGTTCTTCAGTGTTTTCCTCTTGTGATTTCCCCTCTTGTTCTTTGTGTTCTTCGCGTTCTTCATGGATTCCCATCCAATTCGTGAAAGATCTCCACTTAGGGTCTCCACCCTACAACATCTTGGTATCAGAGCTTAGGTTCTCAGGAAATTGGAGCCACCCATCTTTGTTTTCTAGCCTAATTTTGCTTGTTCTTGCCAAATTTCAAAAAATCCCCAAAAGATAGCCAAAAAATTCTTGTGATTTGATGTTCTTATGAGTTTTTGTTGACTTTGATTACCGGTCTAGTTATCAATTGCCTAGGGACCAATAAATATCTTGTGTGACAAAAAGATCTCTACTAAAACTAACTTAGTTGTTTCTTCATCTAAACAGCCCCTATCTTTTATTTACGTATTCTTTATTATCTTGCAAACCTATCCCTTTACACCTACAAAGTACTTCTAGTTTCATACTTGTTCTAGGAAAAGGAAACGATAAGCGTGCGTAGAGTTGTATTGGTGGTCGATAGAACTTGAGGGAATATTTGTTCTACCTTTAGCTCGTTGTTGGGTTCGACACTCTTACTTATCGAGAAAGGCTACAATTGATCCCATATACTTCTGGGTTATCACGCACCCACTAGACAGCATCTCAAGTACGTGGTTCAGATGCACTTTCCCTGGGAGGAAGCTACCGACAATACTGTAGAGTACGAGGGACTGCTTAACGGCCTCAGGATTGAAGTAGAATTGGGAATGAAAAAGTTGATTTTCCGAGGAGACTCGCAACTTGAAGTGAAAAAAATAAACAAAGACTACCAGAGCCCGTTTATGGAGGCATATGTGGATGAAGTGTGGAAATTGGAAGAACACTTTGACGGCTTGCAAACAGAGCATGTTCCCCGGGCGGAAAACAACATCGCTAATAAACTATGAAAGTGTACCGCCCAGAAGCTTCCCGTGGAACTCGGAACTTTTGTGCAGAATCCTCCCTAACAGATCATGGCGCTGGTAGAGCAAAGACAGTGCAAGAGGAGATAGCCGATCAGCAGATGGTGTCGAAGAAGAAGATGGTGCAGAAATCCGTATACTTGATAACCCACAAGTATAGGGGATCGCACAAATTTTCGAGAGTAGAGTATTGTAGCGACCAGACCTCAAACATTCTGATCTCTGTGCTCAGGTGTCATCCCTGGATCAGTAATGCTGACACCACACAGTACTTGAAGGATTTATAACAGAGTAGCAATCACACACTTATTACATCGAATGTCTCAAGAGAGATCTTATTAAAATAAATATGGCTTAAGGCCATCTAAATACAATAACAGCGGAAGGCTTGGAATAATAAGCGAGTCCATCAACTCCAACGGCATCACTGAGTATAGAACCATGACCTAAGCACCTTACTCGTCGTCTGAAAAGTCTGCAACATGAAACATTGCAGCCCGAAAACGGGTCAGCACATGGAATATGCTGGCAATGTAACACATAGAGAAATATGATGGAATAAGCTATAATACATGCATATTTGGCTGGTGGAAAGCTCTATGGTTACAGTTTTGCGTAAAGCCAATTTTTCCCTACTGCAAAGGAATAAATTTATTTAACTATCATGGTGGTTGTTAAACATTGAGAATGGTTGACAACATTCTCAATCCCAATTAAAAGTACTCATTAACAACCCAACAATATTAATTAAAGTAACATGATGAGATTCACATGATATCCAAGTACTAGATACTCAAGATGTCCATAACCGGGGACACGACTAACCATGATTAGTTTGTTACACTCTGGAGAGGTTTGCACACTTCTCCCCACATGACTCGATCTCCTCCATTTGGTTTCTCGCACTACATGGTGTTTGAGAAACGGATGACCGAGACATAGTCTTTCAGAAGCGCTAGCACCTTACGTAAAGGGTAGACCATACCAACCTACATCCCCTACATCAGCTAGTCTACCCTGTAAGAGTTCGCATGACTTAGTCAACTATGCTAGAGCCCATAGTAGCATGTGGCTGCACACGGAAGTTTCTAGCATGAATAATCTTATGATCCCTTTGAGCCTGGGTGGCGGTCCGAAGAAAAACAGGCAAGTCCTGGAAACCAGGTGCCTCAATCCACCCAGATGTGTGTTTAAGTTGCCACCTTAAATAAACCATTAATTAACAAACTCACATCTGTCATGGATACTCTCACCCAATCCACGTCTACTAGCATAGCATGGCATAATAAGCAAACGTAGAAGTAACTCCCAAAGGTTTGATAATAAAACAGGTAATAGGTACTACCTCATCTACTTCCCAAAACCCACAATTTATTTAGATCCTAGTCATGCAATGTCTGAGGATTGATCTAATGCATAAAACTGGGTAGCAGAAAAGGTATGATCAAAGTGTTACTTGCCTTGCTGATGATCCGCGAAACCTAGAGACTCGAAGTAACAGGCGGCGCACTCCGGGTATTCTATCGCAGACAAACAAACAAGCATACAATAAGTACTCATCTAATGCACAGGTAAAACTCGAATAAAAGATCTAACCAGAAAGTTCAACTTAAGAACTCCGGTTTGCAAAAGAATCGAATCAAACGAAACAACGAAAGTCAAACGGCGACAGAAAACATCTTCGTTTTACTAATCTGAATCTAAGTCAAATTTTACAAAAGCAAAAACTTGTTTTAAGTTGGTTATTCGGAAAGAGGGGTTTGAGACGAAACTCCAGGTGCTTGAATCGCCTGATTCCGATAAACGAGCGAAAAGTTATACTAAAACGAAAATCGGATCAGAAATCGCGATCAGAAAAATCACGGATTAAATCCGAGAAAAAGAAAAATGATGAACGGGTTAACGAACGAACATTCGTTAACTAAATCTAATCTGACGAATACATTCGTCAAAACAAACGAACAAGCGGACGCTCGCTATTTAACCGAACCGAGAAAAAGAAAACCGATCTAAAAAAATAAACCGAAACTAAAAAAATAAACCGACAAAAACCGATCGGTTTTTGAAAAAACCGGCGGCACGGATTTCGATGTGTGGTGAACCTCGGGCGGCGGGATCGACGGCGGCGGCGTCCGGCGGGGTCGGCGGCGGCAGCGGCGGCTGGCGCGAGGCTCGAGGCGGCTAGGGTTGGGGTTTCGGGCGGGGTGAGCCGGCGGCAGGGTCTGGTGGGCTGGGGGGCTCGGGCGGCGGCTTTATATAAGCTGCCCCCGGGCAGAGTCCCGCTCGGGTACGGCCCGTAAGACGGTTCGCGTTTTTTTAAATAATTTCACGCAGAAAAACAAACGAAAGAAATACTAAACGGACTCCAAAAATCCCGAAATAAATTTTCCCCAGCTTCTAAAATCAAGCCGGACAATATGAACATTTATTTGGGGCCTAAATGCATTTTTGAAAAACGCGCATTTTTCCTAAATCCAAATAAAAAGGCGAAAAACTCCAAATAAAATCCTATTTGATTTTTTTATTAAATCTTCATTATTTCTTTATTTTGGGAAAGTCAGTTTGTTCCCTCTTTGAAATTTTGATAGTAGAAATAATTGAAGATAAAATAAATAAAATCAAATGATCCTATTTTCAAAATTTTGAGAAAACTCAATTATGAAAATAACGAAATTCCCAACTCTCTCCGTGGGTCCTTGAGTTGCGTAGAATTTCTAGGATCGAGCCAACAATGCAACAAAATATGATATGCAATGATGATCTATGTATAACATTCCAAATTGAAAATTTGGGATGTTACAAACCTACCCCCCTTAAGATGAATCTCGCCCTCGAGATTCGGGTTGGCTTGCAAATAGGTGAGGGTGGGCCTTGAGCAGATCTTCCTCTCGCTCCCAGGTGGCTTCTTCCTCGGTGTGGTGGCTCCACTGAACTTTGCAAAACTTGATGACCTTGCTGCGGGTGACTCGGCTGTCATACTCGAGAATCTAGCTGGTTTCTCTTCATAGGTGAAGTCGTTATTCAACTGAATCACCTCTAGTGGCACAGTATCTCTCAGTGGTATATCAGCCATCTCTGCGTGACACTTCTTCAACTGTGAAACATGGAACACATCGTGAACACCTGACAATCCTTCGGGTAATTCCAACTTGTACGCTACTTCTCCTGTGCGTTCCAAAACTTTGTATGGTCCCACAAAACGTGGCACTAACTTTCCTTTAACTCCAAAACGCTTAACTCCTCGAAGCGGAGATACTCGAAGATAAACTCTGTCTCCGACTACATATTCTGCCTCCTTGCGTTTTGAATCTGCATAGCTCTTCTGCCTTGACTGGGCTACCTTGAGCCTATCGCGAATCAACTTTACTTTCCGTTCAGACTCCTTAATCAAATCTGGTCCAAACAACTGGCGGTCTCCAACCTCATCCCACAACAATGGGGTCCTGCACCTCCTTCCCTACAAGGCTTCGAAGGGTGCCATCTTCAAACTAGTTTGGTAGCTGTTGTTATAAGAAAACTCCGCATATGGCAAGTTGTCATCCCAACTTGATCCATAATCCAAGACACATGCTCTCAGCATATCCTCCAAAATCTGGTTGACTCTTTCGGTTTGTCCATCTGTCTGTGGATGGAAAGCTATGCTAAACTCCAGCCTGGTTCCCACTGTTTCGTGCAACTGCTTCCAGAACTTTGAGGTGAATTGGGTTCCTCCATCTGATACGATACTCCTCGGAACTCCATGCAAACATACAATCCTGGTCATGTATATCTTAGCCAATTTGGCACTGCTGTAGGTAGTCTTTACTGGGATGAAATGAGCTACCTTCGTCAAACGATCGACTACAACCCAAATCGAGTCATAGCCTGAACGGGTCCTGGGCAATCCCGTGATGAAATCCATACCTAGTTTATCCCACTTCCATTCGGGTATAAGCAATGGCTGTAGCAATCCTGCTGGCTTCTGATGTTCTGCCTTCACTCTCTAACATACATCACAAACTGCTATATACTCTGCAATATCCTTCTTCATTCCGGTCCACCAGAAAGTTTCCTTCAAATCCAAATACATCTTGGTATTTCCGGGGTGGATCGAATACGGCGAATCATGTGCCTCTTGCAAAATCAACTTCCGAATCTTCGGATCACTTGGCACGTAAACGTGGTCCTCAAACCATAAGGTATCATGTTCATCCTCACAAAATCCCTTAGCTTTTCCCTTGTTCATCCTCTCCTTAATGGAAGCAACTTCCTTATCTGTCTTTTGAGCTTCTCTGATTTTATCCATCAAAGTAGACTGAATCTCCAACGCTGCTACATAGCCTCCCGGAACTATTTCCAAACATAGCTCCCAGAATTCCTCTGCTAATTCTTTTGGTAAACCTCCGGTCATTAGGGTGTTGAAATGGCTCTTGCGGCTCAACGCGTCTGCTACAATGTTAGCCTTTCCGGGATGGTAATGCAATCTCATATCATAATCTTTAATAAGCTCCAACCATCTCCTCTGCCTGAGATTTAACTCCTTCTGCGTGAAAATGTACTTCAAACTCTTATGATCCGTGACTACGGCTGCTAACTCCAAATCATGAGTAGCATAATTTAACTCATGAGGCTTAAGCTGTCGTGAAGCATACGAAACAACTCTTCCCTCCTGCATAAGCACTGCTCCAAGTCCTCGACGTGAAGCGTCGCAATATACTTCATAATCCTTGCTTTGATCTGGCAGGATTAATACTGGTGAGGTAACCAAACGTTTCTTCAACTCTTGGAAACTAGCCTCACACTCCTCAGTCCATATGAACTTGGTATCCTTCTTCGACAATTCTGTCATAGTCTTCACAATGTTCGAGAAATTCTCAATGAATCTCCGGTAGTATCCTACGAGTCCAAGGAAACTCCGGATCTCTCCAACTATTGTTGGTGCTTCCCAGTTTGTCACAGTGGCAACTTTAGTGGGGTCTACTGCTATACCTTCTCCGGATATAACATGTCCGAGAAATCCAACTTCCTTCAACCAAAACTCACACTTGCTGATCTTGGCATATAGCTGATGTTCTCTGAGCTTTTCGAGTACCAAACGCAAGTGCTCCTTATGTTCTTCTTCATTCTTTGAGTAAACCAAAATATCATCAATGAACACCACGACGAACTTATCCAAAAACTCCATAAACACCTTGTTCATCATGTTCATAAAATAGGTTGGGGCGTTAGTCAGACCAAATGACATAACGGTATACTCATACAGCCCATACCTGGTGGTAAAAGCCGTCTTAGGTATATCTTGCTCCCCAATCTTCAACTGATGGTATCCTGATCGCAAATCGATCTTGGAAAATACCTTAGCTCCTTGCAATTGGTCAAACAAGTCATTGATCATCGGCAACGGGTATTTGTTCTTAATGGTCACTTCATTTAATCCTCGATAATCAACAACCATTCTTAATGATCCATCCTTCTTCTCCACCAGAAGTACTGGCGATCCCAAAGGCGAAGAACTTGGGCGAATGAAACCTTTGTCCAGCAACTCCTTAATCTGCTTCTTAATTTCCTCCAAATCTTGGGCTGGCATCCTATACGGTCTCTTAGATATCGGCCCAGTGCCTCGCAATAGTTCAATCAGAAACTCAATGTCTTTGTCCAGCGGCATGCCTGGCAACTCTTCCGGGAACACGTCCAGGAAATCCCTTATCACTGGTACTTCCTCCTGCAAAACTCTTGATAAGGAATTTACATGTGCCCTCCTCGGCTCATGCCGTGATACATACTTGATTCTCCTTCCTTCAGGGGTGGTAAGCAAAATCAACTTACTGGCGCAATCTATATTCCCTCCATACTTTGATAACCAATCCATGCCTAATATCACATCCAATCCTTGCGATGCCAAACCTATTAGGTCCGAGGGAAATACATAGTGTCCAATCCTCAACGGCAGTCGATCACACCATATACTAGCCATATACTCTGCTCCGGGTGAGGTTACTAGCATGGGTGACCTAAGGGCTTGGGTTGGTAATTTATATTTATCCACAAATCCCTTGATATGTATGAATGCGATGCACCAGTATCAAAAAGAACAACTGCAGTAAATGTCTTAACCAAAAACTTACCTATTGCTGTGTCTGGCTGAGCTTCAACCTCCTCCACGGTAACGTGGTTCACTTGTCCCCTGTTGAAAGGGTTCGGCTTCTTTCCTGAGCTTCCATTGCCGTTACCATTTTGGGCTTCTGGACATTCATTTGCATAATGCCCAGTCTTACGGCACTTATAACAAGTGACATGGCTCAGGTCTACCTTGGATGGTGTTGACGGGTTGGTGCAGTTTTGTCCATCGCTTCCTCCATTCCCGTTTCCATTCTTTGTGCCATTATGATTGTGCGAGCTGCATCCTCCGTGAGTATGCTGAAATTGCCCTCCTGACTTCGGGGTAAAGCATAGTTTCTGCTGAGCTCCAGAATTGTACTTCCCCTGTCCATACTTCCTCTTACGATTGTCAATCTGCTGCTGCTTTCCTTCAGTCATAAGAGCACGATCTACTAACTCCTAGTAGTTATTGAATGTGGCTACCATCAACTGCATGCTCAGCTCATCATTCAGTCCTTCTAGAAACTTCTCCTGCTTAGCTGCATCCGTAGCAACGTCCTCTGGGGCATAACGTGCTAGCTTACTGAAGTCATCCACATACTGGCCAACTGTCCGTCCTCCTTGGCATAAGTTGCAAAACTCACACTTCTTCATGGCCATAGCTCCTGCCGAAACATGGGCAGTACGGAAAGCTTGCTGAAACTGATTCCATGTGATAGTGTCTATAGGGTAAGTGGCTGTAAAATTCTCCCACCATGCTGCTGCGGGTCCTTCGAGATGATGAGGGGCAAACTTCACCTTTTCCCCATCTGTACATCCTGCAGTGATCAACTCCCTCCCTATCTTACGGAGCCAATCATCTGCTACTATTGGCTCGGTGCTACTGGAGAACACCGGCGGATTCAGCCTTAAGAAACGAGTCAAATGGTCAACAGGTGGTGGTGGTGGTGGGTTGTTGTTGTTGTTATTGCCTTGGTTCTGTACCAATGTTTGAATCAAGGCATTCTGCTGCTGAATCAACTGAGTGATCTCTGGCGGAAAAACAAATTCGGGGTCGCGTCTCGGAGGCATCTGAGGGTTTATAGAAGAGAGGAGAGTTAAGAATAGAATGAGGTCTAGTGAGATAACACTACCCATATGCACATGAGACAAAAGCACACAATATCACTCCAATCAATTCAAACAAGGGCATACAACGGTCTAACTATCGTTACAAAAGTGCTTGGACTAAAACTACTTTTTTAATGGGGGAAATTCTACTACTGTTATGGTGGTCAACTAGAAAAACTGCTCCGATGAAGATTCCATGATATTTGCTCCAGCTTCATCAACATAATCATCATCACTATCGTCGGGATCCGAGTCAGTGTCGTCGATGATGATATAATTTTCCGGACAAGTGGGTTCGTCATCTTCTCTTCTGGGTGCTGAACCTCCCATGAATACTCCAATCTTCTCCTTAAGGTCGCCGTTCTGTCTTACTAGAGCGACGATTTCTTCCATATAGTCTTTACGTGTAGCCTTGAGTTCCTCTTCTAGCTCCTTGATCTTAGTCATAGCCTTCTGCAGATCCTCCATATCTGTGCACATCTGATTCTCCTGGCATCAGATGTGTTGGTTTAACTCCTGAATATAAGCTGCGATTGATCTGTCCTTCTTGGTGTTGATCATCTCCCAATGCTCATCTCGGCACCCACAAATCTGGTAGATAGTATTCTTGAGATCGTTGTGGTAAACTTCTCCAATTCGTCCCACGGCAATGTGGGCTGCCATGCTCTTCCCTAAGCTCCAGGTTGGTGCATCAAAGGAAAACTCTATGGGCTCCGTGACTGGTGCAAATGTCCTTCCTGGAATGTAGACTTGAATCATCCAGCGCTCCTCTTCGGGTAAAGTGGCGTTGAAGGTTCCAGTGAAGCTTGGTACTCCTATGTTCAGGTATCTAGTGACTTCCTTCAAGTGATATCCAAAAGGTGAGTTTTCATCTAGTTGTGTGAACTTGTTCCTTGCATCCGCCATCCTAAAGAATAGAAAAGATGAGGAGTCAGAAATGAGAAGAAAGAGTAGTGATCTAGGGCTTTAGCTGAGTGGCTGTGTCCTACAGTCAGCGTGTGCTCTGATACCATCTTTGTAGCGACCAGACCTCAAACAGTCTGATCTCTGTGCTCAGGTGTCATCCCTGGATCAGTAATGCTGACACCACACAGTACTTGAAGGATTTATAACAGAGTAGCAATCACACACTTATTACATCGAATGTCTCAAGAGAGATCTTATGAAAATAATTATGGCTTAAGGCCATCTAAATACGATAACAGCGGAAGGCTGGGAAGAATAAGCGAGTCCATCAACTCCAACGGCATCACTGGGTATAGAACCACGACCTAAGCACCTTACTCATCGTCTGAAAAGTCTGCAACATGAAACGTTGCAGCCCGAAAATGGGTCAGCACATGGAATATGCTGGCAATGTAACACATAGAGAAATATGATGGAATAAGCTATACTACATGCATATTTGGCTGGTGGAAAGCTCTATGGTTACAGTTTTGCGTAAAGCCAATTTTTCCCTATTGCAAAGGAATAAATTTATTTAACTATCATGGTGGTTGTTAAACATTGAGAATGGTTGATAGCATTCTCAATCCCAATTAAAAGTACTCATTAACAACCCAACAATATTAATTAAAGTAACATGATGAGATTCACATGATATCCAAGTACTAGATACTCAAGATGTCCATAACCGGGGACACGACTAACCATGATTAGTTTGTTACACTCTGCAGAGGTTTGCGCACTTTTCCCCACATGACTCGATCTCCTCCATTTGGTTTCTCGCACTACATGGTGTTTGAGAAACGGATGACCGAGACATAGTCTTTCAGAAGCGCTAGCACCTTATGTAAAGGGTAGACCATACCAACCTACATCCCCTACATCAGCTAGTCTACCCTGTAAGAGTTCGCATGACTTAGTCAACTATGCTAGAGCCCATAGTAGCATGTGGCTGCACACGGAAGTTTCTAGCATGAATAATCTTATGATCCCTTTGAGCCTGGGTGGCGGTCCGAAGAAAAACAGGCAAGTCCTGGAAACCAGGTGCCTCAATCCACCAAGATGTGTGTTTAAGTTGCCACCTTAAATAAACCATTAATTAACAAACTCACATCTGTCATGGATACTCTCACCCAATCCACGTCTACTAGCATAGCATGGCATAATAAGCAAATGTAGAAGTAACTCCCAAAGGTTTGATAATAGAACAGGTAATAGGTACTACCTCATCTACTTCCCAAAACCCACAATTTAATTAGATCCTAGTCATGCAATGTTTGAGGATTGATCTAATGCATAAAACTGGGTAGTAGAAAAGGTATGATCAAAGTGTTACTTGCCTTGCTGATGATCCGCGAAACCTAGAGACTCGAAGTAACAGGCGGCGCACTCCGGGTATTCTATCGCAGACAAACAAACAAGCATACAATAAGTACTCATCTAATGCACAGGTAAAACTCGAATAAAAGATCTAACCAGAAAGTTCAACTTAAGAACTCCGGTTTGCAAAAGAATCGAATCAAACAAAACAACGAAAGTCAAACGGCGAAAGAAAACAGCTCCATTTTACTAATCTGAATCTAAGTCAAATTTTACAGAAGCTCCAGGCGCTTGAATCGCCCGATTCCGATAAACGAGCGAAAAGTTATACTAAAACGAAAATCGGATCAGAAATCACGATCAGAAAAATCGCGGATTAAATCCGAGAAAAAGAAAAACGACGAACGGGTTAACGAACGAATGTTCGTTAACTAAATCTAATTTGACGAATACGTTCGTTAAAACGAACGAACGAGCGAACGCTCGCTATTTAACCGAACCGAGAAAAAGAAAATCGATCTAAAAAAAATAAACAAAAACTAAAAAAAAAATAAACCGACAAAAACCGAAGAAAACCGATCGGTTTTTGAAAAAAAAACGCGGCACGGATTACAGGCGCGCCGAACCTCGGGCGGCGGGATCGACG
>NC_041391.1:324957780-324994945 GCF_002162155.2 Triticum dicoccoides | reverse complement strand
GCGGCTGGCGCTGGATTCAAGGCGGCTAGGGTTAGGCTTTCGGGCGGGGTGGGCCGGCGGCGGGGGTCTGGTGGGCTGGGGGGCTCGGGCGCCGGCTTGATATAAGCTGCCCCCTGGCGGAGGCCCGCTCAGGTACGGCCCGTAAGGCGGTTCGCGTTTTTTTTAAATAATTTCGCGCAGAAAAACAAACGAAAGAAATACTAAACGGACTCCAAAAATCCCGAAATAAATTTTCCCCAGCTTCTAAAATCAAGCCGGACAATATGAACATTTATTTGGGGCCTAAATGCAATTTTGAAAAACGCGCATTTTTCCTAAATCCAACTAAAAAGGCGAAAAACTCCAAATAAAATCCTATTTGATTTTTTTATTAAATCTTCATTATTTCTTTATTTTGGGAAAGTCATTTTATTCCCTCTCTGAAATTTTGATAGTAGAAATAATTGAAGATAAAATAAATAAAATCAATTGATCCTATTTTCAAAATTTTGAGAAAACTCAATTATGAAAATAACGAAATTCCCAACTCTCTTCGTGGGTCCTTGAGTTGCATAGAATTTCTAGGATCGAGCCAACAATGCAACAAAATATGATATGCAATGATGATCTAGGTATAACATTCCAAATTGAAAATTTGGGATGTTACAAGTATTCAACCCAAATTTATTAACTCGACACAAGGGGAGCCAAAGAATATTTGTAAGTATTAGCAGCTAAATTGTTAATTCAACCACTCCTGGATACTAAATATCTGCATCAAGGTGATCAGTAGCACAATAATATGATAGTTTCGGTAGCAGTGGTAGCAGTACCAATAGTAACGGTAACAATAGTAACACCATTGTAGCAGTTGTTAGTAGCAATAGCAACAAGAACAAAGCATTAACACATAGTGAACACATGAACTCCTCAAACTACGGTCATCACCAGAAAGTATCCCCATTACTGTCACCCTGGGGTTTACGGATCATAGCACGTAGCAGGTGCATATGACTTGTAAGTGTTGGGGAACGTTGCAGAAAATAAAAAATTTCTACGCTTCACCAAGATCAATCTATGGAGTCATCTTGCAACGAGAGAGAGGAGTGCATCTACATACCCTTGTAGATCGCGTGCGAAAGCGTTCAAGAGAATGGGGTTGAGGGAGTCGTACTCGCCGTGATCCAAATCACCGGAGATCCTAGCGCCGAACGGACGGCACCTCCGCGTTCAACACACGTACGGTTGGGAAGACGTCTCCTCCTTGATCCAGCAAGGGGGAAGGAGAGGTTGATGAAGATCCAGCAGCATGACGGCGTGGTGGTGGATGCAGCAGCGATCACGGTAGGGCTTCGCCAAGCTTCTGCGAGAGGGAGAGGTGTTGCAGGGGAGAGGGAGGCGCCAGAGACTTGGGGTGCGGCTGCCCTCCCTCCGCCCTCTTTATATAGGCCCCTGGGGGGGGCGCCGGCCCTAGGAGATGGGATCTCCAAGGGGGGGGGGCGACCAAGGGGGTGGCGTGCCCCCCAAGCCAAGGGAGGCGCCCCCACCCTAGGGTTTCCTGCCCTAGGCACAGGGGGATGCCCTAGGGGGGCACACCAGCCCACCAGGCTCCACTTCAGCCCACGGGGCCCTCTAGGATAGGTGGCCCCACCCGGTGGACCCCCGGGACCCTTTCGGTGGTCCCGGTACAATACCGGTGACCCCCGAAACTTTCCTGATGGCCGAAACTTGACTTCCTATATATGAATCTTTACCTTCGGACCATTCTGGAACTCCTCGTGACGTCCGGGATCTCATCCGGGACTCTAAACAACTTTCGGGTTACGGCATACTAATATCTCTTCAACCCTAGCGTCACCGAACCTTAAGTGTGTAGACCCTACAGGTTCAGGAGACATGTATACATGACCGAGACGCCTCTCCGGTCAATAACCAACAGTGGGATCTGGATACCCATGTTGGCTCCCACATGCTCCTCGATAATCTCATCGGATGAACCACGATGTCGAGGATTCAATCAATCCCGTATAGAATTCCCTTTGTTAATCGGTACATTACTTGCCCGAGACTCGATCGTCGGTATCCCAATACCTTGTTCAATCTCGTTACCGGCAAGTCACTTTACTCGTACCGTAATGCATGATCCCGTAACCAAACACTTGGTCACATTGAGCTCATTATGATGATGCATTACCGAGTGGGCCCAGAGATACCTCTCTGTCATACGGAGTGACAAATCCCAGTCTCGATTTGTGCCAAACCAACAGACACTTTCGGAGATACCCGTAGTGCACCTTTATAGTCACCCTGTTACGTTGTGACGTTTGGCACACCCAAAGCACTCCTACGGTATCCGGGAGTTGCACAATCTCATGGTCTAAGGAAATGATACTTGACAATTGGAAAAGCTCTAGCGAAACGAACTACATGATCTTTGTGCTATGCTTAGGATTGGGTCTTGTCCATCACATCATTCTCCTAATGATGCGATCCCGTTATCAATGACATCCGATGTCGATAGTCAGGAAACCATGACTATCTGTTGATCAACGAGCTAGTTAACTAGAGGCTCACTAGGGACTTGTTGTGGTCTATGTATTCACACATGTATTACGATTTCCGGATAATACAATTATAGCATGAACAATAGACAATTATCATGAACAAAGAAATATAATAATAACTATTTTATTATTGCCTCTAGGGCATATTTCCAATAGTCTCCCACTTGCGCTAGAGTCAATAATCTAGTTACATTGTGATGTATCGAACACCCATTGCGTTCTGGTGTTGATCATGTTTTGCTCTAGGGAGAGGTTTAGTCAACGGATCTGCTACATTCAGGTCCATATGTACTTTACAAATATCTATGTCTCCATCTTGAACATTTTCACGAATGGAGTTGAAGCGACGCTTGATGTGCCTGGTCTTCTTGTGAAACCTGGGCTCCTTGGCAAGTGCAATAGCTCCAGTGTTGTTACAGAAGAGTGTGATTGGCCCCGACGCATTGGGTATAACTCCTAGGTCGGTGATGAACTCCTTCACCCAGATAGCTTCATGCGCTGCCTCTGAGGCTGCCATGTACTCCGCTTCACATGTAGATCCTGCCATGACGCTCTGCTTGCAACTGCACCAGCTTACTGCCCCACCATTCAAAATATACACGTATCCGGTTTGTGACTTACAGTCATCCAGATCTGTGTCGAAGCTAGCGTCGACGTAACCCTTTACGACGAGCTCTTTGTCACCTCCATATACGAGAAACATATCCTTAGTCCTTTTTAGGTACTTAAGGATGTTCCTGCCCGTTGTCCAGTGTTCCATGCCGGGATTACTTTGGTACCTTCCTACCAAACTTACGGCAAGGTTTATATCAGGTCTTGTACAGGTCATGGCATACATGATAGACCCTATGGCTGAGGCATAGGGGACGACACTCATCTTTTCTCTATCTTCTGCCGTGGTCGAACATTGAGCCGAGCTCAATTTCACACCTTGCAACACAGGCAAGAACCCCTTCTTGGACTGATCCATATTGAACTTCTTCAATATCTTATCAAGGTATGTGCTTTCTGAAAGACCTATGAGGCGTCTTGATCTATCTCTATAGATCTTGATGCCTAATATGTAGGCAGCTTCTCCAAGGTCCTTCATTGAAAAACACTTATTCAAGTAGGCCTTAATGTTGTCCAAAAGTTCTATATCATTTCCCATCAAAAGTATCTCATCCACATATAATATGAGAAATGCTACAGAGCTCCCACTCATTTTCTTGTAAACGCAGGCTTCTCCATAAGTCTGCATAAACCCAAACGCTTTGATCATTTCATTAAAGCGAATGTTCCAACTCCGAGATGCTTGCACCAGCCCATAGATGGAGCGCTGGAGCTTGCATACCTTGTTAGCATTCTTAGGGTCGACAAAACCTTCCGGCTGCATCATATACAGTTCTTCCTTAAGATGACCGTTAAGGAATGCCGTTTTGACGTCCATTTGCCATATCTCATAATCATAGTATGCAGCAATTGCTAACATGATTCAGACGGACTTCAGCTTCGCTACGGGAGAGAAAATGTCTCATCGTAGTCAATCCCTTGAACTTGTCGATAACCCTTAGCAACAAGTCGAGCTTTATAGATGGTAACATTACCATCCGCGTCCGTCTTCTTCTTAAAGATCCATTTGTTTTCTATCGCTCGCCGATCATCGGGCAAGTCTGTCAAAGTCCATACTTTGTTTTCATACATGGATCCTATCTCGGATTGCATGGCTTCGAGCTATTTGTTGCAATCTGGGCCCGCCATTGCTGCTTCATAGTTCGAAGGTTCACCGTTGTCTAACAACATGATTTCCAGGACAGGGTTGCCATACCACTCTGGTGTGGAACATGTCCTCATGGACCTACGAAGTTCAGTAGTAACTTGATCCGAAGTACCTTGATCATCATCATTAGTTTCCTCTCTTGTTGGTGCTGGCACCACAGGAACATCTTCTTGAGCTGCGCTACTTATCGGTTCAAGAGGTAGTACTTCATCAAGTTCCACTTTCCTCCCACTTACTTCTCTCGAGAGAAACTCTTTCTCCAGAAAGGACCCGTTCTTGGCAACAAAGATCTTGCCCTTGGATCTTAAGTGGAAGGTATACCCAATGGTTTCCTTAGGGTACCCTATGAAGACGCATTTTTCCGACTTGGGTTCGAGCTTTTCAGGTTGAAGTTTCTTGACATAAGCATCGCATCCCAAAACTTTTAGAAACGACAGCTTAGGTTTCTTCCCAAACCATAATTCATACGGTATCATCTCAACGGATTTAGACGGTGCCCTATTTAAAGTGAATGTAGCTGTCTCTAGAGCATATCCCCAAAAAGATAGCGGTAAATCGGTAAGTGACATTATAGATCGCACCATATCCAATAGAGTGCGATTACGACGTTCGGACACACCGTTACGCTGAGGTGTTCCAGGCGGCGTGAGTTGTGAAACGATTCCACATTTCCTTAAGTGCATACCAAATTCGTGACTTAAATATTCTCCCCCACGATCTGATCGTAAGAACTTTATCTTTCAGTCACGTTGATTTTATACCTCATTCTGAAATTCCTTGAACTTTTCAAAGGTCTCAGACTTGTGTTTCATCAAGTAGACATACCCATATCTACTCAAGTCATCAGTGAGAGTGAGAACATAACGATATCCTCCGCGAGCCTCAATGCTCATTGGATCGCACACATCAGTATGTATGATTTCCAATAAGTTGGTTGCTCGCTCCATTGTTCCGGAGAACGGAGTCTTGGTCATTTTTCCCATGAGGCATGGTTCGCATGTGTCAAATGATTCATAATCTAGAGACTCTAAGAGTCCATCAGCATGGAGCTTCTTCATGCGCTTGACACCAATGTGACCAAGGCGGCAGTGCCACAAGTATGTTGGACTATCATTATCAACTTTACATCTTTTGGTATTCACACTATGAATATGTGTAACATCACGTTCGAGATTCATTAAGAATAAACCATTCACCAGCGGGGCATGACCATAAAACATATCTCTCATATAAATAGAACAACCATTATTCTTGGATTTAAATGAGTAGCCATCTCAAATTAAACGAGATCCAGATACAATGTTCATGCTCAAAGCTGGCACTAAATAACAATTATTGAGGTTTAAAACTAATCCCGTAGGTAAATGTAGAGGTATCGTGCCGACGGTGATCACATCGACCTTGGAACCATTCCCGACGCGCATCGTCACCTCGTCCTTCGCCAGTCTCCGCTTATTCCACAGCTCCTGCTTTGAGTTACAAATATGAGCAACCGCACCGGTATCAAATACCCAGGAACTACTACGAGTGCTGGTAAGGTACACATCAATAACATGTATATCATATATACCTTTGGTTTTGTCGGCCTTCTTGTCCGCTAAGTACTTGGGGCAGTTCCGCTTCCAGTGACCACTTCCCTTGCAATAAAACCACTCAGTCTCAGGCTTGGGTCCATTGTTTGACTTCTTCCTGGCAACTGGCTTACCGGGCGCGACAACTCGCTTGCCGTCCTTCTTGAAGTTCTTCTTACCCTTGCCTTTCTTGAACTTAGTGGTTTTATTCACCATCAACACTTGATGTTCCTTTTTGATCTCTACCTCTGCTGATTTCAGCATTGAATATACCTCAGGAATGGTCTTTTCCATCCCCTGCATATTGAAGTTCATCACAAAGCTCTTGTAGCTCGGTGGGAGCGACTGAAGGATTCTGTCAATAACCGTGTCATCCGGGAGATTAACTCCCAGCCGAGTCAAGCGGTTGTGCAACCCAGACATCTTGAGTATGTGCTCGCTGACAAAACTATTTTCCTCCATCTTACAGCTGAAGAACTTGTCGGAGACTTCATATCTCTCGACCCGGGCATGAGCTTGGAAAACCATTTTCAGCTCTTTGAACATCTCATATGCTCCGTGTTGCTCAAAACACTTTTGGAGCCCCGGTTCTAAGTTGTAAAGCATGCCGCACTGAACGAGGGAGTAATCATCAGCACGAGACTACCAAGCGTTCATAATGTCTTGGTTCTCTAGGATGGGTGCTTCACCTAGCGATGCTTCTAGGACATAATCTTTCTTTGCAGCTATGAGGATGATCCTCAGGTTCCGGACCCAGTCCGTATAGTTGCTGCCATCGTCTTTCAGCTTGGTTTTCTCTAGGAATGCATTGAAGTTGAGGTGGACATGAGCGTTTGCCATTTGATCTACAAGACATTTTACAAAGGTTTTTAGACTAAGTTCATGATAATTAAGTTCATCTAATCAAATTATTCAATGAACTCCCACTTAGACAGACATCCCTCTAGTCATCTAAGTGAAACATGATCCGAGTCAACTAGGCCGTGTCTGATCATCACGTGAGACGAACTAGTCATCATCGGTGAACATCTTCATGTTGATCGTATCTTCTATATGACTCATGCTCGACCTTTCGGTCTTCTGTGTTCCGAGGCCATGTCTGTACATGCTAGGCTCGTCAAGTCAACCTAAGTGTATTGCGTGTGTAAATCTGGCTTACACCCGTTCTATTCGAACGTTAGGATCTATCACACCCGATCATCACATGGTGCTTCAAAACAACGAACCTTCGCAACGGTGCACAGTTAGGGGGAACACTTTTCTTGAAATTATTTCGAGGGATCATCTTATTTAAGCTACCGTCGATCTAAGCAAATAAGATGTAAAAACATGATAAACATCACATGCAATCAAATAGTGACATGATATGGCCAATATCATATTGCTCCTTTGATCTCCATCTTCGGGGCGCCATGATCATCTTCATCACCGGCATGACACCATGATCTCCATCATCATGATCTCCATCATCGTGTCTTCATGAAGTTGTCACGCCAGCGACTACTTCTATTTCTATGGCTAACACGTTTAGCAATAAAGTAAAGTAATTTACATGGTGTTCTTCAATGACACGCAGGTCATACAAAAAATAAAGACAACTCCTATCGCTCCTGCCGATTGTCATACTCATCGACATGCAAGTCGTGATTCCTATTACAAGAACATGATCATCTCATACATCACATATATCATTCATCACAACCTTTGGCCATATCACATCACAAAGCACTTGCTGCAAAAACAAGTTAGATGTCCTCTAATTGTTGTTGCAAGTTTTTACGTGGCTTCTATAGGTTTCTAGCAAGAACGTTTCTTACCTACGTAAAACCACAACGTGATATGCCAATTTCTATTTACCCTTCATAAGGACCCTTTTCATTGAATCCGCTCCAACTAAAGTGGGAGAGACAGACACCCGCTAGCCACCTTATGCAACTAGTGCATGTCAGTCGGTGGAACCTGTCTCACGTAAGCATACGTGTAAGGTCGGTCCGGGCCACTTCATCCCACGATGCCGCCGAAGCAAGATAAGACTAGTAGTGGCAAGAAAATTGACAACATCTACGCCCACAACTGCTTTGTGTTCTACTTGTGCATAGTAACTATGCATAGACCTAGCTCTGATACCACTGTTGGGGAACGTTGCAGAAAATAAAAAATTTCTACGCTTCACCAAGATCAATTTATGGAGTCATCTAGCAACGAGAGAGAGGAGTGCATCTACATACCCTTCTAGATCACGTGCGGAAGCGTTCAAGAGAACGGGGTTGAGGGAGTCGTACTCGTCGTGATCCAAATCACCAGAGATCCTAGCGCCGAACGGACAGCACCTCCGCGTTTAACACACGTACGGTTGGGAAGACGTCTCCTCCTTCTTGATCCAGCAAGGGGGAAGGAGAGGTTGACGAAGATCCAGCAGCACGACGGCGTGGTGGTGGATGCAGCAGCGATCACGGCAGGTGTTGGGGATATAACTATTTGTGTAAGCCGCCCAGGAGGGGCCGGGTCATGCAAAGAAGACTCACCAGAAAGAAGCCCAAGACCAAGCATGAAGATGGCGGTTCAATAAAGGGCTTAAGGCCCACAGGCGACTTAAGGCCCGTTGTAGTAAACCGCCATAATGGCTTCACTTGTATCATAAGGTTGATTTAACTAGTCACCGAGCCGGACACTGTTTATAAGCCGGCCGGGACTTTGTAAGCCAGAGGGCGTCAACCCGTGTATATAAGGGGACGACCTGCAGGCGGCTTAGGGCAAGAAACAACTGATCGAGAGCCGGGCATAGCGTATCTCATTCCCTAGGCATCGAAACATAAATACCAACCCAACTAGACCTAGGCCTTACCTTCACCGTAAGGGGCCGGACTAGTATAAAAACCTCTCGTGTCCCTTGTCCCGATTAACTCCTTCAGGCTTCCTAGTTGCGATGGCTCCACAACTAAGTCCTTCCACGCGGACATGTGACGTGACAATTCCACGACAGTTGGCACCCACCGTGGGGCTCGCGCACAGTGGTATTGAGTTCTTGGAGGGATTTCTTCAGGGATCGAAGAGTTCACGACGTGCTGGATGGAAAAAAGCCGGCACCAAGGATACCATCATCAACGAATCGTTGAAACGAAATTAAGAAAGATCAGTTTAAGAGAAGCTAATGCATCGCCGAACGCGTCTACGGCGATCGGTCAATCCGATGGATCGATGACTGCTACAGAGACCCGTATGCCCACGTGAAGATATATATAAAAAAGAGGGATCAGCACGACCCGGAGGGGGATTTCATCTTCAACGCCACAACTTGCCTGGTCCGAGCCTTCTCCGGACCATGAATCGCCGAATCGCCTTGGCTTCGAGACGCTGCCTTCATCCTCGAGCCGGCCTCGTACTACCTCAGCCGAACCCGCGGTTTTTAAGTCGCCTCGCCAAACCCTCGCGTTGAGCGGCTGAGCTTCGCCGTGGCTCTACCTTCGCCGGCTCGCCGCTGTCTGAGATGCTCCGTGGAGCCGCCCCGTGCCGTGAGTTGCCCGCCGTTGCACCTGGCCAGTTCTGGCCATGACCAAGCCACCGTTGTCCCGCTAAGTCGCGTCCGCGGCCCGAGTCAAACCGCATGGCTCAACCCGCTATATGGCCTCCCTCGCTGGCGTCGTGCTCGGCTCCTATTGTGTATCGCTGTGATCTCAAACTGCTGTTTCCATGGGCCACGACAGAGATAGCAGTAGGAGGTGAGAGTTGCGGGGCGAGAGGAATCGATGGAAATAGAGACGAAGACAGTCTGCCATGGAAATAGCGCTGGAAGGAGTGGCTCTCGCAGGGGCTAAGAAGATAAGGTTGCTAGCGATTAGGCCCCACCAACGCGCGTGTGATCTGGAGCCAGCGATCGACAGGAAAGGAAAATCCTACTTTGGGCCCTACATCAGGAAAAGGCTCTAGACCCATAGCCAGCCGCGAGCTAGTAGTAGTACTACTTAATGCTCCTAGATGGACTAGGGCTCAGGCCAAGCTGCACCTCCACGTGAAGATTCAATCAGTCAAACAATTACTGGTGAAACTAGTGTTACACAAGAAGCATCAATGCAAGTTTTCTAGTATGGACAAGCCGGCCAGAAGAAAAAGTCAACATGCATGAAACAACTTGAGCACTATTAGTGTTGTGCCAGACTAATAAGGACTAAAGGGAACACACATCATCAGATCAATTGAGCATTTGCTATCTTTTTTGGTTAACAAAAATACCAGGTGATATCCTTTCAATTTATTTTTTATCAGTACTTGTTAATTTTTTTTGTGAAACAACACCTCTGCCATACAGTGTTGTCATCTGCAGGACAAAGTTATTTATTACAAAGCAAGTGTTATACCACGGGGGCGCAACACGTGTTAGCGTTTTTTGCACCGGCGTTCGTCTGTGCCTTGCTACTCGAAGGACATGTGTGTGAGCCACTGCCCCCGTTGTCCGGGTTACATCAACTCACCAGGACCACACCTGCAGTCGCTTCATCTGACCGTGCCCGCGCCATTCAACCGTCCGCGCGCACGACCGACTCATTTGTCCGCACGACTTACAATGTCACAGCCGACTCACGCATCCGCTTTGTCTTCTAAATGTCGCAGGTTGACTCCGACATATATATCAACAAATCAAAACCATGTCTGCTCAAACAAGCTGTCCAATGGACATATGTGAGCCGCCCCCGCTGCGTTGAGCCGCCCCTGTCACGTTGAATGGATCATTCATTATCCGAACAAAATAGGTAATATCCATTTAAGTTTATTTTATTAGCACATGTTGTTTTTGTCAAAGAACAAGTTTATCTTTGCCTTGGTCTGCAATATTGTTTACGCAGGGCAATTATTTATTACCAAAAAGTGATATTATACCGCGGAGATGGAGGCACGCCAACATCTTTTGGCACAGGTGGTCGTCGTTGCTCAACGGACGCCCGAACCGGCTTATGATGTCGTGGCCGTCTCTCACGACCGCGTCGGCTTACAAACGCCGTTGTCGTCTTTCGCGACCACGCCGGCTTACAACACAGTGGCCGTCTTTCGCGACCATGCCGGCTTACAACAAGGAGGACAACTTGCCCGTCCGCACCGGCTTACAATGCCACGGCCGGTTTATCTGTCTGTGCCGCCTCAGATGTTGCGGTCGTCTTTACCGTTCGTCTCTTGTGGCCTGGTCTACATCAACACATCGGGCCGCACCTGTCTGCACGAGTTGTTTATTGAGTATGAGCAAGTCACTACTTGGGAAGCCCGGTTTTCTTCCAACAAATTGGAGGCAAATTATCATGTATTATCAGCCGCCGTCTGCACGGGATGGCTCAATGGGCAGGTGCACAAGTCGCCGCCACTACGGTTTGGTTAACTTCAAACAACCAGTTGGAAGGAACCATTGGCCGAGTTGCTGGCACGGTTCATATGGGATCATTTATAACCCGCCGCAGTCACCTCAACCTTCTGTGGATTCACAATGCATTATCAACGCTAATGATATACACCTTCTACTATGGTCAAATATGGAGAATCTCAAGCCAACTCCTCGAGTCATCTTGAGACTTGGGGGCTACAATGGTATGGCTCGGCAAAATTTCCGGTTTCAATGAATTCAAGAGCTCCGGGTCATTGAAGGGAAGATAACCCGGCCATGGAGGCTACTGCTTTATTGGCAAATATTTAAAGGCCATTAGAAAAATTTCCGGCTCAAAATGAAGATTCCGGTTTAAAATACACCTCAAGAGACATCTCTCTCCCGCAAAGCTTTGAAGCTCTCAAAACCGGTTCAACATCCGGATCAAGGTAAATTTGTCCCTTACAAAGCTTTGAGGATCTGAATATCCGCTTTAAGAATTTCCGGTCCAAAAAGAATTAATCTCTCGCAAGTTCGAGATCTCAGACAAATTAATGGTTACCAAAGAGAACTTGCTGTCATGATGCATGGTTCAAAACATGGGTATCCTGCCTTATGGCTTATCTTATATGGTCACTTGGGGGCTTCCTGTTCAAACATAGGTCGTATTCGAACCAAAGAGAACATAGCTGTCGATACCCTTTTGATTAGCAAACTGCTGAACCTACTTGGGGGCTTCTTGATCGTATCCGAATCATAGCTCAACCCCTTTGGGAATCGACCTGGATCGTATTCGAATCAGCATCGTTAAACAACTTTTAAAAGGTCATTTGGGGGCTTCCTGTTCAAACATAGGTCGTATTCGAACCAAAGAGAACATAGCTGTCGATACCCACTTTGATCGGCAACGCCAACGCCACTGGGGGCTATATGATCGTATTTGAATCTTAGCTTAACCCCTTTGGAACGGTTTACTGATCGTATTCGAATTAGAAGCCTCAAAAATTTTTATCTGTTTTTATACAATCACAAGTATTTGAGTTGTCACAAATATCATATGTGCCGGCTTTTACAGGGTTGAGTTATCAACTTCACCCTCCGGGTCACGTAAACCGGTGGTATCGTCCAAGGGATCATAAGTATGATAACATCAATTGTGTCTTAACATCATGATTGATAACCGGCTTGTCAATTTATGATTCTTTTCGGGTTTTTATATGACTCACCCTACGGCAAACCGCCAAGGGTTCTTGTGATCTACTTATGTGCAGGGTAAGACTACATTTGGGTGGTTACCCGCCCTGGCTCTTGACGTTAAGTCGCCAGGGCATATGTTGTTTAAACTCTATGCAGGATTTGCAGAACTATGACTTATATAAATGCTTCAGTCCAAGCTCATCACTGAAAATGGTGTCTCAAAAGGGTTATCAATTATTGATTTTCTCAAGGGCTATAGGCCACCGCATTAAGTTGTCATCGGCCAAGAGCCGCCAGGTATTTAAACTCCGGATTTACTTGTCAACCGATGAGGTATTCAAATCTTTAATAGCCAAAACTGGCTGGATTTTCATGATGATATTGAATGATTGAGGTTTTCATATCGGATTATATTATTCAAATCTTGAATAGCCAACATGGCTGGATTTCTATTGTGATTATCAATAACCAGTGTTATGATTGAGGTTTTCAAAGTCGCTTTAGTGCAACGGCTATTATTTTTATCAATGGATATGATTTGTTTTACAATGGAGGAAATAGCCCCGAGTCACTGCAGGCTTACGACCCGACACTTGGGGTCTACATTATTCAAATTGAGATTACATCGAAAATACAAGTCCCATGCCACTGCCAGCATGCACCATGGCACTTGGGGGCTAATGCAAAAGTCATTTTTTTGCTCAACTTATTGAAGACCCAACTCATCACATTCTAAATGAGCCGGCCCTTGGGGGCTACCAATTGTTCCTGTCAAAAATTCAAGGTACACAAGCCTCGGTCCATTACATAAAGAGATCCACTACTCAGTTGGTAAAGTACAAAGCTTTTAACCTTATGGACGTGGGTTCAAGCCCCATGGTGGAGATTACATCATATGATGTTATTATTAATGAATTATTTACAAAGTCCCTGCTCATTATTGCATAATGAGCCGGCCCTTGGGGGCTACACTGGTTGAAGTTTTTATGAGCATAAGGCAATTACAAGTCCCAGGTTTCTGCAAGCATGACAACCCGGCACTTGGGGGCTACATATGTGGAATATTCAGTTTATGACTAATGATTGAGATGAATAACCCGGATTTCTTCAAGTTTGCAACACTTATATTGAAGCAAGTCTTAAGTTATCACTATGTTCTCCTCTTAAGACTTGGGGGCTACAGGTATTATGCATATAAAGAAGGAACATCTTCAAATTCTCAGCTTTGAGTAAATCAGGAAGATCAATTACATGACCGCTGTCAACAACAATTATGACTCGACATCATCAGTCTTTTATAACCCGGAGATTTTGGAAATTATAACTCGGCAAGATCTACATCTTTAAGCCTGTTGAAAATCAGATGGATTGTGAAGCTGGTCTATTGACCCGGATTTTCTAGAAGAAGGAAATGACAAGGACTTAAGGATGTTCAGGTGCCGGTTTACAAGAATTCTTAACCCGGAGCACAACCTGTCAAATTTGTTCTTGTGTTTATTTTGCAGCATAAGTTTACCATGGATAAATCCAAGCTAAACTTGGGGGCTAATGTCGGGGATATACCCCGCGGTGTAACTCGGCCGGACTTGGCGACTCACTAATGACCCGCCCTGGCTGGACGACACACTAAGTGACCCGCCCGATCCTGGCGACTTATGGGTGACCTGGCAAGCGGATCAGAGGAGCGACAAGACGCGGGGGCCCAGGAGGCTCAAGGCCCAGAAGGCCGGCTTACGTTATGGTAGGCCGGCTTAAGAGGAAAGGCATGAGGAATATCTTTCTTACAAAGAATCAAGACCCGGACTTGTATCCGGCTTGTAGTAGAAGATAGGCTAGTCCTAATCCTATTTGGACTCCACATGTAAACCGCCCCTCTAACTTATACAAGGAGGGGAAGGGCACCCCAAAGAGAGACAAGTAACAAGAAACAATATCTAGGGCTAGACACAAAGGGGGAGCCGGCTTATGCGGCAACTCTCGATGAGCATAATGAGACCTAGCCTCAAACAGCATGTAGGGCTATTCCGGATGATGTTTCCCGGGGCCCGAAGCTGTCTAAATCCTCGTCTTGTGTGATGATCCGCCTAGCGTCTCTCGATCCCGCCCAACCCCTCTCAAGCTACCACATAGATGCGTTGGCCTCGCGACTAAGTCCTCACACTAAGGACATCTGCCGTGACAAACCCACGATAACCGATATGTTACTAAGATCGAGATCAATCTTGCTCTTTAGGGAAAGATGATATGACCAAATAAGCAAGGATTGACACAATCTAACTCATTGATCAAAGAGTGCACCGGAAATAAGGACTAGGTAGCACAATCTAGCTTAGAATGATGATTCAATAACCAACACGCTAAGAATGAAATTATTGTCCTTTAACTACCAAGCAACGGAGCTGCTAGGAGTATTGATTTCACACATCATGATTCACTTGTTGGCATTCTAGCCACAATAACACGAGGACTAGGGAATGAATAGTTATGGCAAGAAGTATCACTACTGCAAGAATTCATAAGAGGTTGTGCAATTCCTATGATATTCCTGACATCAAGAGGGTAGCACTCCAAGGTGGAACAGAACAAAAGCTGGTCTGGCATATTGATTCACGGAATAGAACTTTTTTGACCTAATCCTAGAAAATGGATCAGGTACTGGAGTATGTTTCTCCTAGTCATTATGAAGTAGAACGGCTTGACGGACCACAAGAATAATAGGCATCGATGCACGGATGCACACGTACCCTTGACTATCAATTGATAGACGATGGTCAGAAACAAGTGAAGAGGGACAACTCAAAGGAAACATATGATTTTTCTGAGTTGTGGATTCATGGATTAGCATGTCGAACAAGTTCAACATATTTCTTCCGTATAACCCATGCAGAAAGTAGGACTAGTAGAGTCATAACATAGGATCAAGAACTCATCAAGAGCACTCTGGTTGTGATCTTTTGGTTCAACAAGGAACTTCTGCCATAAACAGTTCATGGTATTTGGAAGAAGGATGTACCACGGACCTCGAGGACTATTGCAAAGGTTACTAATATCCTAAAGGAACTAGCAAACACTATCAACATGAGGTAAGTAGGGTGAATCTCTGGTTCAAGAACCGAGGAATAGAATGCCTACTAACTAAATGGCATCACGAGATGCTTTCAAGAATGACGGCCCGAATCATCACACGGGGAACACAAAACATGGCTAGATTACTAGGTGGTTCTCTAAGATACCCTAATGTCATAAGAATAGCTTCAACTTATATGTCGAGGCAATAGAGTACCTCAACACACTGGTTAGTGTGGTTAATCTAGCCCAAAGGAACATTGGGGACGGGAAGAAAGATTTGCAAGTGCATCAGACTATTTAGAAACCTAGTATGACTCGGACAACATAATGGCTGTAATTGCTCAAAATGATTCGAAAACATCCCGCAAAATGGTGGCATAACCACTCAACATCACAATATCAAGGTTCTGAGACCAAGTGTTAACACACGGAAGTACTAGAAACTGAATTGAGACTTGAATCCATCAATCTTATAAGTCTACAGATTAGTAAGGTGCATCCCCTCTGCTGCTGCCCCATCAAGCCATGGTGTGCCGGATTCCTCCAAGAATGACATGATCCCCCCACCCACTCCAGTTCTTGTGTTGCAGCAAATTGGAATCTCTAAGTGTGCCATCCCACCAGAAGAAATAACAGCCGAAGTTCTGTTGGCTGAGCATGAGGAGGGCCCTTCCAACGCCTAACTTACCTGCCTTCTTTATTTCAGTTGTTGCTTTATTTCCTTCAGTTTATCATGGCACTCTTAGCAAATTGGAATATTTTATGTTGGAATGTAAGGGGATTAAACTCCGAACCTAAGCTTTTGGCCTTATCGAATGTGATCTCCTCCAGTGGTTGCGCAGTAATTTGTCTGCAAGAAACAAAAAAAGCCCACATTGATAATATGTTCCTCAAGTCCTGTTGCCCACGACGATTTGATAAATTCGCGTTTATACCTTCTCAAGGTGCCTCTGGTGGCATTACAACAATTTGGAACAGTGCCATTTTCACTGGGACAGTGATCTTCCAAGAAGATTTTGCCCTTGTAATCAAATTTCGCTCCACACAATCTGCTCAAGAATGGACATTAGTTAATGTGTACGGTCCGTGTCAGGGCGACCCTCGTGTGATATATACTCAATGGCTTCACAACTTGCACATTCCCTCCAATGAGGACTGGTTTCTACTTGGAGACTTTAACTATATTCGTAGCCCTGACAACAGAAATAAACCTGGAGGTAACCCTAATGATATGATAGCATTTAATGACTTCATCCGCTCCCAACAGCTAATTGAACTACCAATCAAGGGCCGTGCTTACACCTGGAGCAATATGCAAACCGACCCCCTCTTGGAGCAGCTTGACTGGTTCCTCACTTCCATCAACTGGACTGCAAGTTACCCTAATACACTTGTTATGCCACTAGGGAAGCCAGTCTCTGATCATATCCCTTGTGTTGTCAAAATTGAAACCTCTATTCCTCGAAGCAACATTTTCAGATTTGAGTCTTATTGGGTGGAACATCCGGGCTTTTTGGACCTAGTTCAGGCTGTCTGGACAAGACCGATAAAAGATACAAATGCAAATGCAGCCACTATCATTTGCAAAAAGCTCAAAGCCTTAAGATATGAGTTGAAGAAGTGGAGCAAACGAATCTCCAAACTCAAGGTGGCTATTGAAAACTCCAATCTTGCTCTGGCTAACATTGATGCCCTTGAAAACCTCCGAATGCTTACGACACCATAACAAAATTTCAGGAGGATTTTAAAGAAACACATTCTACGTCTACTGAACTACCAAAGACAATATTAGCAGAAGCGGTGCACCATTCGATGGGTAAAAATGGGGGATGAAGACCCCAAGTTTTTGAAGGCCATGGCCTCGGAAAGATTCAGACGTAACACGATCCCAACTCTAAAGCTTCCGGACGGTACAATGGTGGAAGACCACATAAGCAAAGAGGCGATCATATATCAAGCTTTCAAAGAGAGACTGGGTAAATCTGGGGAGTTTCAAATGAAGTTTAACCTACAAAACATTATCAATAGAGTAGAGGGGCTGGATCAGTTAACAGTCCCATTCACCAGAGATGAAATTGATGCTGTTATTAAGGAGATGCCGGCTGACCGAGCTCCTGGACCGAACGGCTTCAATGGCCTATTTCTGAAAAAATGCTGGCATTTGATCAAACATGACTTTTATGGCCAATGCAATCAATTTTACGAAGGTGGTCTCAACCTTGAAAGCGTTAATGAGGGCTTTATTACACTCATACCCAAGGTTCGTTCTCCAGAGTCTGTTTCAGATTTTCGGCCAATCACTTTACTCAACTGCTGCCTTAAGGTCATAACGAAACTCCTCGCAAACCGACTACAAAATCTCATTCTTAAAATTGTCCATCGCAATCAATACGGATTCATCAAAGGCAGATCCATACAAGATTGCTTGGCCTGGGCATTCGAGTACCTACACCAATGCCAAACTTCAAAACAAAAAATTGTCTTGCTCAAGCTAGACTTTGCCAAAGCCTTCGACACGATTGAACACGACGCCATGATTAAAATTATGGAGCATATGGGATTTGATGCCAAATGGCTGGATTGGATTAAATGCATCTTCTCATCGGGAAAATCCTCTGTCCTCCTCAATAGTGTGCCAGGCCGACAATTTCTTTGCAAGTGTGGGGTTCGTCAAGGTGATCCCCTATCACCACTCATCTTCGTTCTGGCTGCAGATCTTCTTCAGGCTGCTATTAAGGACGCGTTCCGACAAGGACAAATTCAACTTCCCTTTCAGAGACCAAACCAGAAAGATTACCCGGTGATCCAGTATGCTGACGACACGATTATTCTACTTCCAGCCTCAGTTGAGCAAGCTACGACGATCAAAGGCATTCTCTCTGATTATGTTGCTTCCATTGGTTTAAACATAAATTTTCACAAATCCACATTAATCCCGATCAACTGTGACCCCGACTGCTACAACGCCATCGCCTCAATCTTTGGCTGTACGGTAGGATCTATGCCTTTCACTTACTTGGGACTGCCTCTTGGAATTACCAAACCCACAGTCCAAGATCTGATGCCTCTAGTTTGCTCGATGGAAAGAAGAATGACCAGCACTCTTACTCTAATGTCATATGGTGCAAAACTATCTCTCCTCAACACAATGGTCACATCACTCGCAATTTTTGCTCTCTATTCCCTCAAATTTCCACCGAAGATCCTAGAACTGCTAGATAAACTCAGAAGGAAATGCCTTTGGACAAAAAAAACGGAGCAAGGGGATAAATGCAATTCACTAGCGGCTTGGGACATGGTTTGCCAACCAAAAGAATGTGGCGGCCTCGGTATCATCAATCTCCGTATCCAAAGCGAAGCCCTCCTCCTCAAATATCTGCACAAATTTTACAATCATCATGACCTGCCCTGGGTGGAGCTGATATGGACAACATATTACACGCACAACATCCCACATGCATCGGAGCCATGTGGATCGTTCTGGTGGAAAGACGTGCTGAAACTTACACCAATATTTAGAGGCATTTCAAAGGCAAATGTAAATGAGGGAGACACGATCCTTATGTGGAAAGATCTTTGGTTGGAGTCTGTGCTAGAAGAATCGCACCCTCGAGCCTTCTCTTTTGCATTGAGCAAGGACATCTCTGTCAAGGATTTCTTGGGATCCACTTCCCTCCATGAAACGTTCCACCTCCCCCTCTCCATACAAGCACTTGATGAAGTTCGTGACCTGCAACAAAAAGTGCTACACATTGGCAATCAGGAAACTCCATACACACATGACACATGGGAATATTGTTGGGGCTCGAAGGAATTCAAAGCAAACAGATACTACAAGTTCTATTTTCGGGATGTGAAGGCACACCAATCCTATCATTGGCTTTGGAAGAGCAAGGTAACACTAAAAATCAAGATGTTCGGATGATTCCTCCTCTCTGATCGACTAAATACTCGTAATATGCTCAAGAGAAGACACTATAACATCGGAGATGACCTCAGCTGTCTCTTGTGTGGCCAACTAGTTGAAGAGGATGTGGAGCACATGATCTTTCAATGCCCATTTAGCAAATACAGCTAGTCCAAAATTGGAATCACGTGGGATGTATCTGGATCCAGATTGCAATGGATAAGCAAAGCCTCTAATAATTGGGATAAGCCCATGTTCATGGAAATCTTCTTGCAAGCAGCCTGGAGCATATGGAAAGAAAGGAATAACAAACTCTTTAGAGGCATCACTCCAACATATCATAATTGGCTTGATAGGTTCAAAAAAGACTTTGTCCTACTTCAATACAGAACCAAAGTTGATTTGAGAGACTTTATTCTCTCCTTTGTAAACAACCTCCATCCCAACTAGTTAGCCCAGGTCTCTATTTATCCACACTCCCTCCCAAAGTGGAGGATGAGATGTCTGTAAATATGGATTGTACATTGTACCTTACTTCTTGAGTAATACAAACACAGTGGGAGCCTCTCCCACTGTATAATTTCTCGAAAAAAAGTAACATGTGATCCTAATAGAAAAATGAGAAGCCTAAGTCTTAATCCCCGTAGGAAAGAAGAGGGTGACTTAGATCAGACGGGCATAGGGTAAAGGAGTAAAAAGAGCCTTACGTTCCCTTCCACAATCAATTCCCTTATATAACTAAAGCATTTCTAGACATGACTTCGACCATTTTGGCTTGGTAATTCTACAGGCAGTCAGGCTCTGATACCAAAGCTGTCGGGACCCCGATCCTAAGTCACATCGATCTAGCATGTAACAGATCATATCACTTTGCGGTCTCACACACGGTATTCCCACGGGTGCCACCTTACCTGGCCTGGGACCGTTTGCGCCTTTTGGCTCACGTATATGATAGTGTTGCTAGCATCCATATGACAGAGAACCTAGGCCGACATGACTAGTCGTGAAACTAAGGTGGCACTAACTTATAGGAACATGCATACAGGGGTGTACTTCTACACACATGCTCTCGCCACTTACCGCCATGTACACGTCATGTATCTCGGCAACCTTCAAGCGGAAGCCTGGCGAGGGTGTAGGCCATGACCTAACTAACCACACAAGTCCCTAGTTCAGGTTTATCGCCTATTCAGGTTCCATCCAAAGGGGGTCCAGCCGAGGTTTCCACTACGGCCCCGAACGATGTGTGCAGGGTTCCTGAGGCACAAAACGGGCGTCTCGGTACACCGGGCCACATACCTACCGCATCACAGCCCACCCCTAGGGTCAGCACTACTTGCAGTATACTACAAACACGAAAAACTACTTGCAACTCCTGTACAGAGGACAAGGGCGATTAACAAGCCGAGAGAGTCAATTAACGATCCCAACGTGTGGTAGTAGCTGATCTTGAATCGCACACACAAAACTCAGTTCCTAAGGACGGTTCCAATGAAACAACCCACCATGTAGTCCCACATGGCCTCACATCGATACCTTTACCTAATCGTGTTCACATACTTAGCTCTCGACAATAGGACATGTTCACACCATTCCAATCCATCCCAGATGAATCAGACCTGACACAACCCTAAGCAAAGCAGGCATAACAAGCAAGCATGAATGAGTAGGCACATCATGGCTCAAAGAAATCCTACTCATGCTAGTGGGCTTCAACTATTTACTGTGGCAAAGACATGTCGTGTAGAGGAAAGGGGTTCAACTACCACAACATGTAATAGTTGAAATGTTGTTGTCCTAATGCAGTAAAAGAGAGCAGGAGCGACAGAGTGGGATTGTATCAGAATGAACAAGGGGTTTTTGCTTTCCTAGCACTTCTGAAGATGATATAGCTCTTCATCGGTGTCATCGAACTCCTCATCGGAACAACGTCTACTGAGGTGGGGACAAATACTGGCAACAGAGAGGAAATACGATCAATGCAATGCAACAATATGACGCATGAATGTGACATGGCAATATGCTGTGATTTGAGCTAATGCAACTAGCAACACAATTAAATGAAGTGGGTTCGAACCCAAGGTTCAAATTCAAACTCCATATGTGGATATTCAAATGCCATTTGTTTGATTTGCCCTAAACAGTAGCTAAAGGTTGTTCTAACATGCATGGAAATGGTACATATGATAGACTGGATTTTTCTGATAATTTTTCATATATAAATTATTTCATTTGGAATTATGGTTTAATTTGTATGAATTTTTGAAGATTTAAACATTTTCTAAAACTTCCTGTATTATTTTTAATAGAGAAAATGTTAACTGCGTCAGCATGACAACAATGTGATGTCAGCGGGTCAACTGGGATGGCCAGGTCAAACCTGACATGTGGGACCCATATGTCATTGACTCAACTAATTAACATAGTTAATTAGCGCTAAGCTAACCCTAACTAAAATGTCAGCAGGGTTGGACGCACATGTCAGCGAGTTAGTGGGTTAATTTAATTTAGTTAATAACTTAACCCAAAGTTAGCAGGGGCCGGGCCCACATGTTAGTGGCCCAGGGGAGGTCAAATCCCTGGTCAAAAGAGTCAAACAGTCGGTGTTAAACCGCCGGCGAGTACAGAAACGGTGGAGGGGCTCGGAAATGTTGTTTCAGCAACCAAAAGAGCGGCAGAGGAGCCTGATACGTCTCCAACGTATCTACTTTTCCAAACACTTTTGCCCTTGTTTTGGACTCTAATTTGCGTGATTTGAATGAAACTAACCCGGACTGACGCTGTTTTCAGCAGAATTGCCATGGTGTTGTTTATGGTGCAGGAAACTAAAGTTCTCGGAATGACCTGAAAATCCACGGAGATAACTTTTGGAAAATATAAAAAATACTGGCGAAAGAATCAAGGCCAGGGGGCCCACACCCTGTCCACGAGGGTGGGGGGGGGCGTGCCCTCCCCCTTGGGCGCGCCCCCTGTCTCGTGGGCCCCCTGATGCTCCACCGACCTCAACTCCAACTCCATGTATTCCGTTTCACGGAGAAAAAAATCAGAGAGAAAGTTTCATCATGTTCTACAATACGGAGCCGCCGCCAAGCCCTAATCTCTCTCGGGAGGGCTGATCTGGAGTCCGTTCGGGGCTCCGGAGAGGGGGATTCGTCGCCATCATCATCATCAACCATCCTCCATCACCAATTTCATGATGCTCACCTCGGTGCGTGAGTAATTCCATCGTAGGCTTGTTGGACGATGATGGGTTGGATGAGATTTACCATGTAATCAAGTTAGTTTTGTTAGGGTTTGATCCCTAGTATCCACTATGTTCTGAGATTGATGTTGCTATGACTTTTCTATGCTTAATGCTTGTCACTAGGGCCTGAGTGCCATGATTTCAGATCTGAACCTATTATTTTTTCATGAATATATGAGAGTTCTTGATCCTATCTTGCAAGTCTATAGTCACCTATTATGTGTTATGATCCGACAACACCGAAGTGACAATAATCGGGAAACTTGTTGGTGATGACCGTAGTTTGAGGAGTTCATGTATTCACTATGTGTTAATTCTTTGGCCCGGTACTCTATTAAAAGGAGGCCTTAATATCCCTTAGTTTCCACTAGGACCCCGCTGCCACAGGAGGGTAGGACAAAAGATGTCATGCAAGTTCTTTTCCATAAGCACGTATGACTATATTCGGAATACATGCCTACATTACATTGATGAACTGGAGCTAGTTCTGTGTCACCCTATGTTATAGCTATTACATGAGGAATCGCATCCGACATAATTATCCATCACTAATCCAATGCCTACGAGCTTTTACATATTGTGCTTCGCTTATTTACTTTTCCGTTGCTACTGTTGCAACTACTACAAAACTACTACCTTTACTTTTGCCATTGTTACCATTACTATCATACTGCTTTGCTACTAAATACTTTGCTACATATACTAAGTTATCCAGGTGTTGTTGAATTGAAAACTCAAGTGCTAATACTTAAGAATATGCTTTGGCCCCCCTTGTGTCGAATCAATAAATTTGGGTTGAATACTCTACCCTCGAAAGCTGTTGCGATCCCCTACACTTGTGGGTTATCAAGACTAATTTATGGCACCGTTGCCGGGGAGCATAGCTCTATTCTTTGAGTCACTTGGGAGTTATATCTGCTGATCACTATGAGGAACTTGAAAGACGAAAGAACTAAGATTTTTCCTTCAACTACAAGGGGAGGTAAGGAACTGCCATCTAGCTCTGCACTAGATTCTCCTTCTGTTTTGAGTAACTTACAACACCTAAACCTGCTACGGCTATGAATTCTGATATGTCGCCTGTTATTGATAATGCCACTTCTGCTATGCACGATACTTATGATGAAACTACTTCTGTGCATGATACTACTTTGCCATTAGGTGAATTTCTTGATGAACAACTTGCTAGGGTTAGAGAGAATGAAATTATTAATGATGATATTATCAATGATAGTGATGATGAAAGTTCTCCCCCTGATTATGAATTACCTGTTGTTCCTGAGGGTTATGTTATGGATGAAGAAGCTGCTAGAGCTATTTTTGCTTGCAAAGATAGATATGATCTTAAGAAGTTATTAGCTAAATGGAAGCAGCAATCTCTTAATGCTAGAATTAAACATGACCCCGCTTTTGCTACTTCACCTATCTGTGTTACTGATAAGGATTATGAATTCTCTGTTGAGCCTGAAATAATTACTTTGGTTGAATCTGATCCTTTTTATGGCTATGAATCTGAAACTGTTGTGGCACATCTTACCAAGTTAAATGATATAGCCACCCTGTTTACTAATGATGAGAAGTCTTGCTATTATTATATCCTTAAGAAATTTCCATTCTCATTAAAGGGTGATGCTAAAACTTGGTTTAATTCTCTTGATCCTGGTTGTGTGCGTAGTCCCCAGGATATTATTTATTACTTCTCTGCTAAATATTTCCCTGCTCATAAGAAACAAGCTGCCTTGCGGGAAATATATAATTTTGTGGAAATCAAAGAAGAGAGTCTCCCACAAGCTTGGGGGAGTCTTCTCCGATTACTTAATGCTTTTCCTGATCATCCTCTTAAGAAAAATGAAATACTTGATATCTTTTATAATGGACTAACCGATGCTTCCAAGGACTACTCGGATAGTTGTGTTGGTTGTGTTTTCAGGGAAAGAACAGTCGACCAAGATGAATTGCTATTGAATAATATTTTGACTAACAAAAATAATTGGACTCTTTCTGAGGCAATTCCTGAGCCAATTGAGCCAACTCCTGAGCCTATCCTAAACTAACTCTGAAGAAGAGGGGAGTTCTATTTCTCAGTCCTGAAGATATGCAAGAGGCAAAGAAATCAATGAAAGAAAAAGGTATTAAAGCTGAAGATGTTAAGAATTTACCACCCATTAAAGAAATACATGGTCTTAATATACCGCCTATTGAAGAACCACATTGTCTTGACAACCTGGCACAGGTAGTAAAGGTAAACTCTCTCTATAGATATGATAAAGTTGAAATACCGTCTACTAAATTCCATAGCCCATGCTTAGATGAATTCGATGACTTTATGGCTAGACAAGAAAGTTTAATGCTTATGTTGGTAGAGAACTAAAGAATAATGCTTTCGAGATAGGACGCTTGAGTGATTATATGGCTAGAGTTAAAGGTGAACTTAAACTCATTAGCAAATATGCTTCTATGGTTATCACTCAAGCTGAGCAAGTACTTAAAGCTCAAAGTGATTTGCTTGATGAATTAAATAATAAACATGACTTTGCTGTTAGAGTGGCTACTAGAACCGGTAGAATGACTTAGGAACCTTTGTATCTCGAAGGCCACCCTAAGAGAATCGAGCAGGATTCTCAGAGAAATAATTTAGAGGCACCTAGTTCTTCTAAAAATAAAAATAAAAATGATAGGACTTTGGATGCTTCTAGTGAACCTGTTGTAGACACACCTGAGAATCCCAATGATATTTCTATTTCTGATGCTGAAACACAAACTGGTGATGAACATGAACCTAGTGATAATGTTAATGATAATGTTCATGTTGATGCTCAACCTAGCAAAAACAATGAGGTAGAGGTGGAACCTGCTGTTGATCTTGATAACCCACAATCAAAGAATTAGCGTTATGATAAGAGAGACTTTGTTGCTAGGAAGCACGGTAGAGAGAGAGAGAACCATGGGTTCAAAAATCCATGCCCTTTCCTCCTAAACCATCCAAGACAAAGGGTGATGAGGATTTTGAGCGCTTTGCTGAAATGATTAGACCTATCTTCTTACGTATGCGCTTAACTGATATGCTTAAAGTAAATCCTTATGCTAAATATATGAAGGATATCATTACAAATAAAAGAAAGATACCGGAAGCTGAAATTTCCACCATGCTTGCTAATTACACTTTTAAAGGTGGAATACCTAAGAAACTTGGAGATCCAGGGTTACCAACTATACCATGCTCCATTAAAAGAAACTATGTTAAAACTGCTTTATGTGATCTTGGAGCCGGTGTTAGTGTTATGCCTCTCTCTTTATATCGTAGACTTGAATTGAATAAGTTGACACCTACTAAAATATATTTGCAAATGGCTGATAAATCAACTGCCATACCTGTCAGTATTTGTAAGGATGTGCCTGTTGTGGTTGCAAATGTCACTATCTTAACGGACTTCATTATTCTTGATATTCCCGAGGATGATAGTATGTCGATTATCCTTGGTAGACCCTTTTTGAATACTGCAGGGCTGTTATTGATGGTAATGGTAATGAGCATACGGTACACTTTCTGAGGAAACAACCTCAAATTCATAGCATCAATTCTATTGGAAAAGTTCCTACTATCATTATTGGAGGTTTTGAATTTCCTCTTCCTAGTGTCAAGAAAAAGTATGATATTCTTATTGTTGGGGATGTTCATATCCCCGTTGAGGTAACCTAGTGTTATTCGAAATTTCTCCGGTTCCGTGTTAGTCAGAATGAGTTTGTTAACAAGACTTGATCAACCTTGTTAGTGGATTCATTTTGATGATCATGAGATGGATGAAACTAGAAGGCACAACCTTCTGTACCCTCTTTTTACTTTCTGTTATTTAGATAAATAAAGCAAAAATAGTATTATCTGTCTGTTTTCTGAATTAACCGTGCAATAAAAAAATATCCCAAAAATAAAAGTGCTCCAAATGCCCTGCAATTTAGTATGGCTTTTATGGAATATTTGAGGATTTTAGGCACTGAAAACACTAAAGGGGGGCAAGCACCTGGCCACGAGGGTGGAGGGTGTGCCCACATCCCCTGGGCGCGCCCCCTGTCTCGTGGGCCCACGGTGGCCCCCCTCCACTTATTCCTGCACCCACACACTCCATCTTCCTCCCAAAAAAAATCCCCATCCAGCTCAAGCACGAGTTCTAGCTCATTTTGCTGCGATTTTCGATCTCCTTGCTCAAAGGTCCTTTCACAAAACTGCTTTGGGAGATTGTTGCCTGGTATGTGACTCCTCCATTTGTCCAATTAGTTTTTGTTCTAGTGCTTTATTCATTGCAATTTTTTGCTGCATAGGTGAACCTGTTCTTGAGCTTGCATGTCAAATTTATGAGGTCCCAAGTAATTCTAATGCATGATATAGGCTCTAGGCACTTGTAGGAGTAGTTGCTACCAATCTTGTTTAGTTTTATTCACTTTTATTTTGAAGTTACTAAAAATTTCAGAAATTTTTCAGAGAAAGAAATATTCTAGGAGAATGTACCAAGGTGGTTCCTCAACAAAGAGAGGACCTAGGCATGCTATGCGCGAGCAAGATGATGAACCACCAAGGGAAGCCGAAGTACGGGCTTGCGAGTGGCCATCAGAAGAGTTTATGGCCAATGCAGGCATTAAGGATGAATTTGACGCATATGTGCATAATGCCGATCTTGAGGACTTCTTACAAGATAAGTGTCCTCAGTACTACCAATTGACTGATTCATTCGTAAGAAGGTTTAAATATACATCTTCGCATAATTCTCAGAGTGTCCTGTTTGACATGTACGATCAATCTTATACAATGGACTTAGAAGATTTTACAACTGTTTGCAAACTCCCGCAGTGGGGCAATGTTCATGAACCCCACAGATCTGAATATAAAGACTTTCTTGCTAGTATTACTGTGGGAGAATCTAGGGATATAGCACAAGCTACCATAGGGAGCATTCATTTTCCTGCTATACATTATTTTGCTCTCTTCATTGGTAGATGCATTAACTGTAAAGACGAAGCATGTCACATGTGTGTCCCTGATCTTTGTGTCCTCAAGAGTGCTGCGTTAGGTAATAAAGATTTCAACTTGGGAGCAATAGTTGCACGTAGGTTGCATAATAACGTTATATCTGGAGATTTATTTCGAGGGATTTATGCTACCCATGTTGCTAATTATCTTGGTATAGCCCCACGAGAGGAGGATATGGAGTTGCTTCCTGCTTATTTAGATTATGACGCGATGGTCAAACATCGTTTTCTTTTGAGGAACGAACAATTCCTCCAGTATCGACTAATCTTTGACAGATGTAGCTCTATCCATGTTACTCTCCCTGCTCCTTCCCTTTTTGATTACCAAGAAAAACGAAGATATGTTGTTACCAGGGAGGAGGTAGCTGAAAACGAGGGGAGAGCGGAGGCGGCTCGCCAACATGCCGTAGCTCAGGATGCATTTGCTGCTGCATCTCAGTACGACCCCAGTTATAACTTCGGATATCAGCCAGGCTATCCTTAGCAGTAGACCAACTTAGGCCAAAATCCTAAGCTTGGGGGAGTATGTATTTCTCACCGACTTTACATTCATATTCACACACTATTCTAGTTGTCGGTGCTCATACTCTTTCATTGTATTATCCATGCTAGTTTAACTTCTTTTTCTAGCTTTCTTCTTGTGTGTTTGATAAACCTTAAGAAAACTATAAAAAAATAGTTAGTTTACTTTCCATGCCTGTAGTAGTAATTAAATAGAAACCCAAAAAGATTTCTCGTTCTTCTTTTACTTGTTGGGAGCTTTCCCGTGTAAATAGTTTTATTTTCTTTTCTTTTCTTTGGGGGTCGAGAGTAGAAGACCATATTGAAAATGTTTAGTGGCTCTCATATGCATGATTGTTGATTTAATTTAGAGCCTATTACTTTGTCTTCTCTCTTGAATTGAATGCTTGCAGATTCCAGCTTATTGCAATGCACGTGCATTATTATTATACACACCATTCGGTCGTGCAAGTGAAAGGCAATAATGACGATATATGATGGACTGATTGAGATGAGAGAAGCTGGTATGAACTCAACCTCTTTTGTTTTTGTAAATATGATGAGTTCATCGTTCCTGATTCAGCCTATTATGAAGTAAACATATTTGCAATGACATTTAGAGATTATAGTTGCTTGTGCCATACTTAATTAGCTATGACTTATAATGGTTTACCTTGCGTGCCAACATGCTATTAAAATGATTATGATGTGGTATGATGGGATGGTATCCTCCTTTGAATGAATTGAGTGACTCGACTTGGCACATGTTCACATATGTAGTTGAAAACAAATCAACATAGCCTTCACGATATTTATGTTCATGGTGGATCATATCCTACTCATGCTTGTACTTGGTGTAAATTAATTTTAATGCATGTTCATGACTGTTGTCGCTCTCTCAGTTGGTCGCTACCCAGTCTTTTGCTAGCCTTCACTTATACTAAGCGGGCATACTGCTTGCGCATCCAAACTCCATGAACCCCAAAGTTGTTCCATATGAGTCCACCATACCTTCCTATATGTGGTATCTACCTGCCGTTCCAAGTAAATTTGTATGTGCCATACTCCAAACCTTCAAACGAAATTCTGTTTTGTATGCTCGAGCAGATCATGTTTCAACTAGGGATGTCTGTATCTTCCATGCTAGGTGGGTTATTCTCAAGAGGAGTGGACTCCGCTCCTCATTCACGAGAAAATGGCCGGTAACCGGGATGCCCAGTCCCATGATAAAAATATCAAAGCAAATCAAAATAATTAAACAAAACTCCCCCAGAGTTGTTGCTAGTTGGAGGCACTCATTGTTTCGAGCAAGCCATGGATTAATGCTTGTTGGTGGTGGGGGAGTATAAACTTTTACCATTCTGTTTGGGAACCGCCTATAATGTATGTAGCATGGAAGATATCACCATCTCATAGTTGTTGCGTTGACAGTGAAAGTATGCCGCTCAAAATGTTATTCATCTCTATTTTAAAAATCAAGCTCTGGTACCTCTACAAATCCCTGCTTCCCTCTGCGAAGGGCCTATCTATTTACTTTTATGTTGAGTCATCACCTTCTTATTAAAAAGCACCCGCTAGAGAGCACACTGTTATTTGCATGTATTACTATTAGTTTATATTGGGTATGACTTGACTGGATCTCTTTTACCTTGAATTACAATGTTTAGTCAGTCCTTGATCTTTAAAGGTGCTCTGCGTTTATGTTTTGCGGTCTCAGAAAGGGCTAGCGAGATACCATCTTGTTATATCATATTAAGATTGTTTTGGGAAAGTGTTGTCATCCGAGTTTTATTATTATTGCTTGCTAGCTGATTATGCCATTGATATGAGTAAACATGAGAGCTAAGTGTTATTGTGAAAATGGTTAGTTCATAATATTTGCTGAAAACTTGAATGCTGGCTTTATATATTTACACCAACAAGAGCAAACAAAGTTTGTAAAAGTTTTTCTTGATCACTTTCAGTTTATCAATTGAATTGCTTGAGGATAAGCAAAGCTTTAAGCTTGGGGGAGTTGATACATCTCCAACATATCCGCTTTTCCAAACACTTTTGCCCTTGTTTTGGACTCTAATTTGCATGATTTGAATGAAACTAACCTGGACTGACGCTGTTTTCAGCAGAACTGCCATGGTGTTGTTTATTGTGCAGAAAACAAAAGTTCTCGGAATGACCTGAAAATCCATGGAGATAACTTTTGGAAAATATAAAAAATACAGGCGAAAGAATCAAGGACAAGGGGCCCACACCCTGTCCACGAGGGTGGGGGGTGCGCCCCCCCCTGGGCGCGCCCCCTGTCTCGTGGGCCCCCTGATGCTCCACCAACCTCAACTCCAACTCCATATATTCCATTTTGCTAAGAAAAAAATCAGAGAGAAAGTTTCATCGCGTTTTACGATATGGAGCAGCCGCCAAGCCCTAATCTCTCTCGGGAGGGCTCACCTAGAGTCCGTTCGGAGCTCCGGAGAGGGGGATTCGTCACCGTCGTCATCATCAACCATTCTCCATCACCAATTTCATGATGCTCACCTCCGTGCGTGAGTAATTCCATCGTAGGATTGCTGGACGGTGATGGGTTGGATGAGATTTACCATGTAATCAAGTTAGTTTTGTTAGGGTTTGATCCCTAGTATCCACTATGTTCTGAGATTGATGTTGCTATGACTTTGCTATGCTTAATGCTTGTCACTAGGGCCCGAGTGCCATGATTTCAGATCTGAACCTATTATGTTTTCATGAATATATGAGAGTTCTTGATCCTATCTTGCAAGTCTATAGTCACCTATTATGTGTTATGATCCAACAACCCCGAAGTGACAATAATTGGGATACTTCTCGGTGATGACCGTAGTTTGAGGAGGTCATGTATTCACTATGTGTTAATGCTTTGGTATGGTACTCTATTAAAAGGAGGCCTTAATATCCCTTAGTTTCCACTAGGACCCAGCTGCCACGGGAGGGTAGGACAAAAGATGTCATGCAAGTTCTTTTCCATAAGCACGTATGACTATATTCGGAATACATGCCTACATTACATTGATGAACTGGAGCTAGTTCTGTGTCACCCTATGTTATAGCTATTACATGAGGAATCGCATCCGACATAATTATCCATCACTGATCCAATGCATGCGAGCTTTTACATATTGTGCTTCGCTTATTTACTTTTCCGTTGCTATTGTTACAACTACTACAAAACTGCTATTGACTTTTGCCACTGTTACCATTACTATCATACTGCTTTGCTACTAAATACTTTGCTGTAGATACTAAGTTATCCAGGTGTGGTTGAATTGACAACTGAACTGCTAATACTTAAGAATATTCTTTGGCTCCCCTTGTGTCGAATCAATAAATTTGGGTTGAATACTCTACCCTTGAAAGCTGTTGCGATCCCCTACACTTGTGGGTTATCAGAGCCATATGCGTAGCTGGAGATATCGCACGTCTAATAGTGTAAGAAGCAGCAACCGGGGTGGTCCGAAACAACGGTGACGATGAGTTTTACGACGACCGGAGTTCGGACACGCACAGGTTCGGTGTTCCGGTGCATGGCAGGACCAACTGGTGGTCGGGGTCGTCTCCTGGGAGCAACCCGGGCACGATGACGTGCCCAGGCGCAAGCTGCGGTGTCTGTAGCCACGACGCCGACATGTGTCGGCATTCTAGGAACGGCAGTCCCCAGACTTGCCTGCCTGCGGCCCACGGCATGGCTCCACCAGTGGCCCAGTACGGCCCGTCTTCGTCAGCCGGCAATCAAGACCCTCGCGAGGGGCCAAGCCTTGCGAGGCGGACGACACAAGGCCTCCTCAGGAGCGGCCTCACCAGGCAGGCACGCGAGGGGGCGGAGAGATCTAGGCAAGGGTTACCTCGTGAGGTTCCCGTGATGCAAGACATGACGACCAAGGCCAGGCGGGCGCCAGGCGGGCGCCAGCGCGCGCAGTGTCCTCGTTTCCCCTTTGGTGCTAAGGGGGCAAGCGCAGGCGCGGAGTATCGAGGCATCAGGCAAAGGATTCGATATCAGTGCAACAAGACCAAGACCAGCAGGACGGCAGGACGAAGGTCATCGTGGAGCCCAAGACGGTGTCACCACCAGCGCCTTTGACACGCGAAGACCACCTTTAGTCAGGATAGCTTGTACTATCTATCCCCTTTCAAATTGGCCCTTGTTGGATCCCTTCCCGCTCAATATTTTGGGAGAGGACCAGGGCCTCTATAAATAGGACTAGCTACCACAGTAGGAGGGAGACAGATCGAGAAGGAGACTGGAACGAACTCAGTTCATCCTCGCACCCACCAAGCACAAGAACACCTCTCCTTAGGAGGCTGTTCTTCCCCTGTACTGTTCATCATCAGCCCAAGAGGCAACCCACCACAACCACACTGGAGTAGGGTATTACACCACAACGGTGACCCGAACCAGTATAAATATTGTGTGTCTTGTGTTGTGAGTTCATCGAGCTAAGGTTAGAGATCGTGGTGAGGCTGAGGGCGAGATTCGGTAGGGGGAAATCTTCGTGCGCCCCCCAGTGTTCGAACCTCAAGGGTTTTGCCGGAACCCTAAATCTAACATTTGGCGCGCCAGGTAGGGGGTGCGCCGAAGCTTTCTTTCCGTCGGCCCGCACTCCGCCAACACTGCGCTTCTCCCTCATGGCAGACATCGCGCCTCCAGCCCCGTCGACGGGTGCCAGTGCTGGGGCCAGGTTGCTCCGAGCCTTGGCCCCCGCCTTACAGCGGGTGCAGTGGCCACCCAAGTTCAAGCCAGAGACGCCGCTGCGCTATGACGACACGGCGGACCCAGTGGTTTTCCTGCTGGCGTACGAGGAGGCCCTCCTTAAGGCCGGGGGCAATGACAAGGTCATGGCCAACTGGCTTCCCATGGCCCTTACTAGCGTCCCGCGCGCCTGGCTGATCAACCTTCCCAGAACCACGATGGCATCTTGGGAGGAGCTGCGCAGTCTCTTCGTTGCGCGCTTCGCGGCTCCGGCGCCCTGCGCGATCGCGGCCCTCCTCGGCGGCTCACAAGCGCCACCCTCAGACCGCCACGCCAAGCCGTTCTTTCGTCAAATTAGCACTGCCCTCGCGCGGCAAGGAGCTCCCCCGGGTTGGGTGGCGTCCAAGGCTTACCTGGCCTTTGACTCAGAAGATCACCCCGTCACTACCGCCTGCTCGGGTGCGCTCCCGATGCTCTGCACGCCCACCATCTGCCACATGGCCATCATCAAAACCCTCATCAACAGTGGTGCTGGTCTCAACATGCTCTCGGTGGATTCCTTCAGCCTCCTCCATGTACCGCTGGAGTGGCTCCATCCCAGCAAGCCGTTCTCAGGCGTCGTAGGAGGTTCCTCCAGTCCCCTAGGGCAGATCCGCCTTCCCATGACCTTCGGCACCCGCGACAACTACCGCATGGAGCTGGTCGACTTTGACATTGCTCACATCGGCCTCCCGTACAACGCCATCCTTGGATACCCTGCCCTGGCTCAGTTCATGGCAGCAACCCATCCGGCCTACAACCTCATGAAGATGCCCGGAAGCAAGGGCATCCTCACCATAGCTGGAGATACCAAGGAGGCTCTTATGGCGCTCAAGCTTGCCCTCAAGGCCACCATGGCGGCGCAGCCCACCGACACGGACGCCTCCAAGGCCAAAGAAGCTTCACCAACCAAAAAGAAGCAGCCGTTCACTCAGGATAAGGCAGAGACCAAGCAGGTGCCAGTTGAGGAAGACGGGTCCTCGGGAGCCACCTTCACCATAGGTGCCAACCTCGACCCCGACCAAGAGAAGGCGTTGGTGAAATTCTTGCACTTGAACAAGGAGATGTTCACATGGGAACGCAAGTAGCTAGTGGGGGTCCCAAGGGAGGTGACTGAGCATCAGCTGAATGTGTGCCCCAATGTACACCCTGTGAAGCAGAGGGCGAGGCGCTGGTCCATGGAGAAGCAGGGCTTCATCGTCCAAGATACCCGCAAGCTGGAGGCAGCAGGTGTTATTCGCGAGGTTCGCTACCCTGAATGGCTGGCGAACCCCGTTGTCGTGCCAAAAAAGGGGGAAAGAGCGCATGTGCGTCGATTTCACCAACCTCAACAAAGGCCTACCCCCAAGATCCATTCCCGCTTCCCCGCATCGACCAGATCGTCGACTCCACCACCGAGTGCGACCTGCTATGTTTCCTGGATGTGTTTTTGGGTTATCACCAGATCAAGATGGCGGTGGAAGATGTGGAGAAGACAGCCTTCCTGACCCCATGTGGGGTATACTGCTACACTTGCATGCCGTTCGGGTTGCGCAACGCGGGCGCGACCTTCCAATGGCTGATGTACATTGACTTGGGCCAGTAGTTCGGGAGAAACGCCGAGGCTTACGTCGACGACATTGTGGTGAAATCTCGGGAGGCAAGGACCTTGATCCAGGACTTCGAGGAGACCTTCGCGAGCCTCCGCTAGATGGACCTGTGACTCAACCCAGAGAAGTGCGTGTTCGGTGTCCCTTCAGGCAAGCTGCTGGGCTTCCTCGTGTCCCACAAGGGGATTGAGGCCAACCCAGAGAAGGTCAAGGCGATCGAAGACATGAGTTGGCCGCAAACCCTCCGAGAAATGCAGAAGCTCGACGGTCGCGTGACCGCGTTAGGACGCTTCATCTCCAAGCTAGGGGAGAGCACCCTACCGTTATTCAAGCTGATGAAGAAAAAGGGTCCATTTGAGTGGACACAGGAGGCCGAGCAAGTGTTTCAAGACCTCAAGAAATACCTGACCAGCCCCCCCCCCCCCGTGATGGTGGCGCCGCGCCCTCTCGAGCCCCTAGTGCTCTACCTTGCCGCCACCCCCTACTCCGCCAGCGCAGCCCTGGTGGTGGTTCGGGAGGAGCGCCAGACTAAGGCCGCGTCCCGCCTAGCTATGGCCTCAGCCGGGGCAACACGAGACCAGGAAAGCCTCGCGAGGACCATGACAAGGGCAGCAAGGGACCAACCTCAGCAGGAAGATGCCCCCAGGGATGAAGAGGCCCCACCAAGCGACCAGGCGCTGGGGGCTCCATTATCTCAGGAGGTGCCTCAACCTCCGGAAGACGCAGGCCCCGTCAGCGGCCCCACCGTCATCGAGCATCTGGTGTACTTCCCCAGCACGGTGTTGCGGGATGCAAGAGTATGGTACCCCATGCCTCAGAAGATCTTACTCGCGCTCTTGGTGGCCTCGCGAGTTGCGGCACTACTTTCAAGGTCACCCCATCAAGTTCGTCTCGGCCTACCTGTTGGAAAGGGTACTTAGGAGCCCCAACTTTGTTGGAAGAGTCTTTGAATGGAACATCGAGATGTAGGCGTTTCAGTTGGAGTTTAGCACAACCAGGGTCATCAAGGGAGCCGCAGTTGCTGATTTCGTGGCTGAATGGATGGACACACCAGAGCTCAAGGTGGGCTAGGATCGGTCTCTCTCCCTAGGAAGTGAGGCACCAGATGGCTGGGTCATGTATTTCGATGGTGCCTTCGCGTGGCAAGGCGCGGGGGCTAGTGCAGTGCTTATATCACCCACTTGGGACAAGCTCTACTATGCCGTACAACTCTGTTTCCAGCAGGGCGAGAAGGTCTCCAACAACATAGCAGAATACGAGGGCCTCATAGCTGGCCTGAAAGCTGCAGCAGTACTGGGAGTGAAGTGCCTCATCATCAAGGGCGATTCACAACTCCTCGTCAACTTCTCCAACAAGGTGGACGACCCGAAGGACGAGCACATGGAAGCATATCTCGTGGAAGTACGCAAGATGGAGAAGTAGTTCTGGGGGCTGGAGTTGCGGCATGTGCCCCCAGCACCAACCAAGAGGATGATGACATCGCCAGCAGGGTGTCAAAACGGCTGCCCCAGGAGCCTGACATTTTCGAGGAATGACTTTTCAAGTGGTCGGTGGCACCACCACTTTCAAGAATGGCACAACCTTGGGAAGAACTCCCTCAGCCACCTGCCTCAAGAGCCCTGGCCTGTGGCCCGACCTCTGGAGCGCGCCTACTCTTAGCGCTGGAGCCTCGGGAGAGATGCTGGACCAGGGAATTCAAGGAATACCTGACGCAAGGGACGCTGATGGAGAAACAGGAGGACGCGGAGCGAGTTGCCCGGTAGGCCACGACCTACTGCATCCAAGACGGTAAGTTATATCGGAAGCGGCCAAATGACGTTTCCCTACATTGCATCTCCAGGGAACAGGGGAAAGAGCTGCTGGCCGACATACACAGTGGATATTGCAGACACCACTCGTCGTCACGGGCCCTCGTCGGCAAGGCATTTCGTAGCGGATTCTATTGGCCTACGACACTCAACGACGCGACCGAGCTGGTGAAGTCCCACAAGGCCTACCAATTCCATGCCAAGAAGATCCATCAGCCAGCTCATGGCCTACAGACCATTCTGCTCTCGTGGCTGTTCGCGGTCTGGGGGCTAGATATCTTGGGCCCATTCCGTCGAGCGCCTGGGGGCTACTGCTACCTCTACATCACCATCAACAAGTTCACCAAGTGGGCGGAGGTGGAAGCCGTCCGCACCATCCCAGCCGGCTCCACGGTCAAGTTCATCAAAGTCCTTGTGAGCCGGTTTGGGGTTCCTAACAGCATCATCACCGACAATGGTTCGCAGTTCACTAGCAATCTCTTCAAGACGTATTGTGCTAACCTTGGAACACAGATCTTCTACGCTTCGGTGGCGCACCCCCGGAGCAACGGCCAGGCCGAACACGCCAACGTGCAGGTCCTATGGGGCCTCAAGACCAGGACCTTCAAGAAGAAGCTGGAGGCCTGCGGCAGGGGCTGGCACGACGAGCTCCATTCCGTGTTGTGGTCCATCCGCACCACCGCCACCAAGCCAACGGGCGAGACCCTATTCTTCCTCGTCTACGGAGCAGAAGCGGTTATCCCTCATGAGGTCAGGCGTCGCTCCGCGCGGGTCCTGGCGTTTGATGAGGCATAGTAGGACGCCATGCAGGGGGATGGACCTCGTGCTGGGGGAAGATCGCCGCTGTGAAGCCAC
>NC_041391.1:324945627-324957531 GCF_002162155.2 Triticum dicoccoides | reverse complement strand
ATACCTGCAGGCGCTGCAGCAGTATCACTATCGCAGCGTCCGCCCCAGGACGCTTGAGGTGGGTGACCTTGTCCTAAGGCGGGTGCTCTCCAGGGAAGGGCTTCATAAGCTCTCACCCATGTGGTAGGGCCCCTTCAAGGTCGTCCACGTCTCCAGGCCTGGCGCCGCGCGCCTAGAGACCCAGGACGGGGTACCCATCCCGAACGCCTGGAACATCCACCACCTCCAGAAGTTCTACCCCTGAAGAAAGGCCCAGTGCCTGTGAAGAAGGCCCAGTGCCTGTGAAGCTCGCCGCCGGTGACACTCTCACATAATAATGAGTGGGATTGTACACGCCCCGGAGTCTCAGGAGTGCCGCCCTTGGGCCTAGTGGGCTCACTCCCATGCCCAGTGGCAGCACTTAGCTCCGCGCTGGTGAGAAGACTTGAAGACTAGACTAGGTGCGGGACGCGGCTTTTCATTTGCTTTCTGCAGATGGCTCGCCCTTCCTTGATTGAACCTTGATTGAAGTTGCTTCTGGTGTTCTTTACCGGTTCTATCCATTGCCTTCTGCCTTCGTTTTCTGTCTGGCTTGCTCTCTCTCTAAAGCCTCGCGAGGGGGCTGTACGGGTGCCCTCGGGTGCCCTCGTGAGCCCTTTTTCTTCTGATCATCGCGAGGCACTCTCGTTTGAATTCGCAGCGGGAGCACCCCTCTCAGCCCGTGCCCCTCGGGTACCACAACACAAAGTGCCGGGCCATGGCCGGCAGCCATTGCGACCAGGGTTCAGAAAATGATAGTCTCTCAGCGAGTTTTTTGCAGCTCCTAAGGCGCCCGGCAAGGCATGAAGCAGGCACCTCGTGAGGCGGAATCTACTTCGAACGCGCCAAGCTAAGTTGTTCCTACACGCCGACATACAACAACGACGCCATGACACAACACAGGAACAATAAATGCAGCATGTTAACTAGGAAATCATAGTTTGTTGCACGCCCCCAACGGGCCCCATACTTGTCTCTCTCAATGTAGGAAGGAAGGAAAACAAAACAAAAGCAGCATGCGCCTTGCAACAGTTCATGAGGAGGCATCTACGGCGACCTCCTGAGCTCAGCCAGACCCCACCTTGCACTTCACCAAAGCGCGGCGACGGGATGACCCGCTGCCGCCCTCGAGGCGGGCACGACGGCGTGGTGGTTGATCATAGCCGCCACTTGAGGAGCTGTCGCCGGAGGAAGAGCCGCCGTAGCTTGACAAGTCACGGTCGCCGCCGGGAGCAAGTTTGCCTTCACCCTCATCACGATCGTCGCCACGACCGAGCACCTCGTCACCGCCGTTTTCTTCAGGGCAGCACCCAACGCGGCGGCCATCCTCTCCGAACACCCTCACGTAGAGGGTTGCGTCGCCATCGTACTTGAAGTGGACGGTGCACCGCCTGCCCAGACCGCGCGCGCGGGCAAACGTCTGCGAGCCTCGGGCCAAGGCTGCATTGCCGGCGACGGAGACCTCCACCGAGACCCAGAAGGCCCCGCTGCAGCAGTCGTCCGCCTGCAACCAGAGCCCGCTTGGGCCAGCGGCCGGCAGCTCGCTGATGAAGGAGCGCGGGAGCTGAAGCTAGTTGCCGGCCGGGTTTTCCGAACACACAATGAATTCCGGCAGCACCTCTGCTAAGTGGAAGTGCGGCCAGGGACGCCGCGCGGCCACATCACACCTTCCTCCACCAACCGGGCTGCCTCGACATGGGCGGCCCCCACCACATGAAGGGCCACCGCCGCGACCGCGGGGAGCCACGGTGGGGTTCGCGAAGTGCTTGGGAGGGCGACCGCATCCGCGCTTGGGAGGAGGAGAGCCAGGCCCTTCCTAGCAAGCCCTCCCCTTCTCTGCGGCCAAAAACCTCTTCACAGGCACCATGGGGGACGCTACAAGCAATGGAGCGAGGGAGGAGAAGCGAGCGGAATGAGAAGAGATGGGCGACGGGGGCTCTCACGCCTCCTCATTTATAGCCCAAGGGAGGCCAACCGTCGACCTCCACGATCGCAGGTAATGATAACCATTTTTTACATGCAGCAAGGACTCGTCAAGTCAGGCGGTTGCTGATGCAGTGTGGGGAAGCAGAGATGCCCACGTCCAATCAGTCACCACGCATCGACCAAGGCCGCACTTGCCCTTCGGCTTCGCCGCTAAGCCAAGTCCGAGCGCGTCTTGGGCCCAGGGGCTACTATTGGCGTTCTGGGAATGGGGGTCCCCAGACTTGCCTGCCTGCCGCCCACGGCGAGGCTCCACCAGTGGCCTAGTACGGCCTATCTTTGTCAGCCGGCACTCGAGAGCCTCGCGAGGGGCCAAGCCTGGCGAGGCGGACGACACAAGGCCTCCTCAGGAGCGGCCTCACCAGGCAGGCTCGCGAGGGGGCGGAGAGATCAAGGCAAGGGGTACCTCGTCAGGTTCCCGTGACGCAAGCCATGACGACCAAGGCCAGGCGAGCGCCAGGCGGGCGCCAGTGCGTGTAGTGTCCTCGTTTCCCCTTTGGTGCTAAGGGGGCAAGCACAGGCGCACAGTACCGAGGCATCAGGCAAAGGTTTCCATATCGGTGCAACAAGACCAAGACCAGTAGGACGGCAGGACGGAGGTGATCGTGGAGCCCAAGACGGTGTCACCACCAGCGCCTTTGACAGGCAAAGACCACCTTTAGTCAGGATAGATTGTACTAGCTGTCCCCTTTCAAATTTGTCGTTGTTGGATCCCTTCCCGCTCAATATTTGGGGAGAGGACCAGGGCCTCTATAAATAGGACTAGCCACCACAGTAGGAGGGAGAAAGATCGAGAACGAGACTGGAACAAACTCAGTTCATCCTCGCACCCACCAAGAACAAGAACACCTCTCCTCAGGAGACTGTTCTTCCCCTGAACTGTTCATCATCAGCCCAAGAGGCAATCCACCACCACCACACTTGAGTAGGGTATTACACCACAACGGTGGCTCGAACCAGTATAAATGTTGTGTCTCTTGTGTTGTGAGTTCATCGAGCTAAGCTTAGAGATCGTTGCGAGGCTGAGGGCGAGATTCGGTAGGGGGAAATCTCCGTGCGCACCCCAGTGTTCGGACCTCAAGGGTTTTGCCGGAACCCTAAATCCAACAACATGACCGGCGGGCGGGAGCTCTCGGCTCCGGCGGAAAGCACGGCTAGAGGAAGAGTTGGAGAGGGGAACAAAGGGAAAACGATGAAGTCTCACAGCAGGGTCGAACGGAGTCGAGGTCGAGGCCGGGGAAGCCCTGGATGGCACGAATCGAATGACGGTGATCACCGGACAGAGGCGGCGATGAGGACGGCGGGGACGACATTGCAGGGCTCCTGCGGTTGCGTGTGTCAGGTGTGTAGCTCCACGGGGTCGTGGCGGAGCTTGTGGTGGCATTGGTTGGGCAGGTGATGGCCTATAGCCACGGCAACGGCGACAGTGCGCTCTCGGGGCTCATGATCAAGAGAGGAAGAGGGAGCCAGAGGACGAGTGATACGTCTCCGTCGTATCTATAATTTTTGATTGTTCCATGCCAATGTTATTAAACTTTCATATATTTTTGGCAACTTTTTATACAATTTTCTGGACTAACATATTGATCCAGTGCCCAGTGCCAGTTCCTGTTTGTTGCATGTTTTATGCTTCGCAGAAACCCCATATCAAACGAAGTCCAAACAGAATAAAAATGGACGGAGAATATTTTTGGAATATTTATGATTTTTGGGAGGAAAAATCAACGCGAGACGGTGCCCGAGGGGGCCACAAGGCAGGGGGCGCGCCCCTGACCCTCATGGGCACCCCATAAGGTGGTTGACACTCTTCTTTTGCTGCAATAAAGCTAATTTTCGGAGAAAAATCTAGGCGAAGGTTTCAACCCAATCGGAGTTACGGATGTCCGGATATAAAAGAAACGGTGAAAGGGCATAATTTGAGAACGCAGAAACAAAGAGAGATAGAGAGACAGATCCAATCTCGGAGGGGCTCTCGCCCCTCCCATGCCATGGGAGCCAAGGACCAGAGGGGAAACCCTTCTCCCATCTAGGGAGAAGGTCAAGGAAGAAGAAGAAGAAGGGGGGGCTCTCTCCCCCTTGTTTCCGGTGGCGCCGGAACGCCGCCGAGGGCCATCATCATCACCGTGATCTACACCAACACCTCCGCCATCTTCACCAACATCTCCATCACCTTCCCCCATCTATATTCAGCGGTCCACTCTCCCGCAACCCGCTGTACCCTCTACTTGAACATGGTGCTTTATGCTTCATATTATTATCCAATGATGTGTTGCCATCCTATGATGTCTGAGTAGATTTTCATTGTCCTATCGGTGATTGATGAATTGCTATGATTGGTTTAATTTGCTTGTGGTTATGTTGCTGTCCTATTGTGCCTTCTGTGTCGCGCAAGCATGAGGGATTCCCGTTGTAGGGTGTTGCAATACGTTCATGATTTGCTTATAGTGGGTTGCTTGAGTGAAAGAAGCAAAAACCTGAGTAAGGGGGTTGTGGCGTATGGGATAAAGGGGACTTGATGCTTTAATAATATGGTTGGGTTTTACCTTAATGATCTTTAGTAGTTGCGGATGCTTTCTAGAGTTCCAGTCATAAGTGCATATGATCCAAGAAGAGAAAGTATGTTAGCTTATGCCTCTCCCACATAAAACTTGCTATCGGTCTAGTAAAGTAGTCAATTGCTTAGGGACAATTTCACAACTCCTACCACCACTTTCCCACACTCGCTATATTTACTTTATTGCTTCTTTATCTAAACAGCCCCTAGTTTATATTTACGTGCTCTTTATTATCTTGCAAGCCTATCGAACAACACCTACAGAGCACTTCTAGTTTCATACTTGCTCTAGGTAAAGCGAACGTCAAGCGTGCATAGAGTTGTATCGGTGGTCGATAGAACTTGAGGGAATATTTGTTCTACCTTTAGCTCCTCGCTGGGTTCGACACTCTTACTTATCAAAATAGGCTACAATTGATCCCCTACACTTGTGGGTTTTCAAGACCTTTTTCTGGCGCTGTTGCCGGGGAGTCATACAATGGGGTGAATATTCTCATGTGTGCTTGTTTGCTTTATTGCTAAGTAATTTTTATTTGCTGTTCTAAGTTGTTCTCTATCTTTAGTTATTGATATGGAACACGAAATACCAAAAAAATTAGGTGTACTTGCTACTCATGGAGATGGGGAACCTCCTAAAACCCTCAATGCTGGTAATATGAAAGATATTATGTACTACTTTGATACTCCCGAGAAAACCCCATTCAATTATGTTATGGGAGACATGTTGGATCAACGTGAATACTTTAGGGATTATCGCTTGACACAAAAAGGGAAACTATTATGGGATCAAATTTATATGTTGCATTGGTATGCTCAAGAACTATGCTTGAGATATGATTATACTTGTTGCTCTAGGATGAAGGCTCCACACCTTTCCTTTTCATGCAAATTTAATGATGATAAACCCTTGGCTTCTTATGCTAATGGTATCTATGATTACTATGATGTGGAACAAATAGAAGAATTCGTTGCTTTTATGGGTGCTTATGAGATTGAATCTATGTTTAAAACGTTTGAAGATTTTGATGATTCAGTTTATAGACCTGAAAACTTTGCTATACTTAAATATTGCTATGAGAATTATGAATTCAATTCCGAAATTGAAGCATTTATTGAGAAAGTCTCCGCTGTCCAAGAAGAGATTAATATTTTGCTGGAGTCTATGGAAGAAGAAATTGATGAAACTGTGAGTTCATTGGATGAAAAAGATGATGAGGAGAGCGAAGAACAAAAGGAGGAAGAGCAGATTAGCTACCCGTGCCCACCTTCTAATGAGAGTAACTCTTCAACTCATACATTGTTTAATTCCCCTTCGTGCTTACGGAAGGATGATTGCTATGATGATTGTTATGATCTCGTTGATTCTCTTGAAATATCCCTTTTTGATGATGCTTGCTACGCTTATGGCCAAGATGACAATATGAATTATGCTTATGGAGATGAACTTGCTATAGCTCCTTATGTTAAACATGAAATTGTTGCCATTGCACCCACGCATGATAGTCCTATTATCTTTTTGAATTCTCCCTACTACACTATATCGAAGAAGTTTGCCCTTATTATGGATTATGTTGATGGGTTGCATTTTACCATTGCACATGATGATTTTGATAGATATAATATGCATGTGCTTGCTGCTCCTATTTGCAATTATTATGAGAGAGGAACTATATCTCCACCTCTCTATGTTTCCAATATGATAAAATTGCAAGAAACTATTTATACTATGCATTGGCCTTTACTATGTGTGCATGAATTGTTCTTGTATGACATGCCGATGCATAGGAAGAGAGTTAGAATTCGTTGTTGCATGATATATGTTACTTTGTGCTCATTACTAAATTACAAATCATTGTTAATTAAAATTGGCTTTGATATACCTTGGGATCCGAATGGATCCGTTACTTGAGCACTTTATGCCTAGCTTAATCGCTTTAAAGAAAGCGCTGAAAGGGAGACAACCCAGAAGTTTTAGAGAGTCATTTATTTCTATTGAGTGCTTTTATATAGTCTAAAAACAAAAAAAATAAAGAGGGGAACCCAAAACTTTTCAAAAAGGAAAGTGAAAGTGAGAAAGACAAGCATTGTTGAAGTGGGGGAGCTCCTTGAACTTCGTTCATGCTCACGGAAACTTTGTGAATCTTAATTACAGAAACTTTTCAACAAAAATAATTATTCCCTTGTACAATTCCATTGTATTATAAAAATAATGTGCCAAGGTTTGCCTTTAGGATGTTTACAGTGCTTGTTGGTTTGTACGGTGCAGGATAGAAACTTTGGCTTGTTGGTTTGTACAATTGCTTAGGGACAATTTCACAACTGCTACCACCACTTTCCCACACTAGCTATATTTACTTTATTCCTTCTTTATCTAAACAGCCCCTAGTTTATATTTACGCGCTCTTTATTATCTTGCAAGCCTATCCAACAACACCTACAAAGCACTTCTAGTTTCATACTTGCTCTAGGTAAAGTGAACGTCAAGCGTGCGTAGAGTTGTATCGGTGGTCGATAGAACTTGAGGGAATATTTGTTCTACCTTTAGCTCCTCGTTGGGTTTGACACTCTTACTTATCGAAAGAGGATACAATTGATCCCCTACACTTGTGGGTTATCAAGGGGGAGGAGAGAGCTACGAGGGGAGCGGGGAAGAAGGTATCAGGTGTCTCCGTGGCGCGTTCAGAAGAGCTGGGGCGTTGAGGTGGAAGCAGGAGATGGCACGCACGCGGCAACCACGCGCCTCTGCTCCTACTAGCAGGAGGTAGATGACGCGGTGAGGAGGTGGACTGGGTCCTCTACAGTGCTGGGCCGCAACTGGGCCGTTAGGTAGGCTCTCTCTCTTCTATTTTCTGTTTCTATTTCTGTTTTGTTTTATTTAAACTTTGCCACTATTTTGAATTTAAACGAAATTCAAACAATGCCATAACATTATAAATAATTTATGTTACTTCTCTGGGCTATTCCAGAAGCACATAAAATATATCAGAGACATTTGAAAATATATTCCATATATTAAGAATGTAAATCCAAATTCAGATACATTAGTGATTTAAATTCAGAGCACAAATAATCCCTTAAAATGGTCCGAAATTTTGGTTTGATATATAAATCTTGTCTCAAAACTATTTTTAGGGCATTTTGGATTCACTGAATGCATTATCAGGGTTCTTGGCCTTTATTTAAAATTTGGGGGCTTCGACTTTCCTCAATTCAAGTTTCTTGAAATTAACAGGATGCAAGATGCTCACTGATGCAACTATTTGCAAACAAATTCTAGGGCTGTGAAAACTCACCCCCACTAAACAAGAATCTCGTCCCGAGATTCAAGAAGTGAGGTAAAAAGACAGAGGGGACGCAGAGCTAACACGATCTTCATGATCCAATTGACGTTCTCGGAGATGTTGATTCATTGCATCATCTTGGTCATGACATCTTTGCTTTCGAGACATTCATGCCAACACTATGGCGAAAGAAGGAAACTCTAGAGGAATCGATCTTCTTAAAGATCGAGCAACTCACGATCAACTCATGGAATGAGATGTTGAACATCTCTTGAGCTGAGACACAAAACACACATCAGGGGTGATGCAAAAGAAGACGACGAAGATTCAAGTTGGTAGGCAACAATTGAACGCTTGAGTAAGATGGTGCATGGTTTCAAAGTAGCAAGGAGATAATTGCCATGATCCCATAACAGGGCACCTCAGGGGAGGTGACTCGTAGATTTATTCCCTTAAGTGGCAAAAAGAATTACTTTTGATAAGGAGATCATTGAAACTCTCTATACTAGCCTAAGGCAATTCAACAACAATTGTTTGGCGGAGTTCAAAGGAATGACATACCCGGACTCGAATGGATGATGTGGACTACCTTGTTGAAGACAACGCGAGGATGATTTCTAGTTATCATCGAGAAAGGATAGGGCCCAGGGTAAGCCTACTTCTGAAGATGATCCTAGATAACAATTACTGAGAAGGCAGACCATAGTAAAATGGCACATAGGCGGGTGCAAGCTGAGAACAAAATGCAAATGCTAGGAATGATTCTAGTAACTAGGGAAAAGCTCAAAAGTCGAGGGTGATTCCACTATTTGAATGGTTATAGTATAATCGTAGAAACTAAGAGCACAAGAATCCCTAAGGAACAACTTCTAGAATAAGTTGCACGAAATCCTCGTGGAGAAGATGTTGAAATAGCTCAATTAAGATACTATAAAGATAGATCTTTTGGCTAGGTGTGTCGGCCAAAAGATCAACCTTGTTGGGACCTGCATCATAGATCTTGGGAAAGTTCCAACCATCATATCTGCTTGGGATTCTGATCTGGTTGGTAACAGGATATTTCAAATAGCATGTTTGGAAAGAAAGTTTGCAACACAAGCCGACGAGATGACATTGCGAGATTCTCAGGAAACGGACTATGGTAGTAAGCTCCAAAACATGAGCTGGTTCTGCTATACACATGTGAAAATGCTGTCCCAGACAAGCCTGACCACATAGTAGTCTTACAACGAAACACTATCGAGTTCTGGTTGGGAACCATCAATGAGGATATCGAAGTCCTAACATCAGTCCGGATCTTAAGAAGGAACTTCTTCTCCTTGAATAAATCAATCAGTGGCTTGGTGTGCTAGGGATACATATAGAATGAAGGTTGCAAGTCTCCAAACCACAAAATACTTCGCACATATGCATGACTGACTTGGGATGATTCTAGAGGAAACAAAACCAATATTCCTCGGATCCACGGCGGCAACTTACACCAAGTGCATGTGAATTAGAGGAAGTCACTTCTTTCATACAAATATAGACTTCATGAACGGAACATGAAGAAAATGCTTACACAAGTTTCCAAGACTGTCTTGATGTTCAACACGAATCATGGAGAAGATAGAGATGTTGCCGATGGGCTCAACAACAATTCATCCAGGTTTCCATATACATGAAATTCCACAATTATGTGAACAAGGTGATAGCATTGGTCAGACCAAAGGATATAATGGTGTATGCTCGAGGGATCAACCATGAGTAAGACAACATTACAAACACCGTTGGTTCTGATTTGATTTGACGATAGCCCACACACAAATCAAAGTTTGACAAGATGATAGATCCAACAACTGATTGCGAGGACAATAGATAAAGATATCATCTTTCTTCAACGAACATACAGAAAAATATACCCCTTGAAATGAACTATGTTAGGCAAGTGTCACGCCCAATATGCGATACTATCCTAAAGAGACTCGAAGGTCCCACCAAGGATAGAACCGCATATTGACACACTTTTGCAAGGTGGATATAATTACATCAACATTACAAAATAGATGGGGATACATACAAAAGGCATACAATGCCACAAGAATACATCAACATACAAGAGAACAACATTCGACTACGGATGAAACATAAACAGAAACTCAAACGACATCCACCCTGCTAGCCCAGGCTGCCGACCTGGAACCTATCCCCTGATCGAAGAAGCAGAAGAAGAACTCCAAAACAAGTAAACATCACTCTCGTGTCATGATCATCGCAAAACATGTATCTGCAACTGTTGTTGTAGTAATCTGTGAGCCACGAGGACTCAGCAATCCCATTACCATGGGTATCAAGACTAGCAAAGCTTAATGGGAAAGGAAGGGGGTAAAGTGGTGAGGTTGCAGCAGCGACTAAGCATATATGGTGGCTAACATATGCAAAAGAGAGCGAGAAGAGAGCAAACGGAACGGTCATGAAGCTAGCAATGATCAAGAGGTGATCCTGAACTCCTACTTACGCGTAACATAACCCAAAACCGTGTTCACTTTCCGGACTCTGCCGAAAAGAGACCATCACGGCTACACACGCGGTTGATGCGTTTTAATTTGGATCTGGTGTCAAGTTATCTACAACCGGACATTAACAAATTCCCATCTGCCACATAACCGTGGGCATGACTCTCGAAAGTTTATACCCTGCAGGGGTGTCCCAACTTAGCCCATGATAAGCTCTCGCGATCAACGAAGGATATTCCTTCTCCCAGGAAGACCCGACCTGTCTCGAAATCCCAGTTACAAGACATTTCGACAATGGTAAAACAAGACCAGCAAAGCCGCCCGATGCGCTGACAATCCCAATAGGAGCTGCACATATCTTGTTCTCAGGGCAACACTGGATGAGACATCCTACGAGTAAAACAAGACCTCGAGTTTCCCCGAGGGGGCCCAGCAGTCTACTCGGTTCGGACCAGCACTTAGAGAAGCACTGGCCCGGGGGGGCTAAAATAAAGATGACCCTTGGGTTAATTACTCCCAAGGGAAAAGGTATAGGTGGCAGGCAAATGGTAAAACCAATGTTGGGCCTTGCTGGAGGAGTTTTATTCAAGGCGAACTGTCAAGGGGGTCCCATAAATCACCCAACCGCGTTAGGGACGCAAAATCCGGGAACATAATACCGATATGACAGAAACTAGGGCGGCAAGAGTGGAACAAAACACCAGGCATAAGGCCGAGCCTTCCACCCTTTACCAAGTATATAGATGCATTAATAATATAAGAGATATTGTGATATCCCAACATAATCTTGTCCACCCTGGAGAAATCTTCAACTTCACCTGCAACTAACAATGCTATAAGAGGGGCTGAGCAAAGCGGTAACATAGGCAAACAACGGTTTGCTAGGAAGGGAGAAAAGGTTAGAGGCTGACATGGAAATTTGGAAGGCTTGAAGAGCAAGTGATAGGTAGCACAGCAAAGCGATAGAACGAAGCAACTAGCATAGCAATGATAGTAGTGAGATCCAAGGTGACAGTTGTGATGCCCGGATAATTAAGCTACAGTAATCCCAGGCTAATGGTGCCACATCACCACGGTTACTGTTGTTAACCTTGCGATGATTCGAAACCGTTTCGAAATTCAAATTCAAATTAATGTCAATAATAAAAGTTTTCAAACATTAAAATAAAAATGTTTGGTTTGTACTAAATATTACATAGATAATTATGGTGTAGAAGACACAGTTTTATAAAATGCATAAATATTTTAAATTGAAATTAAATAGAAGAGAAAATAAATAAAAGAAAGAAAATACAAAAGAGATAAACAAACAAACAAAAAAAGGAAAAGGAACCCCCCCATCTGGGCCTCGGCCCAGCAGGCCGACGGACCGCCCGGTCGGCCCACTCCGATCCCCCTTATCCCCCCACGCGACCAAACCCTAAACCGTCGCCCCCACTTCCCCCACCCCCTCTTGCTTCTCCCCTCCCGATCCAATCTGGATCGGGGCTGTGACCGTGTTGCCGCTCGACGACCCGTCGACACCTGCCGCTGGACTGCATGTCGCTGGAAGCCACCCCGCCGGAGATCGCAA
>NC_041391.1:324937319-324944991 GCF_002162155.2 Triticum dicoccoides | reverse complement strand
GCGTCGTCGCCGCCCGCCGGCGAGCGTGCGCCCCGGCTCGCCATCCCCCCGTTGGCCACGCCTGAGGCAGCGGACGGGCGCCCCTGCGCCAGTTCGGGTTGCGCCCGACGCCCGCTAGCGCCCGAATCCAATATGTCCCATAGGGCCAATGACAGGGGGGCCCCGCCCCCAAAACGATTTTGTTAAAATAAGAGAGAATAAAAAGAATGTTAGAATAAATAAAATATTAATTAATTAATGAGTTAATTAAGTTAATTAATCTTATTTCACTAATCTAATTAAAATAAATTAGCCTAATCACTTAGTTAGTCTAATTAACCCGGTTTAGTTAAACCTGAGTCTATGACCAGTGGGACCCACGTGTCAGATTGACCAGTCAACCCCTCTGTTGACTGCTGATGTCATGCTGACGTCATGCTGATGCAATAATACTAATTTTTAATTAATTTATAACAATTTAGAAAATGATTTAAAACATTAAAAATTAATATAAAATAAACCGTAGCTCGGATGGAAAAACTTTGTACATGAAAGTTGCTCAGAACGACAAGACGAATCTGGATACGCAGCCCGTTCGTCCGCCACACATCCCTAACATATCGAACACGCAACTTTCCCCCTCCAGTTCATCTGTCCGAAAACGTGAAACACCGGGAATACTTTCCCGGATGTTTCCCCCCTTCACCGATATTACCTCATACCGCGTTTGGGCACACCTAGCATCGTTACTTGTCATGTCATGCATCGATATGCATCTGTTTGCATGGTATTCATTGTTTCTTCCCCCTCTTCTCTCTGGTAGACTACGAGACCGACGCTGCTGCTGCCCAGTTCGTCTACGGAGTTGACGACCCCTCCTTCTTGCCAGAGCAACCAGGCAAGCCCCCCCCCCTTGATCACCAGATATCGCCTATTCTTCTCTATACTGCTTGCATTAGAGTAGTGTAGCATGTTACTGTTCGGTTACTCCTATTCTGTTGCATAGCCTGACATTGTTGCTACATCTGTTGATACCTTACCTGCAATCCTAGATACTTAGTATAGGATGCTAGTTTATCATCTGTGGCCCTACATTCTTGCCGGTCTGCCTTGCTATACTATCGGGCCGTGATCACTTGGGAGGTGATCACGGGTATATATTATACATATATACATACTACAGATGGTGACTAAAGTCAGGTCCGCTCGAAGAGTACCCGCGAGTGATTCACGGATTGGGGGCTGAAAGGACCTTTGTCCCGACGGCCCTCTGTGTGGATCTTTGTGGCGGAGCGACAGGGCAGGTTGAGACCACCTAGGCCAGAGGTGGGCCTGGCCCTGGTCGGCGTCCGCGGTTGCTTCATAATAACACGCTTAACGAGATCTTGGTATTTGATCTGAGTCTGTCCATTTGGTCTATACGCACTAACCAACTACGTGGGAAAGATATGGGCACTCGACGTCGTGGTATCAGCCGAAGCCTTCTTGACGTCAGCGACGGAGTGGCGCGCGCCGGACTGGACTGCGTAACGTGACTTCCTTTGTAATGGAGGTTGCTAGGTCTACTTCCGACCGGCCTCGCAACGTGCAGGTGTGCAATGGGCGATGGGCCCAAACCCCTGCGCGCATAGGATTTAGACCGGCGGGCTGACCTCTCTGTTGTGCCTAGGTGGGGCTGCGACGTGTTGATCTTCCGAGGCCGGGCATGACCCAGGAAAGTGTGTCCGGCCAAATGGGATCGAGCATGTTGGGAAATGTGGTGCACCCCTACAGGGAAGTTAATCTATTCGAATAGCCGTGTCCCTCGGTAAAAGGACGACCCAGAGTTGTACCTTGACCTTATGACAACTAGAACCGGATACTTAATAAAACACACCCAGACAAGTTCCACAGACAACCCGGTGATCGCTTTTCCACAGGGCGACGAGGGGAGGATCGCCGGGTAGGATTATGCTATGCGACGCTACTTGGAGGACTTCAATCGACTCTCTTCTACATGCTGCAAGACGGAGGCTGCCAGAAGCGTAGTCTTCGATAGGACTAGCTATCCCCCTCTTATTCTGGCATTCTGCAGTTCAGTTCACTGATATGGCCTCCTTACACATATACCCATGCATATGTAGTGTATCTCCTTGCTTGCGAGTACTTTGGATGAGTACTCACGGTTGCTTTCTCCCCCCTTTCCCCCCTTTCCTTTCTTTCTAGTTGTCGCAACCAGATGCTAGAGTCCAGGAGCCAGACGCCACCAGCGACGGCGACAACTACACCGGAGGTGCCTACTGCTACGTGCAGCCCGCCGACGATGACAGGAGTAGTTAGGAGGATCCCAGGCAGGAGGCCTGCGCCTCTTTTGATCTGTACCCCAGTTTGTGTTAGCCTTCTTAAGGCAAACTTGTTTAACTTATGTCTGTACTCAGATATTGTTGCTTCCGCTGACTCGTCTATGATCGAGCACTTGTATTTGAGCCCTCGAGGCCCCTGGCTTGTATTATGATGCTTGTATGACTTATTTATGATTTTAGAGTTGTGTTGTGATATCTTCTCGTGAGTCCCTGATCTTGATCGTACACGTTTGCGTGCATGATTAGTGTACGATTGAATTGGGGGCGTCACAACAGTCATCTTGCCTGAAATCCCGCAAGGAAGAAGAACGAGTCCATGAAGAAGACGAACGAATGAAGCCGAACCAAGCGTAGACGAACGAATCCTCACGATCGCAACGAAACAAGAACTATCAAGAAGAAGCACACAACATGGTAAACACACCACACATAAACATGACATGATGCTCAACGAAGTATGATGCAAGACAAGACTACATGAAGCTACTCATGGCAAGAGATTATGCATACAAGAACAACACATCAAAGCAAGGTTAAATGAGGCCGGAAACAACATATAACAATTCCGGTAAGTCCTCATATGCAAGTTTAGAAATTGGTCCAGAACTGAATAAACCTTAATTTGAAGTTATTAAACAGCAAGTTAAAGAGCACCAAGAGGATCTACACGAAATTCTAGTCAAGTTACATATAAAGTTCATTTAATTCGGAGCTACGACCTAGAAGATATGAGCAAACAAGTTAAACATGGCATTGATGCAAAACACATACAAACATCAAGCAAACACCTCAAAACAAGGATGCAACATGATAATATGAAACTTCATGCAAAATCAAGCAAGTTTCATATAGAGCACCCTCAAAACGGAGCAACGGTTCAACACATACGCTCTATACAAGTTTAAAGGACAAGCTGTCCAAAACAGCAACTAGACATCTAGCAAGCATCAAAATAATATGCTACAGCCTCTCAACATAAGAACAAAAGGCACGGGCATGAATTACAGATGAAGTGTAACAAAACATGAACACTGAGCTATCTCCAGAAAACACTATAACATGCTCAAAAGGACATGGCAAGATTGCAAATAATAACAGTTTGCAGACTTAGCAGAAATAACATCAGGTTGCAATGTTTAGAGCCATCAAACAACATGCTAAAGGAACTTATCATGGCAAACAAAGGCATGGCATGATAATACGAAAAACAGAGAACAAAACTCCCTTACTGAACTAATTCCAAAGATCAACATAAAAGATGGTAGCATCCATGCAAACATGGCAAATGATATGACAGATTCAAAATAACAGTACAAGGCAAGAACAACGATAAGTAGGCATGTTGGTGAGCTTGTACAACTCACCACATAGCAATACATGGCATGTGAAGTATACCAACAGTAAGAAGACATGTCTATGAAGCTAAGCATGGCAAGATAAAGTTCATAGGGTGCATGGATCACTAGCAAAGCTCATGGCAAAACTGAACTTAAAGTTAACAGGTTGACAGCAACATTATTTAGCAACATTGAGAGCAATATAATAACAAGCTGCAGTAGGCTATAAATGCAACCAGGGGCATGGATTGATAGGGCATGACATGTATAACAAAACATCCTTAGTGTACATCTCCATATTATGCATAGAATGACTTGTAGCAGCAAGTTTACATAGCATCATTTTATAAAAGATTCAGCCTAGCAAAACAGTAACAGCAAGTACCCTACTTCACGAGCTCTATGAACTCACTACATGACTCACAAAAATACATGGAGTGCACCACTGTAAAGATGGCATGACATAGCTCAAAAGTCATGTAGACATCAAGCTCATCGGATGCACACACAAAATGCAATAAAAAAGACAAAGCTGCAAGTTATAACAGTTTCAACAGGTTAACATCATACAACACTTTTGCAACGATGATTTGGGCATCACAATGAACTCAAACAAACATGGCACAATGGAATGAAATGAAGATCATCTCACAACGAACATTTTGACATATCACACGCACGAAACGGAGCGGTATGCATGGAGTTATGAAAATGCAAAAATTAAGGGACAGCCAAAATTCGGAAAAAGACAGGGGTGCTCACGTTGGGCCACACGGGCCGAATCTGAAGCTGGGCCGGCTCTGGCATGCTACGCGGCCCAGGTGGCAGGAGGAGGCAGGCTGGGGGTGGAGAAGGTTGGAGCGGGCCGGGGCGCAGGGGCCCACTCGAGGCGCGGTCAACGCGGAGGCGAACGGGAGGCCGGCTGGATCGGGGCACCTCCCCGATCGGGCTGGAGAACGGCGGCGGCGGCGCTTCGGCAGAGGAGCGGTGACCGGGGACGGCGCTGGTGGCGGGGACTGGCCCGATCGGGCGGCAGCGGCCCGGATCCGGAGGTGAGACGCGGTGGAGGCGAGGTCGCGGCACCTCGGCGGCGGAGGTCGACGAGGGCCGGGCAGTGGAGCAAACGGTGGCGACGCGAGTGCAGGGCGGCGGAGCGGGCGTGAGGTAGCGGTTACGCACGGCGGCGGGGTGGAGCTCCTAGCGATGGGCGGCGCGCTCCGTTGGGGTCGAGGCGGCGGCGGACAACGAACGCTGGTGAGCTGGCGACCCGGGAGCGCGGGGCATGTCGGCGGTGGCGCGCGGGCTTCTGCGGCGGCGGTTTGGGCCCGTGCGGGGGCCGGATCTGGGCCCGGTGGGCTGCGGTGGCGGGGGAGAGAGAGAGGGTGACGTGGCGGGAGGCGATTGGCTGTGGCGGCGGTGCGGACATGTCCGGCGCGGACGGATGTGTCCGGCGGCGCGAGGGAAGGGAAGGTAGGGTTTGGACTGCGATTTTTGGAGGGGGGTGTTTATATAGGTAGAGGGAGCTAGGAGAGTTCAAATGAGGTGCGGTTTTCGCCCACACGATCATGATCGAACGGCCGAGAGAATGGAGGGGGTTTGGATGGGTTATTGGGCCACTTTGGAGGGGTGTTGGGCTGCACACAAAAGAGGCCTTTACGGTTCCCCGGTTAACCGTTGGAGTATCAAACGGTCTCCAAATGGCACGAAACTTGACAGGAGGTCTACCAGTGGTGTACCAAGGTCGCTTGGAAAACCTCGGTCCATTCCGAGAATGTTTAACTCCCTCTCTGGAAAAGAGACAAGAAGGGGAACACCAGAGGGCATAGGAGTGTCGGATTGCAAAATGGACAACGGGGAAAATGCTCGGATGCATGAGACGAACATGTATGCAAAATGAGATGCACATGATGACATGACAAAATGCAACACGCAAGAAAATGACATGGCAATGATGGTGAATGACTGGCGGACACCTAGCGCATCAGATCCGGGGCGTTACAACACTCCTCCACTAACAAGAGATCTCGTCCCGAGATCTTAGGACCGAGACGGAAGGGAAAAGGGATGAGGTGAAACAGGAACTCAAGAGAAGAAGCAAAGAATCAAGAGCACTCGAGAAGAAGAGAGGAACGACGAGAATGACGAGAATCAAAAGCTCACGGAATCAGATAGACTATGAAACCACTCTGGTTAGAACGAGATAAGAAACGAATAAGACTGAAAGGATTTAGGCAGCACTTCGGCTAAACATGGAAAGAGTTGGAACTGAGATTGACAAAATGGAACGGTAGTTGACGAGAGGAACAACTCAATGCCTCCGGAAGAATTGAAAAAGTTGAAAGAAAAGAACGGAGAAGAAGATGACATCTTCTACCACGAATGAACAAGAAAGCAACCTTAGAAGAAAGGATTGGACGCAGTTGTTGAGAAAATCAACAATGAAAAGAATAAGCTTGTTGTGGATTTATCAAAAACAACTCAAAACTTGATGTGAAATTATGCCACAACCAAAAGTCTGAATAGCTGAGCGGAATGAAGAAATGCAAAACTCCACTTCAGAACAAAAGGAAGAATTGTTTGCACTTCGAGACATGGGAAGAAAAATAATTGAGCTCCTCCAACAAGAATCTTGATGACCTCTTGAAAAATGAATTAAAAAATGAAGAACCACCATGAAGAACTCCGGTGACAAAAGATGATGAATAGGAATGAAGGATGAAACGAATAAGACTAAAGCTTGCGATGATTTAGATGGAGGTTCCGACGAAATGGCCGAGAAAAATATGGACTCCGGAAAAGAAAAGATGCGAACACTTGGAACTAGAATTTATTCATCACGAACAAACTCCGAAGAAAAGGATTAATCACTTGGAGGAAATAAGAATAAGATTTATTGTATGCTTATCCTTCATCAAATTAAATTGATGACAAGCAAATGATTTTGCATACTACTTATTTTCTTGAAAGGATTGAGAAGTGGCATATCACAAACTTGAGAAGGTCTTCATGAACCACCGGTAGAATTGGAAAGAACGAATGAATTAATATGGTAAGAACCGAAAAGGAATCTTCAACGAACCACCGTGAAAATGTAAACGAACGAAGAGAAGAGAACGAATCACCGGAAAGAATTAGAAAATGAACAAAGATACTTGAGTAAATCGAGATGCACGAGAATGAAGAGATCGCAAACTGATTAGAGAAAGCTTGAAGGAAGCACCGGTACAACTATGGAACGAACGAAGCTGAAAACTTGGAACGAAGAAATCTTCCAAAAAGATGGCCTCGGGATAATCGATTGAGAACGCAAATCCTGAAATACTCCTGATGGATGAAAAGAATTGCACTACTGGAAACAATTAGATAGGATAACATCGAGCTAGCACCGCGAATCTCCGGGAGAACGGACAAGATTTACGAGAAATTCTTCTTTGATCTTCAAATGTTGAGAGTGATGACGAGAAATACAACCAAAAATTGTTGAAATACTCTGGGAGAATGAAAAGCAAAGAGGTTGAGCCAACAATGAAAAGAATTTCAAAGCGATCTTGGAGAAGGCATGTGACTGATGGAATCCATTCTTATGTCACCGTTGAAAAGAATCTGAGGATAACCCCGAAATAATTAGAAGAGTCAGGTAAGATCCTGGGAAAAGACCTGTGGGTTAGGGCCCACTAAAAGAAACACCGTTGAAAGGGATGTTGAACAGATAGATGATGCACCGGAACAATTGAAATACTTGAATGAGGTGACAACCTCAAATTAAATCACACACAAATGAAACTCCTGGGATGTCTTCCGAACTCCGGAATGATTGAATGGTGAGAGGCAAACGATCAAGGAGAACACTTGATCCAAGGAAAAGAACATGATCAACCCAAAAAAAACTTGAATTGAGTGCACCGGAAAAAGAAAGGGATGAAGAATGACGAACGAGATGAGAATTCGCCGGTTGAAATTATTGACAAAAGACTGAAGAGGATCCACACGAATGAAATTGATGGTTGAACAGAC
>NC_041391.1:324924741-324936721 GCF_002162155.2 Triticum dicoccoides | reverse complement strand
AGAACAGGGTGGGAGGGCGGGAAAACAAAGGCACATAGAAGGGGAAACCGATGAATATCTTGAGAGAAAACACCGGTTGAAATCATTGAGGAAAGAAAGCAAAGACTTCGCACGAGTAGGATGGATACTCGATTACGGACTCCGGCTCCGGGAAGAAAAAGGGTGGGTGGGTGGGAAAAGAAGACAAGTGAGGACGACATTGAGAAAGAACCGATGATTTATCTCGTAAAACAAAGAGGGTCGAATCAACTTGACGAGACATGCACTGGACAAAAGAGGATGGACAACGAACGAAAACTAACCGCGTGATCCTAAAGAAAAATTTGAAGGGAAGAGGAGTAGTTCAAAACACCTACGTCAAGATTCCTCACCAGAGCGACGAAGGGGCTGAGGAGTAAAAAGAATTCCTACTCTCCGATATAACTATACTCCAAAAACAATTTTCTTCTAGGCTCAACAACGGCCAAACTACTCGATCAATCAAGGGGGCTCCTATGGTCGGTCGAGGCTCTGAAACCAACTTGTCACGCCCAATATGCGATACTATCCTAAAGAGACTCGAAGGTCCCACCAAGGATAGAACCGCATATTGACACGCTTTTGCAAGGTGGATATCATTACATCAACATTACAAAATAGATGGGGATACATACAAAAGGCATACAATGCCACAAGAATACATCAACATACAAGAGAAAAACATCCGACTACAGATGAAACATAAACAGAAACTCAAACGACATCCACCCTGCTAGCCCAGGCTGCCGACCTGGAACCTATCCCCTGATCGAAGAAGTAGAAGAAGAAGAACTCCAAAACAAGTAAACATCCCTCTCGTGTCATGATCATCGCAAAACCTGTACCTGCAATTGTTGTTGTAGTAATCTGTGAGCCACGAGGACTCAGCAATCTCATTACCATGTTGACTTCCGGGGCGTTACAACAAGCTTTTATCTTCCAACTCTCCAAGTTGGTGTTTGTCTTAACCAACTATCTCAATGGTATCGAACACGGATTCTTGGAGAAGGAGTGGTTACAAGAGAACCAACTTGATCACGAGCTCAACATAGCGGTCTGGTGACAACCTTGAAATACTTCCGAGAAGATATTCGGAAAATCACAAACCACCGATATGTTACTAAGATCAAGATCAATCTTGCTCTTTAGGGCAAGACGATATGACCAAATAAGCAAGGATTGACACAATCTAACTCATTGATCAAAGAGTGCACCGGAAATAAGGACTAGGTAGCACAATCTAGCTTAGAATCATGATTCAATAACCAACACGCTAAGAATGAAATTATTGTCCTTTAACTACCAAGCAACGGAGCTGCTAGGAGTATTGATTTCACACATCACGATTCACTTGTCGGCATTCTAGCCACAATAACACGGGGACCAGGGAATGAATAGTTATGGCAAGAAGTATCACTACTACAAGAATTCATAAGAGGTTGTGCAATTCCTATGATATTCCCGACATCAAGAGGGTAGCACTCCAAGGTGGTACAGAACAAAAGTTGGTTTGACATATTGATGCACGGAATACAACTTTTTTGACCTAATCCAATAAAATGGATCAGGTACTGGAGTATGTTTCTCCTAGTCATTATGAAGTAGAACGGCTTGACGGACCACAAGAATAATAGGCATCGATGCACGGATGCACATGTACCCTTGACTATCAATTGATAGACGATGGTCGGAAACAAGTGAAGAGGGACAACTCAAAGGAAACATATGATTTTTCTGAGTTGTGTATTCATGGATTAGCATGTCGAACAAATTCAACATATTTCTTTCGTATAACCCATGTATAAAGTAGGACTAGTAGAGTCACAACACAGAATCAAGAACTCATCAACAACACTCTGGTTGTGACCTTTCGGTTCAACAAGGAACTTCTGCCATAAGCAGTTCATGGTATTTGGAAGAAGGATGTACCACGGACCTCGAGGACTATTGCAAAGGTTACTGATATCCTAAAGGAACTAGCAAACACTATCAACATGAGGTAAGTAGGGTGAATCTCGGGTTCAAGAACCCAGGAATAGAATGCCTACTAACTAAATGGCATCACGAGATGCTTTCAAGAATGACGGCCCGAATCATCACACAGGGAACACAAAACATGGCTAGATTACTAGGTGGTTCTCTAAGATACCCTAATGTCATAAGAATAGCTTCAACATATATGTCGAGGCAATAGAGTACCTCAACACACTGGTTAGTGTGGTTAATCTGGCCCAAAGGAACATCGGGGACGGGAAGAAAGATTTGCAACTGCATCAGACTATTTAGAAACCTGGGATGACTCGCACAGCATAACGGCTGTAATTGCTCAAAATGATTCGAAACATCCCGCAAAATGGTGGCATAACCACTCAACATCACAATATCAAGGTTCCGAGACCAACTGTTAACACACGGAAGTACTAGAAACTGAATTGAGACTCGAATCCATCAATCTTATAAGTCTACAGATTAGTAACATGTGATCCTAATAGAAAAATGAGAAGCCTAAGTCTTAATCCCCGTAGGAATGAAGAGGGTGACATAGATCAGAAGGGCATAGGGTAAAGGAGTAAAAAGAGCCTTACGTTCCCTTCCACAATTAATTCCTTTATATAACTAAAGCATTTCTAGACATGACTTCGACCGGTTTGGCTTGGTAATCCTACAGGCAGTCAGGCTCTGATACCAAAGCTGTCGGGACCCCGATCCTAAGTCACACCGATCTAGCATGTAACAGATTATATCACTTTGCGGTCTCACACATGGTATTCCCACGGGTGCCACCTTACCTAGCCTGGGACCGTTTGCGCCTTTTGGCTCACGTATATGATAGTGTTGCTTGCATCCATATGACAGAGAACCTAGGCCGACATGACTAGTCGTGAAACTAAGGTGGCACTAACTTACAGGAACATGCATACAGGGGTGTACTTCTTCACACACGCTCTCGCCACTTACCGCCATGTACACGTCATGTATCTCGGCAACCTTCAAGCGGAAGCCTGGCGAGGGTGTGGGCCATGACCTGACTAACCACACAAGTCACTAGTCCAGGTTTATCGCCTATTCAGGTTCCATCCAAAGGAGTCCAGCGGAGGTTTCCACTACGGCCCCTAACGATGTGTCCAGGGTTCCTGAGTGTCACGCCCAATATGCGACCCTATCCAAGAGGAACTCGAAGGTACCACCAAGGATAGACCCGCATATTGAAACGATTTTGCAAGGTGGATATCATTACATCAACATTACATAATAGGTAGGGATACATACATAAGGCATACAATGCCACACGAATACAACATCATCTTACATAAGAGCACCATCCGACTGCGGATGAAACACAAACAGAAACTCAAACGATATCCAGCCTGCTAGCCCATGCTGCCGACCTGGAACCTATCCCCTGATCGAAGAAGAAGCAGAAGAAGAACTCCAAAACAAGTAAACATCGCTCTCGCATCAAGATCATCGCATAACCTGTACCTGAAACTATTGTTGTTGTAATCTGTGAGCCACGAGGACTCAGCAATCCCATTACCATGGGTATCAAGACTAGCAAAGCTTAAAGGGAAAGGAAGGGGTAAAGTGGTGAGGTTGCAGCAGCGACTAATCATATATGGTGGCTAACCAACGCAAATAAGAGTGAGAAGAGAGCAAGCGGAACGGTTGTGAAGCTAGCAATGATCAAGAGGTGATCCTGAACTCCTACTTACGTCAAACATAACCCAAAACCGTGTTCACTTCCCGGACTCCGCCGAAAAGAGACCATCACAGCTACACACACGGTTGATGCGTTTTAATTCGGATTTGGTGTCAAGTTATCTACAACCGAACATTAACAAATTCCCATCTGCCACATAACCGCAGGCACGGCTCTCGAAAGTTTAAACCCTGCAGGGGTGTCCCAACTTAGCCCATGATAAGCTCACGCGATCAACGAAGGATATTCCTTCTCCCAGGAAGACCCGATCAATCTCGGAATCCCGATTTACAAGACATTTCGCAAATGGTAAAACAAGACCAGCAAAGCCGCCCGAATGTGCTGACAAATCCTGATAGGAGCTGCACATATCTCGTTCTCAGGGCACACCGGATTGTCCAAACTTCCGGTAGGCCATCCCAGAGTTGCCCCTGGTGGCCACCGGCGGCTAACAGGTTGGACCAACACTCACGACGAGCACTGGCCTGGGGGGGTAAATAAAGATGACCCTCGGGCTCCGGAAACCCAAGGGAAAAAGGGCTAGGTGAGGCAAATGGTAAAACCAAGGTTGGGCCTTGCTGGAGGAGTTTTATTCAAAGCGAACTGTCAAGGGGGTCCCATAAATCACCCAACCGCGTAAGGAACGTAAAATCCGGGAACATAACACCGGTATGACAGAAACTAGGGCGGCAAGAGTGGAACAAAACACCAGGCATAAGGCCGAGCCTTCCACCCTTTACCAAGTATATAGATGCATTAATAATATAAGAGATATTGTGATATCCCAACATAATCCTGTCCATCATGGAGCAATCTTCAACTTCACCTGCAACTAACAACGCTATAAGAGGGGCTGAGCAAAAGCGGTAACATAGCCAAGCAACGGTTTGCTAGGAAGGGTGAAAAAGTTAGAGGCTGACATGGCAATTTGGGAGGCTTGAAGAGCAAATGATAGGTAGCGCAGCATAGCGATAGAATGAAGCAACTAGCATAGAAATGATAGTAGTGAGATCCAAGGTGATGGTCATCTTGCCTGAAATCCCGCTAGGAAGAAGAACGTGTCCATGAAGAAGACAAACGGGAGTAGTCGAACGAATCCTCACAATCGCAACATTACCGAAACTAAGAAGCAACACCAGAAAGAAGCAAACAACATGGTAAATGCACAAGCATAAACATGGCATGATGCACAAACAAGTATGATGCATGTCCGGTTTAATGAGGCATGGCATGGCAAAGTGCAACAAACAATACTACAAGTTAAGTGGAGCTCAATATGCGACGAGTTGCATATTGGCAAAACACCACATCAAATATTTAGTTCTCTCTCGTTTATGCTACCAAGCAATGTTAAATGTTGTTAAACATGGCAACATGTGAAGAATAATTAAACTACCTACCTAGGCAAGTTTAAATGAGGCCGGAACAACAAACAACAATTCCAGAAAATCCCCATATGCATATTTCAGTTTTTGTACTGTTCTGCCTAAACAATATTTTAATGTTGTTAAACAGGGAAATAAAGTGCACCATGTTAAACTAGGCATTATCCTACCCCATTCACATATAAAGTTTATTTAAAACCGAGCTACGGTTATTTAGTTATGAAATAAATCATTTTAGCATGGCATTTGAGCAAATTTAAACATAAATCATTTTTAAACATTTTAAACATGGATGAAAGTAGCATATTGTGAAACTAGATGAAAAATTAAGCATTTTCCATATATAAATTATTTACATATGATGCACGGTTGTGGAGTTATTATATGCATGATGCTTGAGGGTTTTTCTGCAATTCTGCCAACTCTGGATAATTAGACAAATTCACAGGGCACGAAAAAAACATAGGCGGGCTTAATATGGGCGGACTAGGGGAGCTGCTCACATTGGGCTTTTGAGGCCTTGGGCCCGTGGAGTGGCTTGCAGCAGAGGCTGGCTTGGTGCGGTCCAGCCGCGAGGTGAGGAGGCGCTGGGATGGGGCAGCCCACACAGCAGGACGACGCGGTCAAACGCCAGATTGAACCGAGCGAGCCGCTACTGCTCTCGTTTCTGAAGAAACAGAACAGCAGCAGGACCATGGCAATGGAGAAGACGCCGGCAGGGGGGTCATGGCGACGGGGTCATCGGGAACCGGCCGGAACAAGCGGATCGAGTCGTCTGGCGTCGGTTCCGGGCAATGGTGGCGGACGAAGCTCGGGCGCTGGGCTCAGCCATCCATGGCGGCGGGGCTCCTTGTTCGAGGCATAGGGGAGAGATAGAGAGATCGTGAGCGAGAGAGCACCAGAGAGGAAAAATAAGAAGGGAAGAGATAGAGGGAGGCATGGGCGAGGTCGCGGTGGACCTGCTGCCCACCTAGTTGACAACAACGAGGGGGGCGCCCAAGGCATGGGTTTGAGCAGAGGAGGAAAAGGGCGCGTCGTCCTCGAGTGCTCGCAGAAGCAGGGGAGGCAGAGACGGGATGCAGGGGAGCGGAGGCGGCGAACTTGGCGCTCGGGGCGACCTCCGACGACGCGTGGACGGATGGGATGGATGACGGGGCGCGAATCCGGTCCCCGGAGGTGGGTCTGGATGGTGGTGCCGGACGAGCTCGAGCTCCGGGTGCCATGGTGTTGTTGTTCCTGTCCAGGACAAGAGAGGAAGAGCAGGGGGTCAGAGGGAGAGATGGAGAGCATAGGGAAGGAGAAGCAGAGGGATGAGGGATAGGCCTAGATCGGCTGTTGGTCACTGGTGGCAGCGCCGGTGCCGGACGACGAGGCAAGGTGGAGGAGCACGGGGAGCGAGAGGTTCGCGGGGCCTGTACTTGCGGGAGGCTGGGAGCGAGGGCATAGCGAGAGACGGCCGGATCCGTGGGCGCGTCCAGAGTCGGTGAGGGAGGTGGAGGGATTGGTTTGGCCGGCGCGAAAATTGCAGGAGGTGGTCGGAGGCTGCGGTGGCGACTGTGGTTGGTGGTTGGATCGGGAGGGGATCGAGAGGTGGAGCCTCGGGCACTGGTTGGAGGGAGATGGGTCTGGGAGGATCCCGAGGCGGAAGATGAGTGCGGCGGAGGCGGTAGGGACAAACTGCCTGGAAGTTTGGGTTTGATCCCATTTAGCAAGTGGGTGGACTATATATATACGGAAGGGGGATGATTTGAGTCCTCCGACCGCGATCGGGCGGTCCGCAATAAATAGGTAGGGAGTCCAAATAATAAAACGAAGATGTTTTATAGATGTTAGGGGATGAACTGAATCCAACGGTGATGACTCAGCAGGTCGGGTTCGGGGAAGTCTCGGACGCGCGCGAGGGGTCAGTGCACTGTGCAGAAAGGGCCAAACGGTCGGACAACAAAAGAACGGTTGGTCTGAGAAACGTCAACGGAGGCAAGGGAGAAGTGGCAACTAACAACGGATGCACGTTTTATGAAAACATGCAGATGCAATGCGCATGATTCTATGAGATAAAATGCAAGACATGAAGAAAATGCAAAACAAAAGACAAAAACCCAACCACGGAGAAAATATCATATCGCATCTCCAGAAAAGGCAAGAGTTGAAGTTACAAATATGGAAAGTTACATCCGGGGCGCTACAACACTCCACCACTACGAGAGGATCTCGTCCCGAGATCTAGGATGGCACCGGGGAGAAACGAAAGAGGAAGAGAAGAGGTAAAACTAAGTTGCTTCTTCGACAAACGAGTGAAACCATGAACCTTGAGAGGTTGAACAAATTGAAAGAAACAAAACAACGGAGATGACCAAGATTGCAAACAGTCCATTGGACAAGAGGAACAAGGAACATTACGAGAACTTGAAGGTTGAAAAGACATGAATCAAGAGTTTAATGGACAAGATAGAATTTGAGACCACTCCAGTTAAAACAAGATGAAAGAGGCAGAATTCGGGCAGCACTCCGGTTGAACATGGAAGGAATAGAACATGAAGTTGAGAAGATGGGATGATACTTGATGAAATCAACAACACACTGCCTCCGGAATATTGAAAGAATGGCATAATGGGTAAGAAGGATTTCAGACATCACTCAGGTTGAAAAGAGAGGCAAAACTTGATAAGATGAAAGAACTTGAAGAGAGCACAACACTCCAGTTAAATGGATAAGCACAAAAAGAACATGATCCTCACAAAACGAGGTGATGGGTGAAGAGCACAACATCACAATGCCTCCGTAACGACAGAATAGAGGTTAGACCATTGGGATAAAGGGACAAAGAAGAGAATGACAACTTTTGCCACAAGAGAAGTTGGAAAGCACCTTCCCAAGAAGGTTATAAGGGGGTTGTTGGAAAACCAACAAAGAAACGAAAAAGCTTGTAGTGGGCTTATGGAAAACATCTCAAAATTATGAGGTGACAACCTGCCACTAATGGAAGCCATTGATTTGATTGAGAGCACCAAAAAGATGAAAGCTTCTTCCACCAAGAGGATAAGGAGCAAGCTTGGGTCATGCATAATCACCACAAATAGCAATAACCCTTAAGGAAAGGGTTTAGGTGAAATCTGACACAAGATAACTCCAAAGAAGAGATTGATGGATTTAAAATACCTCATTCTTGACAACATGTGAATCGCGAAACCTGAATGGAAATTGCCAAGAATGATAGAACACCACCTCAAAAGCTAAGGTAGAAAGAATTGCACTTCGAAATGCAAGAAGAAGAATACTTGAACGCCTCAAAACAAAACTGTGTTGAGCACCATGTTTATTTTAGAGTATAGCTTGGTGGATCTTAACTTCAAGAGAAATCTTGAAGAACAATTGAAGAATGAAAAGAATCCTTGACGAACCACCATGCTGAGCCTTCGTGAGAACTCCGGTAATAAAATCAAAGGATGATAACAAAGAAAGAGAAGTTGAGAACACAAGGTGAAGCCTTGTGATGATTTATACGGAGCTTCGCGACGAGATAAAGCGGAAAACTTGGAACTCCGGAAAAGAAAAGATGAAGCATCTCGAACCAAGAAATGTGACATGATGAACAACTCTGGAAAGAAGAAACTAGATCACTTGGATGAAACAATGATAAGAATTACGTTATGCATATCCTTCACCAATTTAAATTGATGACAAGCAACGGATTTGGCATACTACTTATTCCTGTAGAAAGGATTAAAAGGGATATAGCGCAAACTTGAAGAAGTTATTGATGGGACCACCGATGGGATTGGAAACAATGAATGAAATGATACGGTAGCAAAGGAAGAGGAATCTTGAATGAACCACCATAAGAATTGAAAATGAAAGTAGCAATGGCACAATTCACCGGGAACAATTGGAAAACGAATGAAGATACTTGAGGGGATTTAGATACATGAGAATGAAGAGATCATGAACTGATTAGAGGGTATTTGAACGATTCACTGGTAAGATTTGGAGAAGAGGGCTGAAAGCTGGAATGAATAATTATAAGGTGATGGGCTCTAGAGAATCAAACTGAAAAGACTCCTGAATTGCTCCCGGTGGATGAAAAAAATTCTCACAATCGAAAACAACTATGAGAGGATGGCATCAAGCTAGAACCATGAATCTTGAAGAGAATGGAGCAAGATTTAAGAGAAACTCTTCTTCGGTCTTCACATGTTGAGAATGATGATGAGAACCACCATGACAATTGTTGAGGCACTCTGGAATGAAAATTGGAAAGGTTGAACCAACGATGAAAAGAATTTGAAAGATCTTGGAGAAAGACATATGACTGATGATAACTCATTCTTACTTCAAACTTTGAAAAGAATATTAGAAGCTCGGGGAAAATTAGAAGAGTCAGGTAAGATCCTGGGAAAAGACCTGTGGGTTAGGGCCCACTAAAAGATACACCATTGAACGATTGATTGAAAGGGGGGATTGCACCAGTTGAATTAAATGGCTTGAATGAGATAACAACCACAAAACAACTTGAACGGATTGAGAATGGAAACATGAATCTTCCCATATATCTTCAACACTCCGGATATGAACTGGGCAAGGTGAATAAATAAGAGAGCCTTGGATAAGAAATTCACATGGGAAGATATGTGAAACAAAAGGAAGAGATATAATCAACACCGAAGCTTGAAATTAATCCACCGGAGAAGAAAAGAGAACGAAGAATAATAGACTTGAAGCTCCGTTAGTATCTTCCTGAGAATCACCCAGATAAGAATATTGATTGAAAAGAATGAAGAGACTTCCCACAAATAAAATGATGCATGATTAAGAAATCTGAGTCCTTGAAGAAAAAGGGTGGGAGGGTGGGGAAAAACAAAGACAACTTGGGATGAACGAAACAAACACCGTTGAGAAAACTTAGAATTGATCTCGCGGATGGGGAGAATGATGGGATCATCTCGAAGAGAAACACACCGGTTGGAAATAGAATTAAGATGGCAATCTCGATGATCAAGAAGGATTAGTATCCCCATAGGAGTATGAGAACACCACTTAGGAAAGGTATGGAATCAACACTTTACATTGAAGCAACTCGAATACCAAAAATAAAAACAAAACAAAGGATTTGGCTTGCAGAATAAGCCGGAACAAATACATATGATAGAGATTTACCCAATCCCATATCATGCATCTGTCGGAAAGATATTCGAGGAGATACTTGAATTCCCACCTATAAAACTCCCGAAACTTTCTCGTTATGCAATCTGGTGTTGGGGATACAGGGGAAGCAATATATCTCACCCAAACTAACAATCCCTACATCCAGCTATATCCATCCGTCAACACATAACCAAGAAAACTCCGGAAATCGTGTACCTCAACCTTCGAAAAGCATCCGTTATACGAGCTATGGAAATACTCCCGAACTCCCCAGTACTGGGTGGCGTCGAGGTTATCTCACCAACAACTTCATAAAAGAGATTTTTGATGTCGGCAAAACTCAGGTATTCCAGAACTGCAACGATAAAATTGTGACGACAACACCTCGGAGCTCAACTCCCCGGGACACTGCCACAACCCCTAAATGTCAGGAGGCACCAAGAACAATGTTCTCGTCACGAAACCATCGGAACGATTCCAAGATACCCGCGTGATCCTAAAAAAAATTAGTGAAATTTGAGGAGAGGAAAGACAAAACATCTACGTCACGAGTCCTCACCAGAGCAATGAAGGGGCTGAGGAGTAAAAAGAATCCTACTCTCCGATATATATAATCCTAAGACTCAAAATAGTTTTCTTCTAGACTCAACAACGGCCAACAATCAAGGGGCTCCTATGGTCGGTCGAAGCTCTGATACCAACTTGTCAGCCCAATATGCGACCCTATCCAAGAGGAACTCGAAGGTACCACCAAAGATAGACCCGCATATTGAAACGCTTTTGCAAGGTGGATATCATTACATAAACATTACATAATAGGTAGGGATACATACATAAGGCATACAATGCCACACGAATACAACATCATCTTACATAAGAGCACCATCCGACTACGGATGAAACACAAATAGAAACTCAAACGATATCCACCCTGCTAGGCCAGGCTGCCGACCTGGAACCTATCCCCTGATCGAAGAAGAAGCAGAAGAAGAACTCCAAAACAAGTAAACATCGCTCTCATGTCAAGATCATCGCATAACCTATACCTGAAACTGTTGTTGTAATAATCTGTGAGCCACGAGGACTCAGCAATCCCATTACCATGGGTATCAAGACTAGCAAAGCTTAAAGGGAAAGGAAGGGGTAAGGTGGTGAGGTTGCAGCAGCGACTAAGCATATATGGTGGCTAACCAACGCAAATAAGAGCAAGAAGAGAGCAAGCGGAACGGTCGTGAAGCTAGCAATGATCAAGAGGTGATCCTGAACTCCTACTTATGTCAAACATAACCCAAAACCGTGTTCACTTCCCGGACTCCGCCGAAAAGAGACCATCATGGCTACACACATGGTTGATGCGTTTTAATTCGGATCTGGTTCCAAGTTATCTACAACCGGACATTAACAAATTCCCATCTGCCACATAACCGCGGCCACGGCTCTCGAAAGTTTAAACCCTGCAGGGGTGTCCCAACTTAGCCCATGATAAGCTCTTGCGATCAACGAAGGATATTCCTTCTCCCAGGAAGACCCGATCAGTCTCGGAATCCCGGTTTACAAGACATTTCGGCAATGGTAAAACAAGACCAGCAAAGCCGCCCGAATGTGCCGACAAATCCTGATAGGAGCTGCACATATCTCGTTCTCAGGGCACACCGGATTGTCCAAACTTCCGGTAGGCCATCCCAGAGTTGCCCCTGGTGGCCACCGGTGGCTGACAGGTTGGACCAACACTCAC
>NC_041391.1:324747362-324924388 GCF_002162155.2 Triticum dicoccoides | reverse complement strand
GGTAAATAAAGATGACCCTCGGGCTCCGGAATCCAATGGAAAAAGGGCTAGGTGAGGCAAATGGTAAAACCAAGGTTGGGCCTTGCTGGAGGAGTTTTATTCAAAGTGAACTGTCAAGGGGGTCCCATAAATCACCCAACCGCGTAAGGAACGCAAAATCCGGGAACATAACACCGGTATGATGGAAACTAGGGCGGCCAGTGGAACAAAACACCAGGCATAAGGCCGAGCCTTCCACCCTTTACCAAGTATATAGATGCATTAATAATATAAGAGATATTGCTATATCCCAACATAATCCTGTCCATCATGGAGCAATCTTCAACTTCACCTGCAACTAACAACGCTATAAGAGGGGCTGAGCAAAAGTGGTAACATAGCCAAGCAACGGTTTGCATAGGAAAGGTGTCAAAGGTTAGAGGTTCATGGCAATTTGGGAGGCTTGAAGAGCAAATGATAGGTAGCGCAGCATAGACATAGAACGAAGCAACTAGCATATCAACGATAGTAGTGAGATCCAAGGTGACGGTCATCTTGCCTGAAATCCCGCTAGGAACAAGAATGAGTCCATGAAGAAGACGAACGGGAGTAGTCGAACGAATCCTCACAATCGCAACATTACCGGAACTAAGAAGCAACACCAGAAAGAAGCAAACAACATGGTAAATGCACAAGCATAAACATGGCATGATGCACAAACAAGTATGATGCATGTCCGGTTTAATGAGGCATGGCATGGCAAAGTGCAACAAACAATACTACAAGTTAAGTGGAGCTCAATATGCGACGAGTTGCATATTGGAAAAACACCACATCAAATATTTAGTTCTCTCTCGTTTATGCTACCAAGCAATGTTAAATGTTGTTAAACATGGCAAGAGGTGAAGCATAATTAAACTACCTACCTAGGCATGTTTAAATGAGGCCGGAACAACAAACAACAATTCCGGAAAATCCCCATATGCATATTTTAGTTTTTGTACTGTTCTGCCTAAACAATATTTTAATGGTGTTAAACAGGGAAATAAAGTGCACCATGTTAAACTAGGCATTTTTCTACCCCATTTACATATAAAGTTTATTTAAAACCGAGCTACGGTTATTTAGTTATGAAATAAATCATTTTAGCATGGCATTTGAGCAAATTTAAACAAACATCATTTTAAACATTTTAAACATGGATGAAAGTAGCATATTGTGAAACTAGATGAAAAATTAAGCATTTTCCATATATAAATTATTTACATATGATGCACGGTTGTGGAGTTATTATATGCATGATGCTTGAGGGTTTTTCTGCAATTCTGCCAACTCTGGATAATTAGACAAATTCAGAGGGCACGGAAAAAACATAGGCGGGCTGAATCTGGGTGGACTGGGGGAGCTACTCACATTGGGCTTTCGAGGCCTTGGGCCCGTGGAGCGGCTTGCAGCAGAGGCTGGCTTGGTGCGGTCCAGCCGCGAGGTGAGGAGGCGTTGGGCCGGAGGTGCTGGGATGGGGCAGCCCACGCAGCAGGACAACGCGGTCAAACGCCAGACTGAACCGAGCGAGCCGTTACTGCTCTCATTTCTGAAGAAACAGAACAGCAGCAGGACCATGGCAATGGAGAAGACGCCGACAGGGGGGTCATGGCGACGGGGTCGTCGGGAACCGACCGGAACGAGCGGATCGAGTCGTCCGGCGTCAGTTCTGGGCAACGATGGCGGACGAAGCTCGGGCGCTGGGCTCGGCCATCCATGGCGGCGGGGCTCCCTGTTCGAGGCAAAGGGGAGAGACAGAGAGATCGTGAGCGAGAGAGCACCAGAGAGGAAAAATAAGAAGGGAAGAGATAGAGGGAGGCGTGGGCGAGGTCGCGGTGGAGCTGCTGCCCACCTAGTTGATGATGACGAGGGGGGCGCCCAAGGCATGGGTTTGAGCAGAGGAGGAAATGGGTGCGTCGTCCTCGAGTGCTCGCAGAAGCAGGGGAGGCAGAGACGGGATGCAAGGGAGTGGCGGTGGCAAACTTGGCGCTCGGGGCGACCTCCGACGACGTGTGGACGGCTAGGTTGGATGACGGGGCGCGAATCCGGTCCCCGGAGGTGGGTCTGGACGGTGGTGCTGGACGAGCTCGAGCTCCGGGCGCCATGGCGTTGCTGTTCCTGTCCAGGACAAGAGAGGAAGAGCAGGGGGTCAGAGGGAGAGATGGAGAGCGTAGGGAAGGAGAAGTAGAGGGATGAGGGAGAGGCCTGGAGCGGCTGCTGGTCACGGGTGGCAGCACCGGTGCCGGACGACGAGGCGAGGTGAAGGAGCACGGGGAGCAAGAGGTTTGCGGGGCCTCTGCTTGCGGGAGGCTGGGAGCGAGGCTTCGGGCGTGAACGATGCCGGGGATGGGAATGGCGCGGGCATAGCGATAGACGGCCGGATCCGCGGGCGCGTCCAGAGTCGGTGAGGGAGGTGGACGGACTGGTTTGGCCGGCGCGAAAATTGCGGGAGGTGGTCGGAGGCTGCGGTGGCGACTATGGTTGGTGGTTGGATCGGGAGGGGATCAAGAGGTGGAGGCTCGAGCACTGGTTAGAGGGAGATGGGTCTGGGAGGATCCCGAGGCGGAAGGTGAGTGCAGCGGCGGCGGCAGGGACAAACTGCCTGGAAGTTAGGGTTTGATCCCATTTAGCAAGTGGGTGGACTATATATATACGGAAGGGGGATGATTTGAATCCTCCGATCGCGATCGGGTGGTCCGGAATAAATAGGTAGGGAGTCCAAATAATAAAACGGAGATGTTTTATAGATGTTAGGGGATGAACTGAATCCAACGGTGATGACTGAGCAGGTCGGGTTCGGGGACGTCTTGGACGCGCGCGAGGGGTCAGTGCACTGTGCAGAAAGGGCCAAACGGTCGGACAACAAAAGAACGGTTGGTCTGAGAAACGTCAACGGAGGCGAGGGAGAAGCGGCAACTAACAACGGATGCACGTTTTATGAAAACATGCAGATGCAATGCGCATGATGCTATGAGATGAAATGCAAGACATGAACAAAATGCAAGACATGAACAAAATGCAAAAAAAATACAAAAACCCAACCACGGAGAAAATATCATATCGCATCTCCGGAAAAGGCAAGATTTGAAGTTACAAATATGGAAAGTTACATCCGGGGCGTTACACTGAGGCACAAAACAGGCGTCTCGGTACACCGGGCCACATACCTACCGCATCACAGCCCACCCCTAGGGCCAGCATCGCGCACGGCCTCCAGTATACTAGAAACACGAAAACTACTTACAACTCCTTTACAGAGGACAAGGGCGATTAACAAGCCGAGAGAGTCAATTAAGGATACCAATGTGTGGTAGTAGCTGATCTTGAATCACACACACAGAACTCAGTTCCTAAGGACGGTTCTAATGAAACAACCCACCATGTACTCCTACATGGCCTCTCATCGATACCTTTACCAAATCTTGTTCACCTACTTAGCTCTCAACAGTATGACATGTTCACACCATTCCAAGCCATTCCAGATGAATCAGATCTGACACAACTCTAAGCATAGCAGGCATAACATGCAAGCATGAATGAGTTGACACATCATGTCTCAAACAAATCCTACTCATGCTAGTGGGTTTAAACTATTTACTACGACAAAGACAGGTCATGCGGAGGAAAGGTGTTCAACTACCGCATCATGTAATAGTTGAAACATTGTTGGCCTTATGCAATAAAAGAGAGCAGGAGCGAGAGAGTGGGATTGTATCAAAATGAACAAGGGTTTTTTGCTTTCCTGGCACTTCTGAAGATGATATAGCTCTTCATCGGTGTCATCGAACTCATCGTCGGAACAACTCTACTGAGGCGGAGACAAATACCAGCAATAGAGAGGAAATACGATCAACACAATGCAACAATATGATGCATGACTGCGACATGGCAATATGTTGTGATTTGAGCTAATGCAACTAGCAACACAATTAAATGAAGTTGGTTTGAATCCAAGTTTCAAATTCAAACCCCATATGTGGATATTCAATTTCCATTTGTTTGATTTTCCCTAAACAGTAGACAAATGTTGTTCTCACATGCATGGAAATGGTACAGATGAATAGATTGGGGTTTTCAGATAATTTTTCATATATAAATTATTTCATTTGGAGTTATGGTTGAATTTCTATGAATTTTTGAAGTTTTAAACATTTTCTAAAATTTCCTGAATTATTTTTAATCCAAAAAATGTTAACTGCATCAGCATGATGACAATGTGACGTCAGTGAGTCAACTAGGTAGGCCAGGTCAAACCTGACCTTTGGGACCCATATGTCATTGACTCAGCTAATTAACATAGTTAATTAGCGCTAAGCTAACCCTAAATAAAATGTCAGCAGGGTTGGACCCACATGTCAGCGAGTCAGTGGGTTAATTAAATTTAGTTAGTAACTTAACCTAGAGTTAGCAGGGGCCGGGCCCACATGTCAGTGATCCAGGGGAGGTCAAACCCCTGGTCAAAAGAGTCAAACCCACCGGCGTTAAGCCGCTGGCGAGGAAATAAATGACGGTGGGGCTCGGAAACATTGTTCCGGCGACCAAAAGAGCGGCGAAGGAGCTCTATGCGTAGCTGGAGATCTCACACGTCTAAAGGTGTAGGAAGCAGCAGCTAGGGTGGTCCAGTGCATGATGGGACCAGCTGGTGGTCGGGGTTGTCTCCTGGGAGCAACCCCAGCACCATGACTCGCCCAGGCACAAGCTACAGTGTTTGTAGCCATGATGGCGACATTACCAACAGGCGGGAGCTCTCGGCTTAGGCAGAAACCACGACTAGAGGAAGAGTTGGAGAGGGGAAACAAAGGGAAAATGACAGAGGCTCATATCAGGGTCGAACAGAGTCGAGGTCGAGGCCGGGGAAAGCCTGGACGACACGAATCGAATGACGGTGATCACCGGACAGAGGCGGTGGTGAGGATGGAGGGGACGATCACTACAAAAAATACACTTCCGTGATGATACGTGTTTGTCACAGTAGGTCGCATTTTCTGTCATGCATGTACAGCCATGACGATTTTATGACAGAATCAAGATAGTTATACATGCGCTGTCGTAGAAGTGTTCCATGGCATTACCAAAATTATCATCACGGAAGTGTCCACTTCCATGACGATAAATCACGCGTCACAGAAGTGCTTTCGTCAAGGGTGACCGACAGTGGCATCACCGTAACGGAACACCGTTAAGCTATCGGGTCGGGTTTTGGATCCGATAACCCGTTAACAGCCCCGACCAATGGGAAATTTCCACGTGTAAATTTCTTATTGGCCGGATGAAACACGTGTCAGCTCGTCAGTGGGTCAGATAGGCGCCTATGATATGTTGACACGTGCCACGGCCCACCACTGGCCCATTTAGCTTACAAAGCTGGCCCATTTGACTTGGTCAAAAGTTAACGGGCTGGCCCATGAAAAGCCTGTTAACAGTCTCTTCGCAAATAGCCCATTTTACGGCCCGTTAGCTCACGACATGTTAGGAACTAAAGGAAATCGGCCCAACAACGTCATGTGGGCCGTCGAATATAACACCAACCCATTTCACTTTTGGCCCATGTATGGCCCACGACGTCTTTCGGCCCATATGAGGCCTTCGTATCTTTCGGCCCTTTACAGGCCCACGGTGACTCTAGCCCATAATGAACAGTAATTTTCTTTGTACCCGTTAACGGCCTGTGATTTACATGGGCCGTTTCCAGCCCGTGTTAGCTTTCGGCCTATTGACGGCCCATACGTTCTTGGGCTCCTTTTCGGCCCTCGATTACTTCCCGCCCGTTACTGGCTTGTTCCCCTAATGGGCCAAATTCGCCCCATGGCCAGAGTCGGCCCGTTACTGGCATGTTCCCCAAATGGGCCAAATTCGGCCCATGGCAAGAGTCGGCCCATTACTGGCCTGTTACCCTAATGGGCCAAATTCGGCCCATGGCAAGAGTCGGCCCGTTTCTAGCCACCCCGTCCTATATTCTGGCCCATTAACGACCCATTATGCCTGTGACAGAATTAAGCTTTTGCAGTCCTACGACCTGTTAACGGCCTGTTACCATGCTGGGCCGATACCAATTACGCCTGATTACGGCCCATGTTGACCCATTTATCCGACGGCCCGAGGCCCTCCGATTACAGGCCCATTTATCAACGGCCCGAGGCCCACCGATTACAGGCCCATTTTATCGATGGCCGGTAGGAGACCCATGGATCCTACAGCCCATATATGGCCCATGGTAGTTGCGGCCACTAGCAAACCAGGGAAAAAGAAGACTAGGAAATAAATAAGGTCAAAACTAACGCTAGGCTATTAAGGCGATTGCACAGATTACATCCACTCGGCATCAAAGATCGCCACCAGTGCAAATATAGGGAACACCCTACACTATACAAAAATGGCTTGCTGTTTTCTTCAGCCGGTGGCTACACGTTAAGAATAAATTTTGTATCGCACCAAAACAAATTACAACTATATAACAGAAGGAAGGTTGGCATAAAACTTAACAGTCTAGCAGATAAATGCACCACCAGAAGTTCAGAAGCTCGGTTCATTTGACCTGACTGTTATGTTTTCATGTTGTATTGTCCGATGGAGCACCATAAGCCTCGCCTTCATTTCCCCTAGGCTCCTGAACAACATAGCAAATGTCTGATAGTCTGGTTTCAAAACCATGCATATCTTGACGACATTGGGCAATGTTTCTCCTTGTTTCACAAAGGGCCTCTATTAGGGAATGGACTTGTGTCTGGAGCACGGATACAACATTGCTTTGAGCCTGCATATCTTGATCATGAGGCAGTTTGGACGATATTGCCTTAACAACCAACCCAGTATTACGCAGGAACGTGCTTTTAGCACTGTTAGTGTACAGGTACTGACCCACTGCAGCAAGAGCTGAAATTGTGGTTATAGTTGCGTCGCCACCTTCAAAAGGTGGTGGTTCCACCATTTTTTCCATGGCTTGCTCAAAAGTTGAGGTTTTACATTAGTAGTACCAGAACAGAAGATATTAAGGAGGCAGCAAAACCAAACAAAATAGCTTTGGTCTATATACAGAACTTATTCTCGTGAACCCATGTAAAATATTAGTTGTATTTTATTGCAAAGTACATAATAAAACCAGGTTCCAAACATATGACCATGTACCATCGCTAATGTATTGTCTATTTCTTCACATTGTGTTAAGGGCTAAGGATAAAGAGACGAAGTTTATAATACGGTAAGCATAGTATGACATCATTCATATAAAAAAACAATTGAGAACAGACACACAGGCAATTGTAACGTTGTGTGGGCAAGTTCAGCACGGAACTAGATTACGAGTCAAGATCAAAGGAACATCACTTCTCTCTTTTAAACCTAGTAAGGTGCAGTGATACGCTAAGACAATTGTGTATAAAATTGAAAAGAGTAATAGACATTGGCTACAAACCATGCAGTTCAAGGCACAAGTCAGAGTAAGTAGTAGTTAAAAGGCATGAGGATTAAGGACTTACAACAGCGATTTTCACTGGTGTAGTCATGCCCTTCTTCTTGCTGGTGTGACAGTCCTTGAAGATTTCCACATCATTTGGTTCAGGTACTTTTTGGTCCTTGCGGGCTTTCCTCTGCATTTCGAACAAGTCAATATAGATGTGATAATATGGTACAGTGAAAAGAGTGAAACAACAGCTAATTACAAGAGCCTCTCAGTGTGCAATATAGCTACGAGATCCTGTCGTCTGTTGGAATTTCACTTTTGTACGGTTGGCCTTGTTATTTGAACAGTTCACCTACAAGAAGATAGATTTGTGTGGCACATGCGTAAAGAGGACTTCAACATGTGATCTAATCACATATATATATAATGTACCTGATACTTCGGATCAGACCAGTGTTTAACAAGGCCCCTCCAGTCTTCATCCGATATATTTTCCACTGGAGATGTTTGGGAAAGTTCACTATTAGCCTTGACTTCAAAGTGAGTTTTCCTCAAGTTAAACCGATACTGTCGCAGAGCAGACTTGAAAATATGGGTGCAAGCTTGTCTGGTTGCATCATCTTGGCTATCCAACTTGAACCTCGTTTGTTGAATATTATGGGAGTCTCATTATCAGCAACCTAGAAAGTATGGTTCGGAGCAAGACGATATTACTAGTTTCCATACATAACCATACTTACAGATAAATGGTCGAGGAAGGTGTTGAACTGGGTTTCGTCTTTGTCATTCCTGTACTGAATCCATGTTGGGAGGATACGTACATGACACCTAACGGCAACCGCTGCCTCTGATACTAACTTGGCTGACTCTGTAGCATCACGTGGCCTTTTAGCCCTGCCTCAAAACGGATCTCCATTCTTCCTCCTCTAGATTTAGTTAACCTATCGAGCATTATCCCTGATGTTTGTTTCCTCTTGCGCCTAGGTGCTAGTCCAACAACGAACATAGGAAGTGTTAGTGTACATCAAACTATGAGACTACATATAAAGAAGCATGCAACTGTAACTTGACTCCAGCAACTACCTTCCTGCTGTTGAAGCTCGCAAGGTTCATCTGATATTGCCAACTCGTCTTGTGTCAAGAGTGCTTGGGAAGTAGTGTCAGGTGGCAAGGGATCTTGGGAACGTGCTGCTAGCTCAGTTGACGCACGAGTAAGTCGTGCAGCTGGTGTCAGGGATATACCCCGTGGTGTAACCCCGCCGGAAGTATAACCCGGCCGGAATTGGCGACTCACTTATGACCCGCCCTGGCTGAACGACACACTAAGTGACCCATCCGATCCTGGCGACTTATGAGTGACCTGGCAAGCGGATCAGAGGAGCGACAAGACCCGGGGGCCCAGGAGGCTCAAGGCCCAGAAGGCTGGCTTACGTTATGGTAGGCCGTCTTAAGAGGAAAGGCGTGAGGAATATCTTCCTTACAAGGAATCAAGACCCGGACTTGTATCCGGCTTGTAGTAGAAGATAGGATAGTCCTAATCCTATTTGGACTCCACATGTAACCCGCCCCTCTAACTTATATAAGGAGGGGCAGGGCTCCCCAAAGAGGGACAAGCAAGAAACAATCTCTAGGGCTAGAAACAACTAGAGGAGAGCCGGTTTACAGCGACTCCCTCATGATCATAATGAGACCTAGCCACAAACAGCATGTAGGGTTTTTACCGGATGATGTTTTCCGGGGCCCGAAGCTGTCTAAACCCTTGTCTTGTGTTGCGTCTCTCGACTCCGCTCAACCCCTCTCAAGCTACCACATGGATGCGTTGGCCTCACGACTAAGTCCTCACGCTAAGGACATCTGACGTGTTAATTCCACGACAGTTGGCGCCCACCGTGGGGCTCGCGCACAGTGGTGTTGAGTTCTTGGAGGGTTTTTTCCCAGGTGTCGAGAAGCTCGTGATTGGTCCTATGAAGAAGAACTGGTATGGGGAAATCATGCACGGCAACCCGTCATGAGCAACCTTGGACTTCATGGGAATTCAGTCCAATCGTCATCAACAAAATAACAACGGCTCTATCGCCGCACCAGATGGCTAGCATGTTTACTTGATATGGTTGATCGTATTTACTGAAGGTATGGGATTTTTTCCGGCCAGCGTTCAGAGATTTCAATCGCCCAGAGTCGGGATCCAGAGAGTCATTGTTGTCAGCATTGGCATCGGTTGTCTCCATTGTTTTTTGGTTGTCCGTATCGTTGTCCAACTCGATCGGCTCCTGGGCAAACTCTTCATTGATGAGTACATGCAATAAAAAGCAAGTCCGAGTCCTACCAGAGAAGCAAGTCCCGAAAGAGAAAGAAAAAAAAGAGGGAGGCAAAAAATCAGCTACCGGCCAAAGTAGCTGGTCACGTGGCCAAACCTCAAAGAAAAAAAGGGGGTGATCCAGATCCGGGTCCCAGGAGAGTCAACAATGGGAATTCGCGGACTGGACCTCCACCCATCTCGTCTTCCCGGCCTCGCCCCGTCGCCCGCCTGGGCACGTGCGACCTCACTCTCCGTCGCAGCCTCGCCCTTGCTCCGGGTTGTCGGGGGACCCACAACGGTCGCCTTCATTGCGGCCTTCCCCGCCGCGTCAAGCCACTGTGGCCGGCATCGAACCGTCTAGCCTCGCGGCCGCCTTAGCTATGGCCTCACGCGTCCGTCTCAAGCGCGGCCATGCCACCTCGCAATTGTTGCAAGCCGCCATCGCCTTCACGCTTGGCCTCTACCGCGGACGGTGTCAAACCAGCCCGTCTGAGCTGCGGTCCTCGCTCGAATCGCCGGGTCTCCGCACTTCGTTCAGCCCATGGCTGTGGTTCCACCCCACGCTGTTTGGCCACCGCCGTTATCTCACGCCTCGAGCCGGTTCCAAGCCATTTCGCAAGTTGACCGCCTCAAGCACTGCCGAGACTCTTAATCACCATTGTCAATAATCGTAAATCAATGGTTGTTATGCGGAGATATTGGTGTCATCATTTTTCAAGATCTCTGAATGATCAAAAATTCAGTTTAAAGATGGATTGAAATTTTCTACTAGTCATTTGGTTTGATTCCCCGAGACAGAGATAAGTAGTTACTATTTCTACTGTACATGCGATACATGCCGAAGTATCAGGAAACGTATCCATTACTGGCCTCCCGATGGCTCCTAAGCCGCTGCGGCTGTGCATCAAACGTCAGTGTTAAGTGGAAATTCCAAAGGAATCTTGGTTGAGGATTGCACCTGTACCTTGGTTGACTATACTCTAAGGGATGAAGCCCTGGCACACTGCTAGAAGATAGGCAACGGGAGATCCAGAAAATGGAGGGTGATGATATAAAAATCTTTGCAAAATCTCAAGATGTTGAATTGGCACATATGGTTCGGTCTAAGCGGGCAACGAGTGCCATTTGAATTTTATGGAAACAAGCTAAATACGCAGTATCAATTGAGCTTGGCTAGAGGGTCAAGAAAACTCCATGCCGTTGGACATCGGACTCCTGACAAGTGATACATACATCATAATTGAGGTGGCTCCTAATTTAGGAATCAAGGGAATTTGCTTCAAGGGTTTTTTCCTCCTGATGTTGTCGGCAAACTGGGTATTGGACATGTAAAACACCAGTCAGATCTCTGCGGGATCAAGGGCACTGCACGCACAGCCCTGCTTGTCAACACTGTCACTATGCTGCATGAGCCATCATGATTCACGCGGACTCAGGATCTTACGTACGACGTCGTTGACCCGCCGTTTGCTTCTTCCCCCTATCAGTAATAAGAATGAGCAGAGATAAGAGCTGTTGTACAGGCAATTTGAGGCAAGTCAACATATGCATGGCCGTAACATTACTGGAGTTATCTGCGGACGCTACTAAGGACCATTGGTTGTTCGAATAAATCAGGTGCTACCTGTTCTCAGTACTCTTAGCACATACTAATTCTTTTGAAGAACAATTACACTGGTCGGTGATGTTTTTGATGCAAGACCATTGTTCACTACATCAACATGATGTGGTTGACTCGCCCGTCTGCATGGCTCACCGCGCCTGTGATTGACTCGCCCGTCTGCACCGACTTATAAAAACCACGGCCAACTCACCCGTGAGTGATTTCAGTTTCGCCATAGATATCATCAACTCCATGGCGGATTATTTCCGGCCTAACATATCAGGTGATATCCATGTAAGTTTTTTGTATGAGCACATATTATTTTTGTCAAAAGAACAATTGCTTTGATTTATTTTGATATGCAGGATACTTATCCATTACAAAAGGTGGTATTGTATCATGGTTACGGAGCATGATAGTATGAGTTTGCACTAGCGTCCGACCGTGTCACGCTGCTCAATGGACACGTGCAAGCCGCCATCCCCACAGTCCGGTCTGCATCAACATACGGCCGACTCTCTCGTCCGCACCGGCTTACAACAAGGAGGACAACTTGCCCGTCCGCACCGGCTTACACTGCCACGGCCGGTTTATCTATCTGTGCCACCTCAGATGTTGCGGTCGTCTTCACCGTCCGTCTCTTGTGGCCTGGTTTACATCAACACATCGGGCCGCACCTGTCTGCATGAGTTGTTTATTGAGTATGAGAAAGTCACTACTTGGGAAGCCCGGTTTTCTTCCAACAAATTGGAGGCAAATTATCATGTATTATCAGCCGCCGTCTGCACTGGATGGCTCAATGGGTAGGCGCACAAGTCACCGCCACTGCGGTTTGGTTAACTTCAAACAGCAAGTTGGAAGGAACCATTGGCCGAGTTGCTGACACAGTTCATACGGGATCATTTATAACCCGCAGCAGTCACCTTCAACCTTCTGTGGATTCACATCGCGTTATCAATGCCAATGATATACACCTTCTGCTATGGTCAAATATGGAGAATCTCAAGCCAACTCTTTGAGTCATCTTGAGACTCGGGGGCTACAATGGTATGGCTCGGCAAAATTAGCCGGTTTCAATGGATTCAAGAACTCCGGGTCATTGGAGGGAAGGTAACCCGGTTCCAGAGGCTACCGCTATAATTGGTGAAAAATTTAAAGGCCGTCAGAAAATTTCCGGCTTAAAAAGAAGGACTCCGGTTTAAAATCCGGTTCAAGAGACATCTCTCCCAAAAAGCACTGACACTCTCAATATCTGGTTTAAAAACCGGTTCAAAGGAAATTTATTTACTGTAAGGCTTTGAGGCTCTCAAATCCGGTTCAAATCCGGCTCAAGGTAAATTTATCTCTCACAAGGTTTTGAAGCTTTCAAATCCGGTTTAAACTTCCGGTTCGAAAAGAATTAATCTCTCGCAAGTTCGAGTTCTCAGAAAAGATTAAAGGGTGCCAAAAAGAACTTGCTGCCATGATGCGCGGTTCAAACATAGGTATCCTGCCTTACGGCTTATCTTATTATGGTCATTTGGGGGCTTCCTGCTCATCGAGCATAGCTATCAGTACCCTCTTGATCGGCGCAATGCCAAAACTTATATGGTCACTTGGGGGCTTCCTGTTCAAACATAGGTCGTATTCGAACCAAAGAGAACATAGCTCTCGATACCCTTTTGATTAGCAAACTGCTGAACCTACTTGGGGTCTTCTTGATCGTATCCGAATCATAGCTCAACCCCTTTGGGAATCGACGTGGATCGTATTCGAATCAGCGTTGCTAAACAACTCTTAAGGTCACTTGGGGGCTTCCTGTTCAAACATGGGTCGTATTCGAACCAAAGAGAACATAGCTGTCGATACCCACTTTGATCGGCATCGCCAACGCCACTTGGGGCTATATGATCGTATTCGAATCTTAGCTTAACCCCTTTGGAACAATTTACTGATCGTATTCGAATCAGAAGCCTCATAATTTTTTATCTGCTTTTATACAATCACAAGTATTTGAGTTGTCACAAATATCATATGTGCCGGCTTTTACAGGGTTGAGTTATCAACTTCACCCTCTGGGTCACGTAAACCGGTGGTATCATCCAAGGGATCATAAGTATGATAACATCAATTGTGTCTTAACATCATCATTGATAACCGGCTTGTCTATTTATGATTCTTTTTGGGTTTTTTATATGACTCGCCCTGCGGTAAACCGCCAAGGGTTCTTGTGATCTACTTGTGTGCAGGGTAAGACTACATTTTGGTGGTTATCCGCCCTGGCTCTTGACATTAAGTCGCCAGGGCATATGTTGTTTAAACTCTGTGCAGGATTTGGAGAACTATGACTTATATAAATGCTTCAGTCCAAGCTCATCACTGAAATTGGTGTCTCAAAAGGGTTATCAATCATTGATTTTCTCAAGGGCTATATGCCACCGGGTTACAAAACTTCCGGCTTATAATGAATGCGCATTAAGTCGTCATCGGCCAAGAGCCGCCAGGTATTTAAACTCCCGATTTACTTGTCAACCGATGAGGTATTCAAATCTTTCATAGCCAAAACTGGCTGGATTTTCATGATGATATTGAATTATTGAGGTTTTCATACCGGATTATATTATTCAAATCTTGAATAGCCAACATGGCTGGATTTCTATTGTGATTATCAATAACCAGTGTTATGATTGAGGTTTTCAAAGTCGCTTTAAGCGCAATGGCTATTATTTTTATCAATGGATATGATTTATTCTACAATGGAAGGAATAGTCCCGAGTCGCTGCAGGCTTACGACCCGGCATTTGGGGGCTACATTATTCGGATTGGGATTATATCAAATATGCAAGTCCCATGTCACTACCAGCATGCACCATGGCACTTGGGGGCTAATGCAAAGTCATTTTTTGCTCAACTTATTGAAGACCTGACTCATCACATTCTAAATGAGTTGGCCCTTGGGGGCTACACATTGCTATTCAAATTTACATGGTTATATCTACAAAGTCCCTTCTCATTATTGCATAATGACCTGGCCCTTGGGGGCTATACTGGTTGAAGTTTTCATGAGCATAAAGCAATTACAAGTCCCAGGTTGTTGCAAGCATGACAAGCCGACACTTGGGGGCTACATGTGTGGAATATTCAGTTTATATGATTGAGATGAATAAACCAGATTTCTTCAAGGTTGCAACATTTATTGGAGCAAGTCTTAAACCATCACTTTGTTCTGCTCAAGACTTGGGGGCTACAGGTAATATGGATATAAGGGAGAATTTTTTTCAAATTATCAGTTTTGAGCAAATCAGGAGGATCAATTACATCAAACCGGTGTCAACAACAGTTATGACCCGGCATCATCTGTTTTATAATCCGACAGTTTTTGGTAATGATAAACCGACAAGTTTTTCTTCTTCAAGCCGGCTGAATATCAGATGAGTATTTGAAGACCAAAATTATTTAACCCGGCGCCTTGGAAGCTGACTCAAGTAGATTATTCTTCACAATATTTTTCTGTGAGAAACCAACATCAGCAAATTGAGTATGAAGCTAGCTTATTTGACCCGGATTTTCTAGATGAAGGAAATGACAATTGGACTTAAGGATAATCAGGTCCTATCTCAGGAGAATATTTAACCCGGAGCACAAGGAATTAAGGATGATCAGGTGCCGGCGTACAAGAATTTTTAACCCGGAACACAATCTGTCAAAGTTGTTCTTGTGTTTGTTTTAAAGGATCAGTTTAACATGGATAAATCCAAATTAAATTGGGGGCTAATGTCGGGGATATACCCCGTGGTGTAACCCGGCCGGAAGTATAACCCGACCAGAATTGGCGACTCACTTATGACCCGCCCTGGCTGAATGACACACTAAGTGACCCGCCCGATCCTGGCGACTTATGAGTGACCTGGCAAGCGGATCAGAGGAGCGACAAGACCCGGGGGCCCAGGAGGCTCAAGGCCCAGAAGGCCGGCTTACGTTATGGTAGGCCGGCTTAAGAGGAAACGCGTGAGGAATATCTTCCTTACAAGGAATCAAGACCCGGACTTGTATCCGGCTTGTAGTACAAGATAGGCTAGTCCTAATCCTATTTGGACTCCACATGTAACCCGCCCCTCTAACTTATACAAGGAGGGGCAGGGCTCCCCAAAGAGGGACAAGCAAGAAACAATCTCTAAGCCTAGAAACAACTAGAGGAGAGCCGGTTTACGGTGACTCCCTCATGATCATAATGAGACCTAGCCACAAACAGCATGTAGGGTTTTTACCGGATGATGTTTTCCGGGGCCCGAAGCTGTCTAAACCCTTGTCTTGTGTTGCGTCTCTCGACTCCGCTCAACCCCTCTCAAGCTACCACATGGATGCATTGGCCTCACGACTAAGTCCTCACGCTAAGGACATCTGACGTGTTAATTCCACGACAGCTGGTAGTACTGTGGTAGTTGTTGCAAGAACTAGGGTTGTCTCTGCTTGTTTGGTGGAAGCCATTTGTTTCTATTTGGATTTTTTTGCAGCTCGTGTAGCATGGGATGCCGTGTTTGTAGAATTTTCCACTGGACTTTCACCTTCTATTGCACCATCAGTACCAGCAGAATCTGCAGGATTCATCCGCTTCTCATTCCCTGCCATTCTGTGTTTCTTCCTCTTTCTCTGTGCCATGTTAAGTCAAGCCAACAAGAAAAACGAATAACAATTTAGTTCTTCAGAACAAATTGATGAGTGATGAAGATGAACTGAACTTTGATGTTAGACAACCACATGATAGGAGGATGTAATATGTATGAAAAACAGGATAGAAGAGATAACCAGAACTATGATGTGTAAACTAAGAAGAAGACATTTCACCAAATTAGAAGCAATGCAATGGAAGGTAGACACCATATGAAAGATGCTACAAATATCGCTCTGCCAAGTTAACAGTGTCTTAGCATAAATGGTGTTTAAACAAATGTGAAGCAGTACAAGAAATAAATCATATGCAAGATGCAAACAACATCACACTACCATGTTAGAGGTCTCTCGTCATTAGTGCCATTGCATATTCACAGCATTGCATATTCACAGCTAAAGATGTGTAAACTAAGGAGAAGGCATTTCAACAAATTAGAAGCAATGAAAGATAGACACCATATGAAAGATGCAACGAATATCACTCTACCAAGTAAAAACTATCTCATCATAAGTGCAATTTCAACAAATTAGTAGTACAAGCTAGAAAAGAATGTGAGATGTAACCTATATCACACTCTGAAGTCAAACGTGTCTTATGATAAGTGATTGTTGCAGGTTACACAATAGTAGTAATTTGATGTAAGAACATGGTGTGATAGACAGATATTGTATGTTCTAGAAACATGAACACGTGTCTTATTCAAGTATAATGTGTAAAGTAAGCAGATGGAAAATCAACAAAATTAGAAGCAATACAAGCTAGACATCACACATAACATGCAACCACATATAACAGTGCCAAGTTAGAGGGAGCACCAGTGATGCTGCACTAGGGGAGACGTGCTCATCATAAACATAGCTTTGTTGAGTGTCTATGCATGTGTTGTATTGGAAATCATCTTGGGGGTGTGGAGGAGTAGAAACTGTAGAGGCCCTCCATTTGGAAGGAGCACCTTTGTCCGCTGCCTTGCTAACTTCCTTCTGCTTTATTGATTTCGAGTTGTCAAGTAAAACTGACAAGAAAAAGCAATAAAATTCTCTCTTCAGAACTCATTCATGCATGATACTGACAATCACTACTTTGATGTAAGGCAAACACATGATACCAGGATGGAATATGTATGAAAAACAGGACGGCATGGCATGTTCACAACTATTTGTGTAAACTAAGCAGAAACCATTCCAGCAAATAAGAAGCAATGCAAGCTAGACACCACATGAAGGGTGCAACCAATATGACTCTGCCAAGTTAAAAGCGTCCCATCATAAATGGAATTTCAACAAATTAGAAGCAGCGCATGCTATAAATCATATGAAAGATGCAACTAATATCGCACTGCATATACTAAAGGTGTCTCGTCATATTGATTGATGCGGGATACAAAAAAAACAATTGTTTTATGTAAGGACATGCTTAATAGACAGATGTACTATGTACTAAGTATAGGAAGGCATGTCACATTAACAGGTATAATGTCACATTTACAGGAGTATAAGCTAAGAAGACTAGCCCATGCAGTTTAACCAGATTGGAAGAATTACAATCTAGACACCATATGCAACATACAACCACATATCACGCTGCCAAGTTAGAGCAAGCACCTGTGATGCTAGTGTAGGGGAAATGATGTAATCAACTACAGAGCTACGTTCACTGTCTTCATCTAGCATTTCTGTTTCTTGAGAATCTTGTCGGGAGGCTGACGCTGCATTCTTTAAATGAGGAGTAGTCCCCTTGCACGCCTGCCTCATCATAAGTGATTGATGAGGGATACACAAGAACATTAGTTTGATGTAAGAACATGGTTAATACACAGATGTACTAGTATGTACCAAAAATAGAAAGGCATGTCATATTCAAAGGTATAATGTGTAAGCTAAGCAGATGCAATTTAACCAAATTGGAAGCAATACAAGCTAGACATCCGGCTGGAGTGGTGAACATGATCATCTAGGACCTGAGAGCCTGGTGGGAGGCGGGCTGCTTTGCCACCATCGCGGCTTTTTAGTTGGCTTCCAGGTGATGCCTGTCTTTGCTGGGCTTGTCACTGGCTCGGCCAGTGCCCTGACTAGCTATTTGTCTTCTGCTGCTCACGGGATGGTGGTTCATGTAAAAAATATCTTTCCTTATCTTAATAAAGAACGACTTCGGCCTTTTGAATACAAGCTAGACACCATATGGAACATGCAACCACATATGACACCGCGAAGTTAAAGCAAGCACCTGGGATGGTGGTTCATTGCGAGCGAGGTCATCAACTCCAGAGCAACGTTTACCGTCTCCATCTGCTGACACTGCACCCTTTAAAGCGCTGTAACGTGCCGCGCCTAGCCACGTAGAAAGCTGGCACGACTTGTCTCTTTTCTTTTTTGCTTCGCTTTCGGCAGACTCTGAAATACCCTTGCATAAAAACACAATAGTGAGAGTATGGGTGAAGTGTGTGCAGAACTAGTTCACTATAAAAGTAGCAGATAGCAGGTGGCTGAAAAATAAATGACAGGAGACATATGATAGCTCTACAACATTGCATGGCAAACAAAATTAGATTCTACTCTGTATGATTTTGTAATATATTAGCACAGGAAATGCAGGTACTCCTCCAGCACACCACCACATGTGGTCATATTTAAGATAACAGTCGGTTGAAAATAAATAGGTCAGTCGATTTTTCTAATGAACCGTCCGATCTATAAGGAACAGACAGATGGCCTTCGTCTACCTCCCGCCAGTCACTGTTGACGATCTTTCTCGAACCGCCTACGACCACTGGCCCAGACCCGTGCCTCCGCCGCCCCGCCCTCCCATCGACCTCACACCACCGCCATGCTTGGCAGCGCCCCCAAGCCATCCCTTTAATCCTGGCCGACCTCCAGATCAGGCGCCAGTAGCTTTAGGCCGCACACACCCCGAAGATAAACACCAAGGCGCTGCTTCCCTGGCGTAATAGTCGTACTAGCGCATGTTACGCCGGGGAATGCTTCCGTTAATTGGGAATCAACTGGCCAGAAATTGAAATTCAGGGGGGCGACAAACCTCTAGCTAAGGTGAAATAGTATATGAGGAGAAACCTTGTGCATCACGAGTTACTAGGAACATCTAGTATCAAGAAGAAGCAGTCAACTAGTGTCTTCTGTGGTTGAATACCGTGCAACCAGAGACGTAAGATTTGCACGAATAAGGGAAGAGGAGTACCTTCTTCGGTTGCCGGTGTGGTCACCTCCACATGTCGCGCCGATCTTCTTCCTTTTACTGAGGAAACCGATGTTCTGGAGGGTGCAGGCTTGAACGAACCCATGGCCAACTTGTTGACTGTGTTACCATGGCCGTATGTCGGCGGAGGGGAAGCAGATCCGAGGCGGCAAAGGACGGCGTAGCAGGAACAGCTCCGGTGCGGTGGAGGGTGGCGAAGTTGGAGCGGCAGCGGTGAGGCGCAGGACGGCGTGGTTGAACTGGCTCGGGTACGGACTGCTCGGCCTCGGCTTCAACTACTATCTGTGGAGGGCGTTGCGATTGAGGTTGCGGTGGACGACGACGTCGGGGTATCAGCTCCGACGTGATGGAGGAGGGCGGCGGTTGATGGGTGGGATGGGGTGGCAGACGGAGGACGCCGGGGTTTCGCGGCTGGTGTAGAGGTAGTTTTGGTGCCCATGGAGTACGAATGGGGAATCAGACGGGTGGGGGGGGGACCATGTTCCGGTCTGGGACGCGCTTGTTTTTGGCTTTTTTGAACAGAAGATGGGACGCGCTTGTTTGAAATTTGGGGAAAGTACAAACTTTCCCCCCTCTTAAATTTCAGACCTACTGCGGGTCGGGGGTAGGATGGTAATCCAAGGTGTCCCAAATAGTGGGCGGGAGCGATTTCGGCCGCGCGAATGTGTGCTTAGGTGGCCATTGTGTATGAATGTTTTTCGGAGGCGGTTGCGTGGCGTCTAGATGAAGCTACAAACCTACCCGAGTTTAGACCTTTGGACGTCGGGCCGGTAGGTTTCACGGGTCAGAGTTATTAGAAAAGTAATTTCCTTGTACTACCAAACATTGGTCTCACGCGGTTTCGGGCGAGTAGAGGCTCTTTTGGCGCTTCGTTCGAAATTTTGAAACACAAGCATTCACGTTTAGAGTACTCTTGAACTATGAGGATTGACCTAAATAGACAACGTTATATTTGACCTTGTATGTTTGAAAACCTCATTAAATTATCCGCTTCTTTTTGAAATTTTGACACTTGAAAATCCTATAACTACGATTATTTTGGAATGGAGGAGCTAAATTTGAATCTATTTTGTACACGACTACATATGCTATTATGTACAAAATCAGAGCAAAGATTGGTACCCCCATAATTTTGGTATGGTTTACAAATGCCATGATATCAAATTCAAATAATTGAATGGACTTCATGTTGAATTCTATTTTTTTAAACCACCTTAAGTTGAATTCAAATGTATGCTAGTTCATAGGTAGCTATTTATAAATGTCCATTGTGTAACTTTCGCATGTATAATGTGCTTTACACACACAACGTGAACTATACTCACGTTTATATTCGATTTCTAAAGCGATGCATTGTCTGGAGTTCAAAATACTAACTATGTGGATCAATTGTGTCGAATAATAACATAGACATGCTCAAATTCGATAGAATCTAGATGTCTGACGGATCAATGACCGCTCCTTACGCGAATTGCAAATATCATGATCCCATCCTAATATTTGGATACAATTTATATCTTTAATCAATGTGTAGAGTAGTCTTTTACGTGTAGTTTCACTCTCCATCGGTGGTCTCTCACACATGCTCACACACTCTCTCCCGATGTGTCTTTCTCACACACATGCTCTAGATATAACCCTCCCTCCCTCTCGTAACCATTTACAACTGTTTTCACTAACCTTTATCACAAGCACTCTTCCTCTCGCAAACATACACACGCACAATCCTCATCGACCCTTTCTATATACATGGACCAGCCTACGTGTCTCATGTACGCACATTATCTTTACGCCTGTCTCTCACGCATTATCTCACACCTCTCTTCCTAATCGACGAGTATGATTCTAGCAGAGCATTCTGTAGGATGCCCCTTAAAGTTAGGTTGGATGAATAGTAATATCAGAGATAAAGGGGTTACCTTAGTCCGAGAACCTAGGGTTACAAATCCTATCCGGCTTTGTCAGTGGACACAGAGTCCTTCACAATTCTGCCATCTTTGTCTTGTACGACTAGTCATCCATGGGTCTTCCTAAATGTGTCATGGGCCGACCAATGTGACGCAGGACGGAACTGAACGAAGGGCCTCACCTCGACCCACCGGACCTCACGCGGTGATACACCCTCTGCCCCCACGTCTCATTATCTTCTCACACCCACACATACCAACACAAACACCACACACAAAAAAAATTCTCCTGGTGCCTCTATTCCCTCCCCCCTTGCATATACACACTCAAGGGAATGGAATCTCTTGTCGTGGCGTCATATTCGTCTCTCTCTCTCTAGACCACTCTCATTTCTCGTGCTATCTCTCCCACGCCCCCCCGTCGGCCCCTCTATCCATGCCTCTCTCGAATACGTAATACACACACATACCTCTCTAGGCCCCGCCAAATGCATCAACTATACATTCACACATGTTACATCACGTACCCCATTGATCTAAAAAGCCCTCTCTTCACGTTTATTTTGCATACAACATTCCTTTTGAATAAAGTGTGGCCAAAAAATTATTTTAGAGTTTCTACATATATACAACATTACAAAGTTATATGGAGGAGTACGAACTCTAATTTGCATTGCATGGTGCCCACAATGATATTTATTTCGGACTATGAATTTGTATATTTTTATACTATATACAAAGTTAGTCATAATAAAGAGAAACGAAACTATCTCCAGGTCCTCTAAAAGTAAGCCCCTAGAAAATTCACGCGTGTTTCATCTTTCTCTTGTGATATATGCAATGACGATCATTGTATTTGAAGCGAAAGCACGATACATACATTGGACTTCATAATCCACTCATTACGGTCACCGTTTACGTTTTGTGGTTATTATACAGTTACGGGCTCACCATACAACTTTGTATTTTCTCATGACATGACTAGTTGACCAGTTAAACGCTCCACGTGGCACCTCTAGTGTTGCATCACATTATCTCACTACCATCGTGCCCACCTGTCGACTTGTATCTAATCTACATCTACACTATTATAAAATTCAAAAAATACACTCTTATAAAAACAGAGTTGGTGACGATGGTGTGCGTGCCATCCTGCAATATAGGCCGTCCGATTTATATCTGACGGATAGGAAAGAAACTATGGCAATTTTGCAAAAAGGTACCCACACACCTATCCACATTTGCAAATAAGGCCTTCCCTCGTTCGTCCTTTTCTATCACAAGATAAACAAGTCATACAAATGCATCTTGATGTTACGTGCAACGCACGGGCATCTTGCTAGTAAGAATGAAAACAAACGACAAAAAAATATTTTGACGGTGGTTCGAAGTCATGACCGCGGGCACAACAGACAAGGTGGCCTTGTATTGGTATGCTGAGCCGTCTGTTTTAACACACAGGAGCTGGTGTGGTGATTATACACACACGCACGCATGCACACAAACTCCATCCACGCGACACTCACACAAACACATGCACCCACGCATGCACGCAACACTCACACGTACACACGCAGCCACGCACGCACGCAACACTCACACGCACACACGCACGCATGCATGCACACACCAGTACACCACACAACCAACACACACTCTCACGCTCAAGTGCTCAACCTACACGTGCATGCGCACACATCAGGCCCTGACAGACACATACACAACCAGGTGATTCCCGAGCACGGGTTGGAGCCTTGTCGCGCCTGCGTAAATTTGTGTTTATCTGACCTTTTCCCTATGCGAACTGACAGGTGGGACCCACAAGGAATGATGTCAATTTAACTAGTCAACATGGCACCACGCAGACTATTTGGCCGGTCAACAAAGTGCAATCTGATGCTGAACTGTGAGCAAGTGACCGGATAATCACCGCAAAACGTATATAGTGACCGTAATCAGCTTATTCTGAAGTTCGGTGACCGTATTACACTTTTGTCTTTGTAGGCCCTCCAAAACTACATCTCTACATGTTCTCGCATATTACATCTAACAACTATGCAATACAGCACTACTACTACACTCTAACACAATAAATCATATGTGTTTTTAGTTTTACTAGATATCATATTGTTACTTATAATTATTCAGTTTGCATACATTAAAATTGCCTTTGAAATGTATGGCCAGTATCATCTAGCGCACGGGAAATCCCGCCCTTTCTTGTTTAATCGGGTTTGTATCGATGGATCGTGCGAAACAGCAAACCTATAGTACTATACAGTACAAGTGACAGTTCACTGGCCGTCGTGTCATCTACTCCTCCGTCGTAAGAGTGGAGCGCTCGCTTTCATAAATCTTCTAGTCCCTTTCGCTGACCTGTGGGACATCAAGCTACCGGGTCCACATCCCATACCGGAATACAGTGCAGAGCGGCCAGGGTGAAGCACCCCAGTCATGGCGTCGGCGTAGTAATGAGCAATGAGGCGTGAAATCACAAAGCTGCACCTTTCCCGCAGTTAAGTTGGAGGGATGAATTAATAATGCTAAAAAAAGAAGTTGGAGGGACAAAGCAACCATCATTTCACTCGTTGCTGAATCCGCTTCTCCCTCATCTTCTTCAACTTAACCACGTGTTGCTTCTGCCATTGTCCTGCCTCATGTGGGACGCGGATCAGCTTGGTAAAGCACTGACACCTGGGACCGCATGTTAGCAAACCGCGAGGACAAGGTCCTCCGAAAATAAGAAACCTCCCCCGCCATCCGCGCGGCAAAATCACCTCCTTTTTACTAATCTTTGATTCTATAATTTTTTAGATTGATATAATTGAGATTTGTATAGATAGCACACAGGAGCAAAACCAAGTGGTACGGTTAAGGGCATCCACAATGTGTAGCCAAATGTGAAAATAGCTTTTGGCATCGTGGGAACCATTGTGGACGGTGTTGCCAAAGCCAAAAAGATGGAACCTAAGCTCCCTGATTGATTGATTGAAGGAATAGAAAAATGCAACATCTCTCCTCTTTCTCCCATGCTTGGACGCATGTAGTACAGTATAGAGCATAGAGTCTACTCCCCTGTCCCTTCTATCACAAATCACAAAGCAGTGAGGCGTCAAATCACAAAGCACGGATGAATCAACCATCATTTCACTCTTCGCTGACTCTGCTTCTCCATCGTCTTCTTCGAGAAACCATCTCACCGCACTAGTACTCCTAGTAGTAGTACTAGTAAAGGACTTCCTGGATATAAATAAGGCGGTTGTCTCGGCTTGCAGGCGGCACTTGCGAACGACTTACCGTGGTCTCCCTCAATGGTGTTCTCCATCGAACGCACTTCCCCAAACCACAAAAAAAAGAAAAAAAATCATCGACGTCACCGCAATGGGCAAGGAATTCAAATATAGTTACTACCTCCATTTTTTTGTACACAAGGCCAGTATATCAAAATTACAATTTGCAAAGGGCCACTAACAATAATCGAGGCAAAATTGATGGGGTTAGCAACCAAGGACATTAATATCCCCTGCATGCATGCGGAAGTGAGAAGGTTCGTTTGCATGGCGCTGCATTAATCAAGCGATGAGGAGTGAGATGGTTAGCTCTTTGGTCTTTTGAGAAAAAAATACGCATTAATTGACACGTGAAACGAGGATTTGTATCGATTAAATCCCGCGAAGGAAAACCCTGCCTTTCTTTTTTAACACTAGTACTCCTAGTACGTACGTACTTATCCTGTTTGGGTCTAGGCCTTGCATTGCCAAACTTCGCCACACATTTTTACCAAGCTTTCCTAAATTTTTCAAAATGAGAAGGAGGTACACTTGCACACGGCTGTCGCGGTCGCACCGCACCCTCACACGGTCGCTCCTGCACGCCGCGGTCGCACCGCACCCTCACACAGTCGCTCCTGCACGCCGCAAACCCAACCAAGAGAACACACCCTCACTGACACGTCCTGTCGCATGTGAACAAACCAAAATCAGCCATCCTATTGCTGACACATAATTTTCGTTCATAGAGTATGTTTATCCAACCGCATGTTGGGGAGTATCTGTACGGCCCGTGCGGTGGTCTGTTGGGGAAGAAGAAGAGGTGAGGAAGAAGGAAAGAAGGGTTAGGAGACGTAGGATATTCATCCAACCGCCTGAAATGGTAGACTGACCCAAGTGAGGCGACTTGCATAACAAATAGTATTATTTTACACAACAAAAGATCCATAAAAACAACAACATAAAGAAAAACTATCACTGCTCGCAGAAAGAGACGGCTTCGTCGTCTTTGGCTGCCGGTGCGAACCAGCCGTCGCTGCCGACGTGTGTCTCCGCACCGTGGTTGTCCTCAGCCTCCAGCTACTCGTTCAAGCAGAGTGTGCGGGCGCTCTGCACGGACGAGAGCACATCCCGGTTCAAGTCGAGGACATCCGGTTCCGCCTGCAGGAGGGCCTCGATGGCAGCGGCATCCGCGCGCTCCGCGTCGAGTCGAGCCTCCGCCGCCCGGTTCAAGTCCATGACTTCCGGTTCCGCCTGCAGGAGGGCGTCGATGAGAGCGGCATCCGCGCGCTCTGCGTCGAGTCGAGCCTCTGCCGCCCGGTTCATGTCCAGGACATCCGGTTCCGCCTGCAGGAGGGCCTCAATGGCAGCGGCATCCGCGCGCTCCGCCTCAAGTTGAGCCTCCGCCGCCTGGTTCACATCCACGACATCCGGTTCCGCCTGCAGGAGAGCCTCGATGGCAGCGGCATGCGTGCGCTCCACGTCGAGTTGAGGCTCTGCCTCCCGGTCCTCCTTTAGTATCGCCATGTTGAACCGCTGGTCCGCCAGCACCATGGTGGACTCGGACACCGGCACGAAGTCGACGTCCATCGTCTCATACCCATCGGGGGCCTTCTGCGCTGCGGCCTCCGCAGTGAACATTGGATCGGCTTCCTCCACCTTGTAGCTTGGCTCCAGAGAACTCGGGGATTGGTCCGCCGCGAGCTTGGGAACGGAGGTCTGTGGCGCCGACCGCCGCCGCGATTTCTGCATGGCGCTCCAGCGTCAGCATCTTGTAGTAAGTGATCTTGCGGTGCACCATGGCTTTCCGGCGAACTAGGGGACGCTTGATGCAGGCTAGGGGATCGAAAGGTGGGGGAATGGGCTGGAGATTTGGTGTGGTTTTAGGGCAGTGGCTGGCGTAGGCCGAGCAGCGAAGGTTCTGGTGTGAATAGTGGTTCCCGTGACGACCGGCCAATCGGCTTTGACTGTACATCACTCTTGTCGCGTTCGCATTGCAGCCCGGCACGCTGGACCCTACATGTCGCTCACCGAATGGAACGCGCTTGTCTTGCATTTTCGCTCGCTTGTGGGACCACAGTTGAGAGCAAACCGACGTCCCTCCACCTCCCCCGCCCGCGTCATTTATTATACCACCACTCCCTCCATTTTATGCGGAGTAAATAAAAACATCTGAGCGGATGACCAACAAATCATTCGATGCGATGTTGGCTGCTTTCCGCAAATCTTTCCCAGATGCGTCTGAGCTGCCACACACCTACAATAAAACGAAGAATTTCCTTCGTGCAGTTGGAATTGGATATGATATGATCCATGTTTGTAAGAATAATTGTGTTCTGTTCTGGAAGGATTATGCCAACTTAAGTGAATGCCCGAAATGCAAATCATCAAGATGGAAAGATGGTGATGTTGTGAAGAGGGTTCCTCATAATGTTCTGAGACATTTTCCAATTACACCAAGATTGCAGAGGTTGTTTCATGATGCTGAAACAAAAGAGGATGTACTGTGGCATTCTAGGAACCAGGAGTACAAAGATCAGAATGTAATGAGCCATCCATCTCATGGTAGGTAGTGGAAAAGCTTCAATGATAAACACAAAGAGTTTGCTGCTGACCCGAGAAACATTAGACTTGGCTTAGCTTCAGATGGATTTAACCCATTTGGCCACCAGAGCGCCACATATAGCATGTGGCCAGTGCTTGTTATCCCTTAAAACATGCCTCCAAATGTCTGCACCAAAGAATGAAACTACATGATGGACTTGCTCATCCCAGGTCCAAAAAGTCCTGGAAAGGATTTTGATTTGTTCATGGAGCCTCTTGTGGAGGAACTTCAACAGCTATGGAAGGGTGTTCTCACTCGAGGCCTATATAGCAGCCCACCAGCTGATTTCTTTCTGCGTGCTGTTGTAATTTGGTGCATCCATGATTATCCAGCTTTGGGCACTATGTCAGGGCGAACGACACATGGTTACAATGCATGTGTTCACCGTGATAGGAATCCGCTATCATACGCAATACTTAGCAAGATCTGTTACATTGGCCACCGCCGTTTCCTTGCCAAGGACAAGCCGCATCCTAGAAAATACCGAAGACATGTGTTCAATGCAAAGCATGAAAACCGTGATGCGCCAAAGAGGCTCACCGCCAATGAGTTGCAAGTGGAATTAGAGAAGGTCAGAAATATTACACCAGGAAACCATCCTGGTAATGGTAGCGGGAAAAGGAAGCATGGCACGGTAGAAGAGAGATTATTGTTTACCCGCAGGTCCACTTTGTGGGACTTAGAGTATTGGAAAGATTTGGATCTGCGGCATAATCTTGATGTGATGCACATCGAGAAAAATATATGTGACAGCATTATGGGCACACTTCTTAACATTGAAGGCAAGACGAAAGATACCTTAAAATCTAGGATTGATTTGACACACCTAGGTATCAGAAAGGATTTGCAGGTGCAAGATGAAGGTAAACCACGGGATATGGCACCAGCTGTGTACGTCTTGGACAAGGTAAAAAGAAAAGAATTCTGCGAGGTCCTGTCACGTGTGAGATTCCCACATGGATTTGCTTCCAACCCTGAAAGGAGAGTCAGTGCAGATGGAAACAAGGTACAAGGGTTGAAAACTCATGACTGCCATGTCCTACTTCAAAGGGTTTTACCTGTTATCCTTAGAGGATTGGGCTGCCCTGACTTATACAGAGCAGTTGCAGAGTTGGGACAATACTTCAGGGAACTCTACTGTAGAAATATCAGTATAGATGCTTTGGAGCGTCTTAGAGACAAGATACCAACTATCCTATGCGACCTTGAGAAGATATATCCTCCAGCCTTCTTTTATGTGATGGTGCATTTGGCTGTTCATCTACCTGATGAGGCACTACTTAGAGGTCCAGTACAGTATGGCTGGATGTACCCTATTGAAAGGCGGCTAGGCACTTTCAAGGGCTATGTTAGGAATAGAGCTAGACCCGAGGGTTCCATTGCAGAGGCCTACATTGCTATAGAAGCGTTGACATTCTGCTCAAAATACATTGAAACAGCTGATGAACTTAGCAAAGAGGTGGGTGAAGACAATCCCGGGCTCAATGTTTTCGATTATTCTGTTCGAGTTACAGGGAAGAGTCGACAAGAGGACAAACCTAAAGATTTGGACAAAATGGTTTGGTATGTGTTGAATAACTGTCCTGAGATACTACCTTATACCAAGTAAGTGCAGTACTGCAGCTTATACATCATAATCTACTAAACTTGCAGCACATTCTTATATATTTAGATGTTTGACGTGATCACTATGTTGTGCAACATCTACAAAGAGGAGTTACTGCCGCAAAATCCAAGAAACATTGACAAACTGGCTATGGCAGGATTTGCGAAATGGTTCAAGAACCATGTAAGCTTTTGAAGTGCACTGTCAGTTTTTTTAATATATTGAGTACATAAGATGATCAGCTTGTCTATTTTCTAACCATAGGTTAAGAAGATGCGGGAGGATGGGCAAGCAGTTGATGAGGCCCTTTACTCACTAGCAATGGGTCCTGATACTCGGGGTAAGACATTATGAATCTTGCGTTATTGGAGATGTGCGCTACAACACCCTTGCAAGAGACGAAGGCAGGAAGACACAAAACAGTGCCATCATGAGCACAGATACATATGACAAAGAGACAACTGAAATGTATGCTAACATAACAGACATTGTTCAGTTGCAGTATATCTCCAGTTTTGAGGATCATCGGTGTGTGGTTCTGTTGTGCTGTCGTTGGTATAACCTGTTTTCCAGGATCGCAAAACCCAGAGCTGATGATTATTTCAAATCCATCAATGTCAAGGCGGCGTACCAGACCAACGAGCCTTTTATTTTGGAAAACTAAACAACACAGATATTTTTCTTGGAAGACACATTTGCACGTAGCAATGACTGGAGAGTATTGCAAAGGTTTGAGCAGAGGAATTCGTTTAATGAAGTTGCACAACAAGATGATGCTTACACTGCTCCTGATGTACAAGATAACACAGATGTTCCTAATATCTTTGAGAACCATCACATCAAGAAGAAGCCAACGTTTGAGGACGTTGAGGACGAAGAAGAAGATGACACTGTGGGGAATTACGATTCAGACTGATACACATGGCGAAGATGTTGACGCTGCTGCTGCGGATGATGATTACATTGTTTTTGTCGTATTTGCCTGTCAGAAGACGTTTTTTTATCTACTATGTGAAATTGTGTTTGCTATGACAACTGAAACCTAATGAACATGTTGTTTAGTATTTTGCTGTGAGAACATCACTTGTTATGTATGTTGATTTGTGTTTGGTGATTGTATGACAACTAAAACATGATGACATTGTTGTTTAGTTATACTCATATTTGGCCGTGAAACTTGAATTTGATGACATAGTTTGCTGTTGGACTGCAATTTGCTCGACGTCTTTGAATGAGAACAAAGCTGACCCGACAGGGCCTCTGCTATTTATTTATTTATATGAGAAAAAGGGGATACCCCCTGATTTCCATTAATACAAATCATTAGATGTTCACAACACTACGCCTAGCCTGCTACACAGCTTTCATTCATTACTAGTTTCGGCAAAGTGCTCATGTCATAGCCACTAAATACATCACAAGTGCTACATACATTGCAAATAAAGAGACAATTATCCTACAGAGCACATCGATTTTGCCCATTATCTTCACAAGCTCTTTCATGTCCTCATTGCTGTCAAGGCCGTTCAGTAGCTGTTGCTTGGCCATGATCAGAGGAACTGCATCTTTAACCTTCTGCTCTGCATCTTCCGCTTATGTCGTTCCTTCAGTTACTTGTCCAACACCCCAACCTGCTGGTATTGGGATTCCTTGACTAACCAAATAATCAGCGTAGTTGCATTCCCCCACATCAGCAACTTTCCAGAAATACAAATCACACGAATCTTCCCTTTTCTGCACGAATCAAATTGGAAGATCATCAACCAAACTATTAAAAAAATCAGCAACTGAAAGCAGCAGAACAACACTTAAACATATTATTACCCCATGATTCGGGAATTTGTAGAAGACTCAGCCAGGGTTGCGGATTGTGGTTGAGACGCGATGGATGACTCTGCATGATTTGCAGCAGTGGCACCACACCAACGGCAGCGGGTTGCGATGAGCAATCGGCTGCGGTGCGCGTGCCGGCGGGGGTGTGATGAGACCGACAGGCGATGGTACGGGTGGCGACTTGGCGCATATCTAGTTGTTGCCTGCTGAAGAGTAGGTGGACGAGCAGCCAGTGGACATGGTTGCTGCGGCCAGAGCTGCTGATGCTAGGCAGAGTAAGTAGAGAAGAGGAGAAGCGAACATTGGATATGTCAGTTTCATTACTTGCAGAGTAGCGTATCACGATATAGTCATAGTCTAGGTTTGGATTCAAACCAGCTACATGAGCACGTCTTTCTTTTTTCTAAAACTCGGCAACATCTCTTTACTGGTACACTAGCTTGTTCCGAGTCTTTGATTTTCTTTCCCTTTTTTTGCGAGGAAGGAAGGAGGACAAAATTGAGAGTTCCTCGGACTCGAACCCAAGACCTCTTGGTTGAAAACCAAGGGTGCTAGTCACTTATGTGGCGAACGTTCCGTGTGAGGAGGACGATAGACGAACGCATTTTCCTCGCAGTTTTCTTCCTATATATAAAAAAGTATGTAATTGGTGTCCGCTTAGTCAAAAAACGATTGTGCCAACCTTGACCGTTCGATTGACATTCAACGTCTGTCGCGTTTCTTCAATATCTTCTTCCTTGAGCCGCCAAAGCCAAACCAGCGCCAGCGGGACCGCCTGCTCCCGCCTCCCACGGCTGGCTGTGATCTTCCCCGGCTCCTGTTCGTTCCTGTCCGAGGGCTCCCCATCGTCCTCCGCCTTGGTTCGCTCGCCGCGGCGCCGCCCTCCAGTGTTGTCAACATGGTCAACAACAGAGAGGAATAAGGAGATGACTGTACACGGTGAGGATGACAGTAGGGACCCAGCAGCGCACACAGTAATTTTGTTTTTTCGGGACGGAGAAGGGTATCAACTGGATTGTGCGGGACCCGTGGCCCGTCTAGCCTAGGCTTTTATTTCATATGTTTAGCACATGACCAGCCCAATTTGTTTTTTCCTTTCTGAAAAATGGCTAGCCAGCTATTTTGTTTTTTGCAGAATAACCAACATAGGCCTAGATGCTTTTCTACGCCCTGCTGGGCCGGAAATCTTTCAAGTTGAGGAGGCATGCATTTTGCCCAGAAAATGGGCTATAAGTAATAGGAAATGGGCTATAAGTAATAATAAATGGCTGTAAAATGAAAAAAATACAACAAACAGGCAATTAGTTCCCAAATATTGTTTTATTTTGGATTTTGATATTTTAAATTTCATTGTTTTTGTGCGGGTAAAATTTCATAGAATTTAAATTAAGGTATATTTAGATTTAAAATTAATTTGAATCTGGCTAGAAATTTCGGGCTGTATGCTGTTTGGGACAGATTTGGAGGCTGACTTGTGGGTCTACTAGGTTGAGGTGTACTTTGGCTTTGTCAACTTAGTCCACAAACGATTCTAGCAGCAGATGTGAATCCAACGGCTATGCTTCTTCTTCAATATCTGATCTTCTTGCTCCAGCCGCCCAAACCAGCTCCGGTGGGACTGCTTGCTCCCGCCTCCCATGGCCGGCTGTGCTGCCGCACAGGCCGCACCGCCCCACCCTACTTCATTGCTGGCCAGGCCATTCCTCTACTCACCCACACCTCTTATTTTCCGGTGATGGCAGCCGGACCAGTAAACCCTCGTACTCCCCACCGCGTGGGCAACCATTGCCGAGTCTTCCCCGGCTCCATGTCGTTCCCTTCCTAGGCCTCGCCGTCGTCCACTGCCATGGTGCTCTCGGCGCGGCCTAGTCAACATGGTCAACGAATGACATCCATCGGCCGTGGACTGTACGCGCAAAATAATGATTCCTCCACCTGACAGATGGGACCCACCGGAAGGGCCTCTATATTTCGCGAAAAAACATTCCCCCCGCTGACATGTCGGACCCACCAGCTATATCTTCGCATGCAAGGAAGTGCCTCCTTATTACACACCAAAAAATGAATACCCACCCTGCTAGATGGGACCCACCATAGTGGGAGGATTACTTCTAGGCCAACTAAGTTGACAGGGACGGAGGGCTTTGTCAACTTAGTCAATATGAACGATTCTAGCTCCAGTGACCGTACGATGTTCATCCAACGGCCATAGTGCTTCTTCAACCTCTGGTCTTCTTGCTCCAGCCGCCCAAAGCGACGCCGGTCGTGCCGCGTGCTCCTGCCTCTCGTGGCCGGCTGTGATGCCGCGGAGGCCTCACCGCCCCCTCCTACTCCCACCGCTGGCCCAGGGTATCCCTCTACTCACCCACACCCCCTGTTATTCTGCGGCGATGGCAGCCTCACACCGCAGCCGAACTAGTGAACCCTCGAACTTCTCTCCGCCCGGGCTACAACTAATGCGTCTTCCCCGGCTCCGCATCGTCCCCTTCCTAGGCCTCGCCATCATCCAGACCACCGCCCTGGTGCTCTCGGCGCGGCGTGGTCAACGTGGTCAACGACCTACTTCCATCGGAAGTGTACTGTACGTGGAGAGGCTGACAGCTGGGTCCAGTCGGCCTCAAGGAAGTTCCTCCTTATTACGTGCAAAATAATTATTCCTCCACCTAACAGCAGGGACCCACCGGACGGGCCACCTTATTTTGTGAAAAAAACGTTTCCCCCCTGACTGCTGGGACCCACCGGACGAGCCAGCATATTTCGCAAAAAAAACGTTCCCCGCGCTGTCAGCTCGGACCCACCGGAAGTGCCTCCTTATTACGCACAAAAAAATGAATACTCCCCCTGCTAGCTGGGACCCACCATGGTGGGAGGCTGACTTGTGGGCCTACTAAGTTGACTGGGACAGGGGCCTTTGTCAACTTTAGTCAATATGAACGATTCTAGCTCCAGTGACCATACGATGTCCATCCAACGGCCGTAGTGCTTCTTCAACCTCTGGTCTTCTTGCTCTAGCCGCCCAAAGCAGCGCCGGTCGTGCCGCATGCTCCTGCCTCCCGTGGCCGGCTGTGCTGCCGCGGAGGCCTCACCGCCCCCTACTATTCCCACCGCTAGCCAGGCCCTGCAGCGACGGCAGACTCACACCGCAACCAAACTAGTGAACCCTCATACTCCTCTCCGCGTGAGCTTCCACTGCCGCGTCTTCCCCGGCTCCTCGTTGTCCCCTTCCTAGGCCTCGCCGTCGTCCACCGCCCTGGTTCTTTTGGCGTGTCGTGGTCAATGTGGTCAAGGAACGACTTCCATCGGACGTGGACTGTATGTGGAGAGGCTGACAGCCGGGTCCACGGCCGCAGCAAGGAAGTGCCTCCTTATTACGCGGAAAATAATGATTCCTCCACCTGACATCTAGGACCCACCGGACGGGCCACTGTATTTCGTGAAAAAACATTTCCCCCTGACTGCTGGGACCCACCAGCTACATCTTCGCACGCAAGGAAGTGCGTCCGGGCAAAAAAACAAAATGATTCGCCCCCTGACCGCTGGGACCCACCAGCGACACCTTCGCACGCAAGGAAGTGCGTCCGGGCAAAAAAAACGATTCTCCCCCCTGACTGCTGGGACCCACCAGCTACATCTTTGCACGCAAGGAAGTGCATCCAGGCAAAAAAAACGATTCGCCCCCCTGACTGCTGGGACCCACCAGCTACATCTTCGCAGGCAAGGAAGTGCCTGACAGTCGGGACCCACCTAGTCGAAGCGTACATAGCGTTGTCATTCAGGTCGCGAATGTGTACGTACATACTAGTCATTGTAGAGGCACGCACGTGTAGTAGTAGAGGCATGCACGTAGCATGTATACGCACATACAGCCGAGAGGGTGCAAGAAAGAAAATACGGCCACATACACACATACGGGCAGGGTCTCGAACGCCTACTCGCGCATATGTACGGCCAGGGCTTGTGTACATGGCTGGGTCAAAACGGAGAAATAGCGTCGTCGTCGTGTTCATGGGGAGGCAACAGAATGCGTCGTGTTCATGGGGAGGCAACGGAATGCATCGTGTTCATCGGGAGGCAACAGAACGCGTGGGAGCCAACCGGCTTGGACGGACAGGCGATGGAAACGAGGCCTGGTGTACCGCACAACGGAGGAAACGGACCTCCTCCGTTCGGAACGGGGTCCTGTTGATCGGGAGGGGTGTGGCGTACCGCAAAACGGAGGAAACGGACCTCCTACGGTCGAAACGGGGGTCCTGTTGATCGGGAGGGGTGTGGCATACCGCAAAATGGTGGAAACGAGCCTCCTACGGTCGAAACGGGGGTCCTATTGATCGGGAGGGGTGTGGCGTACCACAAAACGGACGAAACGGACCTCCTACGGTCGAAACGGGGGTCCTGTTGATCGGGAGGGATGTGGCGTACCGCAAAACGGACAAAACGGACTTGTGTTGGAGCGCTATGGTCGAAACGGGGGTCATGTTCGTCAGGAGGGGTGTGGCGTACCGCAAAACGGGACTCCACGGGATACTGTTCATCTCCACCGTCGACCTCTCCAGCCTCCACGGGCTACCGTTGACCTCCTCCAGCCTCCACGGGCTCCTGTTCATCCAGCCTCCACCGCGTGCTACTCCACCGGCTACTGTTCAACCACCCCTCCACGGGCATCCCTCCATCGTCTACTATTCATCCAGCCCTCCACACCACGGGGTCCTGTTCAACCACCCCTCTACGGCCACCCCTCCACCATCTACTGTTCATCCACACGACGGGGTCCTGTTCATCCAGAGGCAATGCCACCGCTCACTGTTCATCCAAACCCCCCGCAACGCTCACTGTTCATCCAATCGATCGGCTTCAGTTAGCAGGAGTAGCGAAGGAATCGCTCCATCGGGTTCAGTTAACAGCCATCGATCGATCGCTCGAGTTTAGTAACATGTAGCCTGCAGTGCAATCGCTCGGGTTCAGTTAAAGCCCAACGCCTCGCTTGGGTTCAGTTAGAGCCTACGCCTCGCACACACGCACGTACGTGTACGAGAGAAACGCGCATCGTTCGGCCCCCGACCTCCCACCGTAACCGGCAACTCCCCGAAATTTTCCTCCCCCTCGCTTCTACCACGGTTTTTTCCATCATGGACGGCCCAAAGAATGTCATGCAGCTGCGTCTCCATCCCGCCCAAGACGAAAAGCCCATTTCCTATCATGATTATTTGTCATAGAAGTAGGAGTCCACCACATCTATGATGATACCGGGTTTTATCACAATTATCGTCATAGAAGTGTCATATGTATGACAGAAAAAAATACATTCGGCCCATAATGTCATGGATGTGTCTTTTTTTGTAGTGAATGTTGCAGGGCTCACGCGATCGCGTGCATCAGGTGTGTAGCTCCACGGGGTCGTGGCAGAGCTCGTGGTGGCGTTGGTTGGGCGGGTGTTGGCCTATAGCCATGGCGACAACAACGGTGTGCTCTCGGGGCTCATGAGGAAGAGAGGAAGAGGGAGCCAGAGGAGGGGGAGGAGAGAGCTGCGAGGCGAACATGGGGAGAAGGTCTCGGGCATCTCCCTGGCGCGTTTAGAAGAGCCGGGGCGTTGCGGGGGAAGCAGGAGCTGGCGCGCACGTGGCAACCACGCGCCCCTGCTCCTACTAGCAGGAGGTAGACGACGCGGTGAGGAGGTGGGCTGGGCCCTCTACAGTGCTGGGCCGCAGCTGGGCTGCCAGGTAGGCTCTCTCTCTCTCTTCTATTTTTTGTTTCTATTTTGTTTTATTTAAACTTTGCCACTGTTTTGAATTTAAACAAAATTCAAACAATGCCAAAACATTATAAATAATTTTATGTCACTTCTCTGGGCTATTCCAGAAGTACATAGAATATATCAGAGACATTTGAAAATATATTCCATATATTAAGAATATAAGTCCAAATTCAAATACAATAGTGATTTAAATACAGAGCCCAAATAATCCCTTAAAAATGTTCCAAAATTTTGGTTTGATATATAACTCTTGCCAAAATTCTCAAAACTCTTTTTAGGGCATTTTGGATTCACTGAATGCATTGTCAGGGTTCTTTGCCCTTCATTTAAAATTTTGAGGCTTCCACTTTCCTCAATTCAAGTTTCTTGAAATTAACAGGATGCATGATGCTCACTGATGCAACTATCTGCAAACAAATTCTAGGGTTGTGACATGAAGCTTAGACTAGTAAGAGTTTCGTGCTAAAGTTTGAAATTATTCCAGATTTGTTTGGCCTTTTTATACATCAATTGAATTTCAGGCATTTAATGCACATAATTCAAATTGAACTACAAGCACATGCTCCAATGCGCCAAAATTGGTTGAAAAATCATTTATGTGTACTTGGGCGAATTTCTAGGTCCCATGCAAGAAATGGGAATGGAATTCAAACATCTGCTTGTCGTTGCTCGGCCGGAAACATCGAGAAACTTGGTTTTAAAATTCCTGTAAATCCAAAAATCGCCTGCAAATTATGAAACTTTCCATGGTGTCATGACATGGCACCAACATGATGTGGTAATTGTTTTGGCCAAATTGGGACAAGCTTTGGTATAAGCTTCTTGCAAACTGGAGCTTCTCTCAAGAAGGCTCGTGGTTCCGAGAGGGAACGTGTCACCTCTGTGTTCGAAACAACATACACTGCCTTCTCCCGCAATGATTTTTTCAGAGGCAGCTTAGAACAATAGGAGTTTCATGCTAAATTTTGGAATTATTCCGGGTTCGTTTGGCCTTTTTATACATTAATTTAGTTTCTAGGCATTTAATGCACATAATTTAAATTTGAACTACAAGCACATGCTCCAGTGCGCCAAAGTTGGTTGAAAAATCATTTATGTGTACTTGGGCAAATTTCTAGGTCCCATGCAAGAAATGGGAATGGAATTCAAACATCTGGGCATCGTGGCTCGGCCGGAAACATCGAGAAACTTGGTTTTAAAATTCTCGTAAATCCAAAACTCGCGTGCAAATCGTGAAACTTTGCATGGTGTCATGACATGGCACCAACATGTTGTGGTAAACTTTTTGTCTGATTTGCGAGGGCGCACACATTAACAATCAACAAAGTCATTTTGGAACAAGTGATGTCACGTTACAATCGGAAACACAAGTATTATTGAAACCGTGGGCATGCTACTTCCCATTTACATGCTGCCATGTGTCCCCTTTTTTTATTGGCTAGGAGGTGTCGTGCGGGGTAGCTATTTGAGTATGGGAGGCATGCGATCAGACACCTACGCATGCTTATCGGGAGGAGAGCCCTTTGACCTCCATCCGCCACCCACCTCTCTCCCAATGTCTTCACTAATGGCGCCCGAGCCCCTGTTTAATGGCGTGGCTATGTCTCACTCGACTAAAATTTAAGAGAGAAAAAAGAAAATCTGAAAAGAAATTTTCGCACATATCTCGATGTAAGATCTGACGGACCTATATAGCAACGATTGTGACTTACAACAAGACTAATGAATATATAAGGACGACGACAGTGGATAATAATTGTCTTAATATTTAGGAAGATACTTAAAAAAGCCACACGCGGCAACGCCTGAAATACACAAGGGCAAAATAAGAAGGAAGACATAGACAATGATCTGGCTCACTGATCACTACTTTCTTGATGCACTGCAGGCCACAAAGACTAGTTCTCGCGGCGAGCGGTGATGATCTCTTTCATTTCCTCAATACGCTGCTTGGTAGCATCCACGGATTCCTCCACCAGCCTTTCACGCTCGACGCAGAGCATGGTATTCTCGTCCATAAGTTTCTTGACGATGACGCCCGTCCTCTTCAACAAGGCAGTGGTCTCCTCGTGCTCCTTCGCTCTTCTGGCGATCTTCGCCCTCAGCAGGTCACGCTCGTTATGGAGCTTAGCCTTGTCCTCCCCTAGTCCCCAGATGACCCCGGTAGCATTTTCAAATGAGGCATTCATCTCGTCCTGTAGCTTCATCCAACCGGAGATCCGACCCATCAGGTCATCGAGCATAGCACGCATGCGCCTATGAGAGTCCTCGCCTGCCCGCGAGACATTTTCCCAGGCCACTGATACGTCTCCGTCGTATCTATAATTTTGATTGTTTCATGCCAATATTATACAACTTTCACATATTTTTGGCAACATTTTATATGATTTATTGGACTAACATATTGATCCAGTGCCTAGTAACAGTTCCTGTTTGTTGCATGTTTTTGTTTCGCAGAATATCCATATCAAGTCCAAACACGATCAAATTTTACGGAGAATTATTTTGGAATATATGTAATTTTTAGGAGGTGGAATCAACGCAAACGGAGGCCCATGATACGTCTCCAACATATCTATAATTTTTGATTATTCCATGCTATTATATTATCTGTTCTGGATGTTTTATATGCATTTCTATGCTATTTTACTTTATTTTGGGGACTAACCTATTAACCTAGAGCCCAGTGCCAGTTTCTATTTTTTACGTGTTTTAGAATTTCGCAGAAAAGGAATACCAAATGGAGTCCAAACCGAATGAAACTTCCGCGATGATCTTTCTTGGTCCAGAAGCAAACTAGGAGGCTTGTAGATGAAGTCAGAGACGCAAAGAGGCGGCCACAAGGGTGGACGGTGCGCCCCTACCTCGTGGGCCCCTTGGAGCTCTCCTGACCTAATTCTTTCGCCCATATATTCTCTTATACCCCAAAACCAACAATGGGAGCCACGAAAACACTTTTTCACCGCCGCAACCTTTTGTACCCGTGAGATCCCATCTAGGGACTTTTTCTGGCGTCCTGCCGAAGGGGGATTCGATCATGGAGGGCTTCTACATCAACACCATTGCCCTTTCTATGAAGCGTGAGTAGTTTACCACAGACCTACGGGTCCATAGCTAGTAACTAGATGGCTTATTCTCTCTCTCTCTCTCTCTCTCTCTCTTTGATTCTCAATACCATGTTCTCCTCAATTTTATTGGAGATCTATTCAATGTTTGCCGAGATCCGGTGAATTGTGGATTTATGATCAGATTATCTATGAATATTATTTGAGTTTTCTCTTAATTCTTATATGCATGATTTGATATCTTTGCAAGCCTCTTCGAATTATTGGTTTAGTTTGGCCTACTAGATTGGTTTTTCTTGCGATGGGAGAAGTGCTTAGCTTTGGGTTCAATCTTGCGGTGTCCTTTCCTAGTGACAGTAGGGGCAACAAGGCACATATTGTATTGTTGCCATCGAGGATAAAAAGATGGGTTTTCATCATATTGCTTCAGTTAATTCCTCTACATCATGTCATCTTACTTAATGTGTTACTCTGTTCTTTATGAACTTAATACTCTAGATGTAGGCAGGAGTCGGTCGATGTGTGGAGAAATAGTAGTAGTCTAGTAGCTGCAGAATTGTTTCGGTCTACTTGACACAGACGTGATGCCTATGTTCATGATCATTGCCTTAGGTATCATCATAATTATGCGCTCTTCTATCAATTTTTCGAAGCTTTGATCTATATGTTGTCATCAATTACCAAAAAGGGGGAGCTGAAAGTGCAACTAATCCCTGTGTGGTTTTTGTAATTCTTAACAATATATAGTTCATTGAACTAATGATCTTTCAAGATGATCATTTCAGAAGGTTCAATGATTGGCATGGCATCGACTAGAGATGTGGACACCTCAAAATTCTAAGGACACATATTGGCAACAAGCTCAAGACTCTACATTTTTCATTTAAGTGATTCAAGATCACATTGAGTCAATCGGACTGCCAATACTATTAAAAGGGGATGAGGTGTTGCTTTATGGCTTACTTTCTCAAAATGCTTAGTGATATGCTCCGAAACCCTCAACCACTTTCTCATTTCCACATATGTCCTAAACCCAAAAGTGAAATTCAGCCCCACCGATTTGATCTATACGACGCCACCGAGTTTCATTTGACATAGCCACTGCCACAAACCCTAGTCACATCGGTTTCACTGATAGGAATCTCGGTCTCACCGAGATGGGATTGCAAACTCACTGTTTCCTTTTTGTGAGCGAAATGGTCCCACGGAGTCTGGAATGCAAATTCACTGTTTCCTTTTCGTAACACTTCTACCCCACCAAAGTGAGCGGATTGGTCCCATCGAGTTTGCTCGACCAACTCTCTATGTGCCTATTACTGAAATCGGTCCCACCGAGTTTATGTAATCGGTCACACCGAGATTACGTTATGCCCTAACCCTAGCATATCGGTCCCACCGAGATGACCGTGTCAGTCCCACCTAAAAGCCTAGCATTCATATTTTGACCTGAATCGGTCTGACCGAGTTTCACCATTCGGTCTCACCGAGTTTGGGAATCTGTGTGTAACGGTTAGATTTTGTGTGGAGGCTATATATACCCCTCCACCCACACTCCATTCGTGAGGAGAGCCATCAGAATGTGCCTACACTTCCAGCATTCATTTTTTGAGAGAGAACCACCTACTCATGTGTTGAGACCAAGATATTCCATTCCAACCACAAGAATCTTGATCTCTAGCCTTCCCCAAGTTGCTTTCCACTCAAATCATCTTTCCACCATAGCCAAATCTATGAGAGAGAGAGAGAGAGTTGAGTGTTGGGGAGACTATCATTTGAAGCACAAGAGCAAGGATTTCATCATCAACACACCATCTATTACCTTTTGGAGAGTGGTGTCTCCTAGATTGGTTAGGTGTCACTTGGGAGCCTCCGTCAAGATTGTGCAGTTGAACCAAGGAGTTTGTAAGGGCAAGGAGATTGCCTACTTCATGAAGATCTACCCTAGTGAGGCAAGTCCTTCGTGGGCGATGGCCATGGTGGGATAGACAAGATTGCTTCTTCGTGGACCCTTCATGGGTGGAGCCCATCGTGGACTCACACAACCGTTACCCTTCATGGGTGGAGCCCATCGTGGACTCACACAACCGTTACCCTTCATGGGTTGAAGTCTCCATCAACATGGATGTACGATAGCACCACCTACGAAACCACGCCAAAAATCTTCATGTCAATATTGCGTTTGCTCCCTCCAAACTCCAAGTTGCATGCTTTAGTTTCCGCTGCCCATATACTCTTTGCATGCTTGCTTGAATTGTGTGGAGATTGCTTGACTTCTGCTAAGTTGCTAAAATCTGCCAAGAATTTAAATTGGGAAAAGGTCAAGATTTTATTTGGTCAAGTAGTCTAATCACCCCTCTCTAGACATACTTTCGATGCTACAAGTGGTATCAGAGATTTGGTCTCCATATGCCTTGATTTCCATAGCGTTGGCGATCATAGGCTTGGTTTCACAACCTAGGAGAGTATGGCGTCTAGCGAGGGAAAATTACCACCGTAGATGTCCTTACTTTGATGGTACTAATTTTGCTAGTTGGAAACACAAGATGAAAATGCATATTCTTGGACATAACCCCGCTGTTTGGGCTATTGTTTGTATTGGTTTGCAAGGTGAATTCTTTGATGGAAGAGAACCAAATCGTGAAGCTACCACGAAAGAATTGAAGATGTTGCAATACAATGCTCAAGCTTGTGATATCCTCTTCACGGATTGTGCCCTGAAGAATTCAACAAAATCAGCCATCTTGAGAATGCAAAGGAAATTTGGGATACTTTGATTGATATGCACGAAGGTACTGACTCCATCAAGGAATCCAAGTTGGATGTGCTTCAAAGTCAACTTGACAAGTTCAAAATGAAGGATGGTGAAGGTGACGCTGAAATGTACTCTAGGCTTGCTCTCATCACAAATGATATTGCCGGCTTAGGAAGCGAAGAGATGACCGACAAATTCATCATCAAAAGGATCTTGAGAGCCTTGGATGGAAAATATGATACCGTGTGCACTTTAATCCAAATGATTCCAAACTACAAAGATCTCAATCCAACCGAAGTCATTGGAAGAATTGTTGTTCATGAGATGTCACTCAAGGATAAAGAAAGAGCTTCACAACAAGTCTATTGGTGCTTATAAATCCTCATGTGATGCTCCTACATCATCAAATGAGAAACAAGCCTTCAATGAAGAATTGAGCTTAATAGTGAAGAACTTCAACAAATTCTACAAGAGTAGAAGAAAGGAAAGAAGTTCCATGTCAAGGCCCTACAATGACAAAAGATCTTATAGTCGTGAGCGAAATTGCTACAATTGTGGAAGACCTGGACACTACTCCAATGAGTGTACGACTCCTTACAAAAGAAGAGAAGACTCACCTAAAAGGAGAAGCAAAAGGGAAGAATCACCTCCAAGAGAGAGAATGAGTAGAGGTGATCGGTATGAACGAAGAAACTCTCGAAGAAGCAAGGATTTAGAAAGGAAGGACAAGTCATCAAGGAGCTACACAAAACAAAGACATCAAGCTCATGTTGGTGAATGGGTATCAGGCTCCGACTCCGACCACCACTCCGAGAGAAGTTATCACTCCGACTCCGAATATACTCAAGATGATGTTGTTGCCAGTCTAGTACTTGTGTCAACCAACTCCTATGACATATTTGATTCACCAAATGAAGGAATTGGGAGATGCTTCATGGCTAAAGGCCCCAAGGTAACACACCCCAAGTATGTTGATTTCAATAGTGATGAAGATGACTTGGTAGGTGATGATGATTTACATGTTGACAACTCTAGTGATGAATACTATGATGAAAATGCTATCAATCGTGCTAAGAAAGATGAAACGAATGACAACGATAAGAAGGAGATTGAGCGTCTAAATATTGAACTAAACACTCTTAAGTTAGCTCATGAAACTACTTTAGAATATCATCGAGAACTTTGAAAAACTCATGATAAGTTACGCTTCGAGAAGCTCAATCTTGAGCAAGAACATGGGTTCTTAAAGGACATCAATGACGATCTTCGGAAGAAAAGTTCTTCTTACATTGCCAAGCATTTACTCTTGTCTACTTACATGCCACAAGTAAAATCTAGCAACAAGAACAAGAAAGATCCTTCTTCTAGTAGTAACAATAATCATGCCAAATCCAATATTGTTGCTTCTAGTAATTCTCTTGATTCCACTAATGATTCTCTTAGCCAAGTTATACTTGAGCAAGAAAATAGCTAATTGAACGGAATTATAGAGAAAGGTGTTTAGAAGAGCCTTGCCGGAAGTAAGCAATTTGAAGAAATTGTATGCAAGCAAGGAAGGCACCGGAAGAATCAAGGTGTTGGTTTTGAACGAAAGTTCAATGCCAATGGAGTTGAGTGGGAAGAAGATCAATACCCCAAGACGAAGTTTGTTCTTCGACAAGAGAAGTATGATCCTACTTCCTTCAAGGGGACACAAGCTCTAGATGATCTTCCACCACAAGACCACAAGCTAAAAGGCAATGACAAGCTTCAAGAGGAGATTGATGCATTTGAAGATGCTCCAAAGGCCTTGGTCAAGTTGGTTCCCAAGACTACATCAAGTTCTACTTCATCAAGTACATCTACAACTCCAAGGATTCCCATCAAGATGATGTGGATCCCAAAGAAGAAGAACTAGAGAGTTCATGAGGGTGACTCCACCAACATATTTCACTCATATTCATTTTGGCATGGACAAGTGCAAACAACTTCGACATCTTGCACTAGTTCAAGGAGTTACAAACCCTCATGTTGGTAAGACAAGGGACAAGGTAACCTAACGCTTTCATGGACATCATCATGTGTGTGCTTCACTCTATGTCTATGGATATCCTTGTTTGTTCCTTGCGGGACTAACCCATGTAGGTATTGAAAGTGCAACTCACTCCAATGGATTGCTTCAAATGATCTACATCAACACTGAGCATCCACATCTTCAACATCTACATGAAGTCATCATCGAAAAAACCCAAGGTTAGTTCATCCCTCTTAGGGGGATATCACATCTAGGGGGAGCTTTACTCTAAGAATTGAGCTAAAGCAACTCTAATGGTGTGAACACAACAATGTTTTATGTAAAAGTGGTAACCCCACTTGTGCTTAAACGATGAGTATGACCTATGATCAAATGTTCTCATTTGACTCCTAAGTAAGTATACTCATATATAGATGACCTAATCATTGCCAATTGCTTGATAGATTCTAGAGTGATTGTGCATGCTTTGCCACATGTTTCATTTGCCATTTTATTGTGTGAGCATGTTGGTTGCATACTTTTCTCATTCGAGGACATCCATTTGTTGCTTTGATTTTTTGGATCTTCTTCTTTTGCCAAATGGATCGACAAGAATGCCTAAGAACTCCCTCTAGCTATCTATGCTTTTCTCTTCTCAAACTCTATTCATGCTACATCGCAAAGTTTGATCAAAGTCAAATTCAAACCCTCTGGGTGAGGAGCACTTGGAGTCCCGATTTGTCATAGACTTAAAACTTCCAAAACCTCTCTATGTATTTCGGTCTGACCAATCCATCCATTTCGTCCACTCCGAGTTCACTTGGTTGATCAAGTTTTCAATCTCGATGCAACCGATTAGAACTTTTCGGTCTCACTGAGTTGCAGTAACCGCTTGCGATTCTACATCTCGGTGCCACCGAGTTGTTCCACTCGGTCACACAGACAGTGGCAGGATATATATACCGACGGGTCAAATTTAGGAATTTTCTCCAAAACCTCTTCGTCCGTGCATGTCCTGCTCTGCCGCCTCGGGTCTCCGGATCGTCTTCTCGTCGCCAGTGACCTCCCGCTGCGAGAGTCCTGGATTAAGGAGTCCTCGGACGTCGGGCTTGTTGACATGGGTTGGATTGATGGGTTGTGAAGATACAAGACCGAAGACTCTCACCTGTGTCCGGATGGGACTCTCCTTGGCATGGAAGGCAAGCTTGGCGCCCGGATATGAAGATTCCTTTCTCTGTAACTGACTTTGTACAACCCTAGTCCCATCCGGTGTCTATATAAACCAGAGGGCTTAGTCCTTAGAGGCAATCGTAATCATACAGTCTAGACTTCTAGGGTTTTAGCCATTACGATCTCATGGTAGATCAACTCTTGTAATACTCATATTCATCAAGATCAATCAAGCGAGAAGTATGGTATTACCTCCATAGAGAGGGCCCGAACCTGGGTAAACATCATGTCCCCCGCCTCCTGTTACCATCAACCCTAGACGCACAGTTTGGGACCCCCTACCCGAGATCCACCGGTATTGACACCGACATTGGTGCTTTCATTGAGAGTTCCGCTGCATCGTCACCAAAAGGTTTGATGGCTCCATCAATCGTCTACAACAATGCAGTCCAGGGGGAGGTTTTCCTCCCCGAACAGATCCTCGTATTCGGCGGCTTCGCACTGTGGGCCAATTCGCTTGGCCATCTAGAGCAGATCGACAGCTACGCCCCTGGCCATCAGGTCGGGTTTGGAAGCTTGAATTACGTTGCCGATATTCACAGAGACTTGATCTTCAACTGATTTGAGCCCATGGTAGCCGCTCCCTGCCACCACGATGAACATGACCTAAATCTCTCATTGGACCGTGCCCAGGAGATAGCACCTGTAACTGCTCTGGCCCTGGATCTGGAGCAGATTGCACCCTCCAAGGACGGGAAGCTCAACCCCGTCGCGGAAGCCGCAGACTCAGCGGCATTAGAGACGCACACAGATCCAACCTCAAGCGGGGCCTGTGTCACCAGAACCTTGGGTTCGTCTCCGGCCATAGGTTCCGAACCGCGTGCATCCGCGCCCATCAAACTTGATCAGGCGCCGATCGTTGAATTCAGCTCTGCGGACATCTTTCGGCACTCACCTTTAGGCGATGTGCTAAACTCGTTAAAAGCCCTCTCCTTATCAGTGGACTCTCAGCCGAACTATATCTAATTTGGATTGGAAGTAGATGACGGAGAATTCTGCTTTCGACCCACCACCCACTTCATAGCCAATGTCGAAGACTTAACCGACATGCTCGATTATGGCTCCAAAGACATCGACGGTATGGACGACGATGCCGAAGAGGAGCAGGCACAAAAACCACCGCTTATAGGGCGCTGGACTGCCACCTCCTCGTATGACGTATACATGGTGGATACACCCAAAGAAAACAACGGTGATAATGAAAAGGATCCAGTCGAGGATAAGCCTCCTGAGATACAGCCAAAGCACCAACGTCAGCGGCGCCACTCTAAACCATGCCATGGAAAAAATAGCAATACCGGCACAAGAGAAAATAATACTTCGGACGATGCCGAAGACAACGAAGACCCCGTTGAGCCAACTTCCGAACAGGATGAACGGGAGGATGGGCGAGTCAGCCCTAATAAACAGGCCATTAACAAAGACTCGGAGGACAGTAATTATCTTCCACCCTCCGAGGATGAGGCAAGCCTCGGCGAGGAAGACTTTATCGTGCCTGAGGAGCCCATCGATCAGGTGCGCTTTAAATGCCAGCTAATAGCCACTGCGAGGAGCCTGAAATAGAAGCAGCAGCAGCTTCAAGCTGATCAAGATCTACTCAATGATAAATGGACTAATGTCCTGGCAGCCGAGGAATACGGCCTCGAGCGCCCAACCAAAAAGTTACCCGAAATGCAAATTGTTACCCCAATTCAATGACGAGGTGCTGGAGCCCGTCCTACCAGCGCATAATGCGGCTGAGCGACCACCACGTGGCCGGGACAAAGCGGCAACTCAACCCAAACACCGGCCCACACTACCTCGTCGTAAAAACAGAGACACAACAGCTCGGGGATACACATATGACCTGCGGCATGACCTGGAAAACAGGACAGGTCAGACCAGTTCGATCTATGGATCGCGAGGGCGTGCCCCGATGCACGACGATGGCCATCCGGCTGGACGTGACAAACATAACCACGCCCCGGCCGAAAACCGCAGACGAACTCCATCCGAGCTACGTCGCGACTTGGCCCGATATAGAGGCGCCGCACACCCCCTCTGCTTCACTACTGAAGTAATGGAATATGAATTTCTGGAAGGGTTTAAACCCGTGAACATTGAATCATATGATGGGACAATAGACCCCGTGGTATGGATTGAGGACTTTCTCCTCCATATTCATAGGGCCCGCAATGATGATCTTCATGCCATCAAATACCTCAAGCTAAAACTCAAGGGACCTGCTCGGCACTGGTTGATTAGTTTGCCCAAAAACACAATTGGCAGCTGGGAAGACTTGGAAGACGCCTTCCTCGACAACTTCCAGGGTACATATGTCCGACCTCCGGATGTCGCCGACTTAAGTCACATAGTTCAACAGCCCGGAGAGTCAGCCAGGAAATTCTGGACTAGGTTCCTAACTAAAAAGAACCAGATCATCGACTGTCCGAATGCCGAAGCCCTCGCGGCCTTTAAGCATAGCATCCGTGACGAATGGCTCGCCCGACACCTCGGCCAAGAAAAGCCGAAGTCCATGGCAGCCCTCACAACACTTATGACCCGCTTCTGCACAGGCGAGGATAGCTGGCTAGCCCGTAGCAATAACAATACAAGCGAACTTGGCACTTCTGAAGACAGAAATATGAATGGCAATCGCCGACAGAACAGACACAAGCGTTGAAGCAACGTTGAAGCAACGGCGACAACACCTAGGGCACGGCGGTCAACACCGGATTCAGTGTCTCTAAGTCCGGACAGCGGAAGAAGCCATATAAAAGAAACAATCCGGGCTCGTCCAGCTTGGACCGCATACTCGATCGTCCATGTCAAATCTAGGGCACTCCTGATAAACCAGCCAATCACACCAACAGAGACTATTGGGTTTTTAAACAGGCCGGCAAGTTAAATGCCGAGAACAAGGAGAAGGGGTCACAAAGCAAGGACGATGACGAGGAGCCCCGGCCACCAAACATAGGGGGACAGAAGAAGTTACCCCCCAAGTTAAAACAGTGAACATGATATACGCTACCCATATCCCCAAGAGGGAACGCAAGCGCGCGCTCAGGGACATCTACGCGATGGAGCCAGTCGCCCCAAAGTTCAATCCATGCTTGTCCTGCCCGATCACCTTCGATCGCAGGGACCATCCGACCAGTATCCGTCATGGCGGTTCAGCCGCACTGGTCCTCGACCCAATCATTGATGGATTCCATCTTATGTGAGTCCTCATGGACGGTGGCAGCACCATGAACCTGCTCTATCAGGATACAGTGCGCAAAATGGGTATTGATCCCTCAAGTATCAAGCCCACGAAAACCACCTTTAAAGGAGTCATACCAGGTTAGAGGCCCGCTATACGGGTTCAATCACACTCGAGGTGGTCTTCAGATCCCCGGACAACTTCCGAAGCGAAGAGTTGATCTTCGATATCGTCCCCTTCCGCAGTGGCTATCACGCATTGCTCGGATGAACATCATTCACTCGATTCAATGCGGTGCCACACTACGCTTATCTCAAGCTCAAGATGCCCGGACCACGCGGCGTCATAACAGTCAATGGAAACACGGAACGCTCCCTCCATACCGAGGAGCACACCGCTGCCCTTGCAGCAGAAGCACAGAGCGGACTTTTCAGGCAGAACCTTAATTTGGCGACCAAGCTCCTGGACACTGTCAAACGAGTCCGAACTACTCTACAGGACAGTCCAGCTCATTAAGAGCTTGACTAGCAATTCGGCCTCTGTCCCAGTCCCGACCAAATGGCAGCATTCGTACCGCGCGTACATAACTACGCACTCAAAATACCATGGGGATAGACGGGGGCACAGCTAGATCGTGGTCCATAATACGGCTCAACCTCCCCTGGACCCACATACTTTCACTTTCACTTCTTCTTTTCAGGTTCCTGTTTCCCCAGGCCTTTCCTGGTGACCTGATTGTCACACCCTAGCTAGTTCATGCATTAGAGTGTTGCATCATGTTTATTTCATTCATCAGAAACTTGAAATGGGGATGACAGAACCCCCAGCACCCCCTGAAACCAACTAGGGTTTACTAAAAATATTTTCAATGAACCTGAAATGCCCTTCTAAAATGTTCATCACCTCTGTCTTGGTCTTAAACCACTGCCAAAAGTGACGCACAAATTTCTAGGTCACTGGATTAAATAATTAGTTATTTGAACTTTGGCATTTAAATAATATAAAATATTTCAAATGCTCAAATAATCCCAAACTAAAATGTTCCATGCTGGATATATTCCAAATAGTGGCCATGTGCGGTTTGGTGATTTTTGGAGATGCCTAAGCATTTTTAATAATGCAACAAACTTATAGAAATAAAATAAAACAGAAATAAATGGAAAAACCCCTTACCTGGCCAAACCCACGCCCCGGCCCACCTGGCGGCCCAGCACTGTGCTGGCCCGTGCCAGCTAGCTGCTTCGTCCCTGCTAGGCAGGCAGGGAGGTGACGCCGATGAGCGCGAGCTCACCACGGAGCCACCTGCTTGCCGCTGGACGGGCTGGACGACCTCCACGTCGCACCCCCGACCCCCTGGACACGTCCACTTGCCCCCTGCCTCTCTTCCTCGCTCCCCTCCGCCATGGCCGACGCTGCCGCAGCCACACCGCCGTCGTAGACGTAGCCACCGCCGTCTCTGCGCCGCCCGACCGTGTCCACAAGCTCCGCCACTGTCCTCTCCGTCGAGAAGGCCGAGCCCCAAGCGCTCGCATGCCCCGAAGCCACCGCATCGACCTCGCCGACTCCGCTACCGCCGGAGATCCCCTTCGCCATCACCGTCGCAGCAGCCCGTCCCCGACCTCGCCGTCAGCTCCATCGCAACCGCCGTGAGCCTAGCTACCTCTCCATCCTCTCTATTCTCTCTCTTGAGCCCCGTAGCGACTACACGTATCTCACTCGCACGGGCCGCCGCCGAGCTCGTCGTCGACGAGGCTCCGGCCATGCAACGGCCGCGCCACCTTGTCCACTAGACCTACCGTACCCCAGGAGCTCACTGCACCACTCCACGGGCCTCTTCGTGCCCCCTAGCAACGAGTCCGAGCTCGTCCGAGCTCCGGCCGCTGCCAAACTCGTCACCGACGTTGTTTCCGGCGACTCCGAGCTCAACCACCACCACCACTAGACGCGGCTCGCCTCCAGCGTCACATAGATGTGCTCCGCCGTCGTTTTGGTCGTCGGAGCACAAAACCCGCACCGCACCGCTGCGTTTGGCCTCGCCGGCGGCTAAACGCCGGCGAGTTTGACCCTCGCTGACCATGTTTGACCATGGGTGGGCCCAGTTTGACCCCCCTGGGTCAATGACAGGTGAGGCCCAGCCGGCTAATTAATCTAGGATTAGTACTAACTAATAATTAGTTAGACTAATGACACTGACACGCAGGACCCACTGGTCAGGTTTGACCTGGACCATCCCGTTGACCACTGACGTCACCCTAACGCAATGCTGACGCAGTAATTTAATTACTGGAATTATTCTTATACAGGAAATTCCAGAAAATACCACAAACTTCAAAAAATCATAGAAATTAATCTGTAGCTCCAAATGCAAAGTGTTATATATGAAAAATGATCAGAAAAATCAAATCTATCCATCTGTACTGGTGTCATGCATGTTTAAGCAAGCTAACCTGCTGTTTAGTGCAGAACAAGATAAACCAGTATTAGGGCCATTTATAAGTTTGAAACTTGAATCTTCGATTCAAATTGGTTCAAACCCATCTGGTCTTAGTTGCATTAGCCCAATACACTCATTTTGCCATGTCTCATGCATGCATCAAATTGTTGCACATTGTTTGGTGATGATTGTATATCGGTGCTCTCTGCGGCAGGTTCTGCCCCCGAGGAGTATCGTGAATACCCTAACGAAGAGCAATACCAGTCCACGGACCCGCAAGGCAAGCAACCAACCATTTGATCATATCGATACAATCCCATGTTCTCGCCTATTCTCTCTTTTACTGCATTAAGACAACACAATTCAAAATGTTGTGTGCTACGGTAGTTGAACCCATTTCCTCTGCATGACCTGTCATTGCCACAGTAACTGGATGAAACCCACTAGCATGTGTACGAGTTGATTGAGTCATGTGTATGTGTTATTCCTACCTTGCTATGCCTGCTATGCTTAGAGTATTTTCAGGTATGGTTCATTTGGGTGATGGGCTAGAGTGAAATGATCATGTCAGTAATGAGAGTGATGTGTTGAACACGACTTGGTAAAGGTATCGATGAGAGGCCATGTAGGAGTACGTGGTGGGTTGTTTCATTGGAACCGTCCTTAAGCACTGAGATCTGTATGTGTGATCTAAGATTTAGCTACTACCATGCATTGCGCCCGAAACCAATGGACCCTCTCGGCTTCTTATTCACCCTAGTCCTCTGTCCAGGAGTTGCAAGTAGTTTCTGGTGTTTGTAGCTTACTGGAGGCCGTGGGCAGCGCTGACCCGTGGGCTGGGCTGTGATGTAGTAGGTACGTGGCCGGGTATACCGGGCACCCGTTAGGTGTCTCGGAACTCTGTACACATTGTTCGGGGCCGTATGTGGAAACCTCGGTCGGACTCCCTGCGGATGGAACCTGAATAGGCGATAAACCTGGACTAGAGACTTAGGTGTTTAGGTAGGTCGTGGCCGACACCCATGTTGGGCTTCCGCTTGAAGGTTGCCGAGTACATGTCGTGTAAACGGCGGTAAGTGGTGAGAGCGTGTATGAAGAAGTACACCCCTGCAGGGTTAACATCATCTATTCGAATAGCCGCATCCGCGGTAAAGGACTACTTGGTTGCCTATACAATTCATAGAGAAGTAAACGGATACTACTAAAAGCCTCAAGATAAGCGTGAGTGCCGAGGATGGCTCTTCCGTAGGATGACAGAGGTGGATCCTCAGTTGTGTATTGAAGTGGTGAGTAGTGGACTCGAGTGTGCAAAACCATTTCAAGTTGGAGTCTCGTAAGATAGCTTAGCTAAGAGTCAAAGCTGGCTTGCTGCAATAACCCCACCAACCCTTGATAATGTGCATGTATGTAGGATCTGATGTAGGTCTTGCCGAGTACCTTTGTACTCATGTTGCTTAATTTACGTTTTACAGAAGACGCTGCAACCCCTTCTGATGGGTTCTTCATAGACGTCGATGTCGACGAGTAGGCTGACGCCCAGGTGGTGATCCTGAGCTCACAATGGACCACGTAGTATAGTCAGGCTTTCCCAAGCCTCTTTTATTTTCCTAGTTGTCTGTACTCAGACAAGTTACTTCTGCTGTTGGCTTGTATGTTTGTATGACTTGAATGTTGGGTCGTGTGGCCCGTACTTGTGTGTATGATATGTATGGCTCTCTAAACCTTTAAATAAAGTACTTGTGATGTAGAGTCATGTTGTGATGCCTTGTTGTATTTGCACATATCAAGCATATTGTGTGTATGATTGAAATGCTTGGTATGTGTGGGATCTGACTGTCTAGTTGTTTATCCTTAGTAGCCTCTCTTACCGGGAAATGTCTCCTTGTGCTTCCACTGAGCCATGGTAGCTTGCTACTGCTCCGGAACACTTAGGCTGGCCGGCATGTGTCCTTCTTCGTTCCTGTGTCTGTCCCTACGGGGAAATGTCATGCGATGAATACCGGAGTCCTGTTAGCCCGCTACAGCCCTGTTTACCGGAGTCCTGCTAGCCCAGTGCTACAGCCCAGATTGACTCGTTGATGACCGACACGTTCGTTGCTGGGTCATGTATGCCTGTCCCTATAAGTTAGAGCCACTTTGGGTTTACGACTAGCCATGTCAGCCCGGGTTCCTTATCATATGGATGCTAGCGACACTATCATATACGTGTGACAAAAGGCACAAACGGTCCCGGGCAAGGTAGGGCGACACCCATGGGAATACCGTGCTTGAGGCCACAAAGTGATATGAGGTGTTACATGCTAGATCGATGTGGCATGGAGTCGGGGTCCTGACAGCATTGGCATCAGAGCGGGACTGCCTGTAGGTTCTCCAAGCCAAACTGGTCGATGTTGAGTCTAGAAATGCTTTAGTTATATGTAGGGGAATTGATTGTGGGATAGAACATAAGGCTCTTTTTACTCCTTTACCTCATGGCATTCTGATCTGAGTCAGTCTATTCTACCACCAGGAGTTAAGGACTAGGATCTCTTCTCTCTATCAGGTTCATGTGTTACTAATCAGTAGTACCTTATAGCTTTGATGGATACAAGCCTAGTTCAGTTTTACTACCCCATTATGTTGATAAGATGGACCCAGAATCTTGATATGATGTTGTTGAGTGTCTATGCAATCCTTTGCAAAGTGTCTCAAAATCTTTTTTTGAGCATTTACAGCCGTTATGCTGTCCAATTTCTGTTGGAAATTCTAATGCCTTTGCATTATATCGTGTTTCATATGGCCTCCCGTACCCAGAATCAAGTTGTTCGTCTGACTCGATGTCTCGATGTACCTAGCCATACTGCTATTTTGGTCCGTGTAATGACCGAGGCTGGATACCGATGGTATCCTGAGTACACCGTTGAGGAGCAGTATAGAGACTTCAATCAAAGCCAATACCTCTGCACCGTCAGGATATTTCCTTGTTATCCTGGATCCACTGAACCCCTCCATTGCTCATATGGACTTGGGGTTACCATCGAGATGTCCGTGCAGGACGCTGCTTATTCGATGATGACAATTATACGGGCCAGGACTTCCTTGCTTCAGAACACTGACTTCCGCTATATGCCAATGTCACTCCCCGGGGTAGAAGGTTACTTCACAACTATTTACACCAACTCTTCTCACGAGGGTTCGTCGCTCCGCACTACCGCACAGATGCTTGAGGACAAGGACCATGAAAATCGTGCCTTGCGATTGGAGCTTTTCAACTCCCGGTCTGATCACTGGGCCACCTTGACCCAGTTTGCAACTGCTGTGCAGGCAGGGTATATGGATATGTGGGATCTGTACCCTGTGCGGTCTACTCTGCCGGACCGTATGGATTGGCATGATGTAGGGGGCATCACCCCTCCCCATGGACCTCTTCTGCCGCCGTTTGATGGACCCAGGCCACATCCGACTCCTTATGGATAGCAGGCTCCACAGGATCGAATGTTTCCAGATGATCACGTTCAGCTCCCAGGACATGGGGGTAATTTCTATGAGGATTACTACGGAAATGTCTGAGCTGATAGTAGCACCACAAGTATTGTAAAAGTTATATCGTCCACCGTCCTGCGTGACTCGTGGGATATGACTTAGTGTGTACAACTTTCCGGAGGTGTAGAAAAATAATGTATAGGAGCTTGGGATGCCTCCGATGAGATGTAATCTTCCTTTCACCGCAGTTGTACTCCGTTTGGTCCTGTACTAAACCTTGTATGGTGTGTATGATGATGGAATAAATTTAGTAGTTTCTGTATTTACCATGTCATACGGATGATCATCTTGCATTCCGATTTATCCATTACATTCTACGTTTCTATGTCAGAATCTTATCATTCTGGACTAAATCATTGTCTTGTTTTCCTAGGATGGTCAACACCCGCAACAACCCTGCTCCCCCAGAGCAGGACGAAGGCAGTAGAGCTGGGGATGCAAGCCAGCCTCATCCTCCTTCTCTGGCTGAGGTCATGCTGGAGGCTGAGAGAAACAAGCGGGAGACCAACCATTTGTTGGAGCGCATTGAAAAGAACACAGCTCCACATCAGAGGAATAACTTGGTGTCGCTCAGTGATTTCATCAAGTTACATCCACCCACCTTCCATCACTCCGTCGAGCTCCTCGACGCCGATGACTGGCTTCGCAGCATTACTCACAAGCTACGCTCTGCACTCGTAGCTGAAGCTGATAAGATCACCTTTGATGCCTATCATCTTGAAGGCCCCGCCAGTCTCTGGTGGGTGAATTATGAAGCCATGCGCCCAGCTGGCCATGTCACTACTTGGGCAGAATTTAGTGAGGCTTTCCGCGAACATCACATTCTGGAGGGGCTTATGGACCGTAAGCGTGAGGAGTTCTGCAGTTTCACCCAAGGTAGACTCTCTGTGGATGCATACAGCAGGGAGTTCGGTAACCTAGCACGCTATGCAACTGAGGAAGTTTCCACCGATACCAAGAAGCAGGCAAGGTTTCGCAAGGGACTTAGCCCCGAGCTTCACCATGATCTCCGTCTGCACGAGTGCACTTCCTTCCAGAAGCTTGTGAACATGGCCATCAGTGCTGAGACAGGCCAGACTGATTTTGAAGCAACACGCAAACATAGCCGTGAGACGGTTTCCTCATCCGGTTCTGGTCCTCAGAAGCACCGGGTGCGGGTGCCTAACACTACCCTGCCACCCGGTTCACATCGAGGCCATCCTATCAGGTGCCTCGTCCAGCTCAGCAGTATGCACCAGCCAAGCCCTATGGTGGGCCAACCAACAATGCTCCTCCACACATCAGCTCTGTGACGTGTTTCAAGTGTGGAGAACCGGGCCACTACATGCGAGAGTGTCCCCAGACCAACCCCAACTAGTCTGGAAAAGCTGTTGGTCGTGGCAAGCCAACAGGGAAGGTGTACTACACTAAGCCGGCCACCGCTGCACGTGGCCATGTGAACTGTGTCTCAGCTGAAGAGGCTCAGGAGGATCCCAATGTCGTTCTTGATACGCTCCTTGTTAATTGCCATCCAGCATCTGTTCTTTTCGATACTGGAGCATCTCATTCGTTCATATCCGAAAACTATGCTCGTTTGCATAACACCGCATTCTGTGACATGCCTTCCATGATGGAAATTTCTACCCCTAGTTCTAGATGGCAAACCTCTAGAGTGAGCCTTGGAAATGAAATTCAAGTCGACAGACTTGTTTTCCTTGTGTCTTTGATAGCTCTCAATTCTTCGGATATTAATATCATCTTGGGTATGGACTGGATGTCAGCCCATCATGCTAAGATTGATTGCTTCTCTAGGACTGTTCAACCTACACATCCTTCGGGAAAGATAGTCAATGTCTTGACCCAAGTAGCCAAGCGACAGCTATACTCTCTTAATGCTAGTCCTTTGCCAGACCTCGAGGACATTCCGATAGTCTGTGACTTTCCAGATGTCTTTCCAGAAGAATTGCCAGGTGTTCCACCTGACCGAGATGTCGAGTTCGTGATAGATCTTATTCTAGGAACTGTCCCAGTTTCTAGAAGATCCTATAAGATGGCACCACTAGAACTAGCCGAGCTTAAGAAACAACTCGATGAGTCCTTGAAAAAGGGTTTCATCCATCCTAGTTCATCTCCATGGGCTTGCCCCATCCTCTTCGTCAAGAAGAAGGATGGTACGGATCGGATGGTTGTAGATTATCGACCCGTCAACTTGGTCACAATAAAGAACAAGTATCCGCTCCCCAGGATCAACGACCTGTATGATCAGCTCGTTGGATCCTCAGTCTTCTCTAAGATGGATTTGAGGTTGGGCTACCATCAAATCAAAATAAGGAATGGGGACATTCCAAAAACGGCCTTTGTTACTCATTACGGCCAATACGAGTACACCATCATGTCCTTCGGTTTAACCAACGCCCTAGCTACTTTCTCTTGGTTAATGAATTCAATCTTCATGGAGTATTTGGATAAATTCATCGTGGTTTACCTCGATGATATACTCATCTACTCCAAGAATGAGGAAGAACATGCCGAGCATCTAAGGCTAGTGTTGATGAAACTTCGAGAGCATCGCCTTTATGCCAAATTTTCTAAATGTGAATTTTGGTTACCAGAAGTGACCTATTTAGGCCATGTAATCTCTGGTAAGGGTATTGCTATCAATCCCGAGCGAGCTCAAGCCGTTCTTAACTGGACTCCACCTGAATCGGTCAAGCAAGTTTGGAGTTTCCTTGGCTTAGCGAGCTATTGTCGCCGCTTTGTCGAGAACTTCTCCAAAGTTGCTAAACCTCTAACTAAACTCCTCAAGAAAGATAAAAAGTTCGAGTGGACCCCACAATGCAAGCACAGTTTTCAGGAACTGAAAAGACGCCTGACTTCTGCTCCCGTACTGGTACCACCAGATTTCTCCAAGGACTTTGTTATCTATTGCGACGCCTCGCGATAAGGACTAGGTTGCATTCTTATGTAGGATAATCACGTAATTGCTTATGCCTCACGGCAATTGCACCCACATGAGGAAAATTATCCTACTCATGATCTAGAGCTTGCAGTTGTAGTCCATGCACTCAAAACCTTGCGACATTACCTCCTCGGTAATCGTTGCGAGATCTTCACCGATCACCAAAGTCTGAAGTGTATATTCACCCAATCGGATTTGAATCTCAGGCAAAGACGTTGGGTCGAGTTGATCACAGATTTCGACTTAGGGATAACTTACACCCCAGGAAAAGCCAATGTCATGGCCGATGCACTAAGTCGTAAATCTTATTGTAACAATCTGATGTTGCTACAAAGTCAACAACTTCTCCATGAGGAATTTCGAAAGCTTAACCTTGACATCGTTCCTCAAGGATTCCTTTCCACCTTGGTGGCGAAACCTACCCTTACGGATCAGATCATCAAAGCTCAGAAGGTAGATCCGGGGATTTCCCGTATCAAAATAAACATCAAGAAAGGAGTTGCGGATTGTTTCTCCATTGATGGTCAAGGAGTCGTATACTTCGGGAACCGTCTAGTGGTTCCCAAGGTGCGAAACCTGAGGCGATTGATCCTTAAGGAAGCTCATGAATCCCCTCTCACCATTCATCCCAGAAGTACTAAAATGTAGCAGGACCTACGCCAGAGGTTCTGGTGGACTAGGATGAAGAGAGAAATTGCTCAGTATATTGCTAATTGCGATGTCTGTCGTCGTGTAAAAGCAGAGCATCAATGGCCTGCTGGCACCCTTCAACCGTTAGCTATTCCTAAATGGAAATGGGATAAAATTGGTATGGACTTCATCACCGGTTTTCCCAGGACCAAGAGAGGGAATAATGCTATCTTCGTCGTTATCGATCGTCTTTCCAAAGTGGCCCATTTCTTGCCTGTTCGCGAGAGTATAACCGCTAGCCAGCTAGCAAACTTGTATATCTCCCGAATAGTGTCCCTCCATGGTGTTCCACTGGAAATCAACTCAGATAAAGGAAGTCTCTTCACCTCTCGATTCTGGGAAAGTTTCCAAAATGCTATGGGAACCCGCCTTTCCTTCAGCACTGCCTTTCACCCTCAATCAAGTGGTCAAGTAGAACGTGTCAACCAGATTCTAGAAGACATACTTCAAGCTTCTGTTATCTCATTCGGAATGGATTGGGAGAAATGCCTTCCATTTGCCGAATTTTCTTAGAACAATAGCTATCAATCCAGCTTGGGTAAAGCCCCTTTTAAAGTTCTCTATGGACGAAGGTGTCAAACACCCCTAAACTGGTCAGAAACCGGGGAAAGACAATTCTTTGGCCCGAATATGATCTAGGAAGCAGAAGTGCAAGTTCGCATCGTTCGTGAAAAGTTGAAAATAGCCCAATCTCGTCAAAAGAGCCAATACGACCGAAAACATAAGGCTATGACTTTTGAGGTTGACGAGAAGGCTTACCTTCGGGTTACTCCTCTGAAGGGAACCCATCGTTTCGGTATCAAAGGCAAATTGGCTCCTCGCTACATTGGACCCTTTCGCATTCTCGCCAAACGAGGAGAAGTTGCCTACCAATTGGAACTACCTCCGCATCTCTCCAGAGTCCACAATGTCTTCCATGTTTCTTAACTCAGGTGTTGCTTCTCGGATCCTATCCGTGGAGTGGACCACGAAATGGTTGATCTTCAAGACAATCTATATCGAGAGTACCCCGTTCGTATCCTCGATCAAGCCGAGCGTACCACTTGACGTCATAATATCAAGTTTCTCAAGGTTCAATGGTCGCACCATTCTGAGAAAGAAGCAACCTTGGAAAGGAAGGATCGTCTTTGAGTCGAGTATCCCACCTTCTTTCTGGAGGAACCTAAATCTCGGGACGAGATTTTTCTGAGTGGGGGTGAGTTGTCACACCCTAGCTAGTTCATGCATTAGAGTGTGGCATCATGTTTATTTCATTCATTAGAAACTTGAAATGGGGATGACAGAACCCCCAGCACCCCCTGAAAGCAACTAGGGTTTACTAAAAATATTTTCAATGAACCTAAAATGCCCTTCTAAAATGTTCATCACCTCTGCCTTGGTCTTAAACTACTGCCAAAAGTGATGCAAAAATTTCTAGGTCATCCTAAGGTCACTGGATTAAATCATTAGTTATTTGAACTTGGCTATTTAAATAATATAAAATATTTCAAATGCTCAAATAATCCCAAACTAAAATGTTCCATGCTGGATATATTCCAAATAGTGGCCATGTGCAGTTTGGTGATTTTTGGAGATGCCTAAGCATTTTTAATAATGCAACAAACCTACAGAAATAAAATAAAACAGAAATAAATGGAAAAACCACTTACCTGGCCAAACCCACGCCCCGGCCCACCTGGCGGACTAGCACTATGCTGGCCCGTGCCAGCCACCCGCTTCGTCCCTGCCAGGCAGGCAGGGAGGTGACGCCGATGAGCGCGAGCTCGCCACGGCGCCACCTGCTTGCCGCTTCGCTGCTGGACGGGCTGGAGGACCTCCACGTCGCACCCCCGACCACCCTGGACACGTCCACTCGGCCCCTGGCTCTCTCCCTTGCTCCCCTCCGCCATGGACGACGCTCCCGCAGCCATGCCGCTGTCGTAGATGTAGCCACCGCCGTCTCTGCGCCGCCCGACCGTGTCCACGAGCTCCGCCACTGTCCTCTCCGACGAGCAGACCATCCCGTTGACCACTGACGTCACCCTGACGCAATGCTGACGTAGTAATTTAATTACTGGAATTATTCTTATACAGGAAATCTAGAAAATACCACAAACTTCAAAAAATCATAGAAATTAATCTGTAGCTCCAAATGCAAAGTGTTATATATGAAAAATGATCAGAAAAATCCAATCTATCCATCTGTACTAGTTTCATGCATGTCTAAGCAAGCTAACCTGCTGTTTAGTGAAGAACAAGATAAACCACTATTAAGGGCCATTTATGAGTTTGAAACTTGAATCTTCGATTCAAAATGGTTCAAACCCATCTGGTCTTAGTTGCATTAGCCCAATACACTCATTTTGCCATGTCTTATGCGTGCATCATATTGTTGCACATTGTTTGGTGATGATTGTATATCGGTGCTCTCTGCGGTAGGTTCTGCCCCCGAGGAGTATCGCGAATACCCTAACGAAGAGCAATACCAGTCCATGGACCCGCAAGGCAAGCAACCAACCATTTGATCATATCGATACAATCCCATTTTCTCGCCTCTACTCTCTTTTACTGCATTAAGACAACGCGATTCAAACTTCTGTGTGCTACGGTAGTTGAACCCATTTCCTCTGCATGACCTGTCATTGCCACAGTAACTAGATGAAACCCACTAGCATGTGTAGGAGTTGACTGATCCATGTGTATCTGTTATTCCTAACTTGCTATGCCTTCTATGCTTAGAGTCGTGTTAGGTCTGGTTCATCTGGGTGATGGGCTAGAGTGGAATGATCATGTCGGTAATGAGAGTGATGTGTTGAACACGATTTGGTAAAGGTATCGATGAGAGGCCATGTAGGAGTACATGGTGGGTTGTTTCATTGGAACCGTCCTTAAGCACTGAGACCTGTATGTGTGATTTAAGATTCAGCTACTACCATGCATTGGGCCCGAAACCAATGGACCCTCTCGGCTTCTTATTCACCCTAGTCCTCTGTCCAGGAGTTGCAGGTAGTTTCTGGTGTTTGTAGCTTACTGGAGGCCGTGGGCAGCGCTGACCCGCGGGCTGGGCTGTAATGTTGTAGGTACGTGGCCGTGTATACCGGGCACCCATTAGGTGTCTCGGAACCCTGTACACATCATTCGGGGCGGTATGTGGAAACCACGGCCGGACTCCCTGCGGATGGAACCTGAATAGGCGATAAACCTGGACTAGAGACTTAGGTGTTTAGGTAGGTCGTGGCCGACACCCACATTGGGCTTCCGCTTGAAGGTTGTCAAGTACATGTCATGTAAACGGAGGTAAGTGGTGAGAGCATGTATGAAGAAGTACACCCCTGCAGGGTTAACATCATCTATTCGAATAGCCGCGTTCACGGTAAAGGACTACTTGGTTGCCTATACAGTTCATAGACAAGTAAATGGATACTACTAAAAGCCTCAAGATAAGCGTGAGTGCCGAGGATGGCTGTTCCGTAGGATGACGGAGGTGGATCCTTGGTAGTGTATTGAAGTGGTGAGTAGTGGACTCGAGTGTGCAAAACCATTTCAAGTTGGAGTCTCGTAAGATAGCTTAGCCAAGAGTCAAAGCTGGCTTGCTGCAATAACCCCACCAACCCTTCTAGATAATGTGCATGTATGTAGGATCTGATGTAAGTCTTGCTGAGTACCTTTGTGCTCATGTTGCTTAATTTATGTTTTATAGAAGACGCTGCAACCCCTTCTGATGGGTTCTTCATAGACGTCGATGTCGACGAGTAGGATGAGCTCACAATAGACCATGTAGTATAGTCAGGCTTTCCCAAGCCTCTTTTATTTTCCTAGTTGTCTGTACTCAGACAAGTTACTTCCGCTGTTGGCTTGTATGTTTGTATGACTTGAATGCTAGGTCGTGTGACCCGTACTTGTGTGTATGATATGTATGGCTCTCTGAGCCTTTAAATAAAGTACTTGTGATGTAGAGTCATGTTGTGATGCCTTGTTGTATTTGCACATATCGAGCATATTGTGTGTATGATTGAAATGCTTGGTATGTGTAGGACCTAACTATTTAGTTGTTTATCCTTAGTAGCCTCTCTTACCGGGAAATGTCTCCTAGTGATTCCACTGAGCCATGGTAGCTTGCTACTACTCCGGAACACTTAGGCTGGACGGCATGTGTCCTTCTTCGTTCCTGTGTCTGTCCCTTCGGGGAAATGTCACGCGATGAATACCGGAGTCCTGTTAGCCCGCTACAGCCTTGGTGTGTCGCAAAGTGATATGAGATGTTACATGCTAGATCGATGTGGCATGGAGTCGGGGTCCTGATACTGATTGTCGAACCTATCAGGGGAGGGATACACCAAGACGGCAAGAAGCATTGACGTATAAGGGAATTTCCAGGTGGTCTCCTTAAACGATCGTTATGCCTGTTTTAAGGACCCGCACGCAGCTCTCCCTTAGGCGTGGCATGTTAAATAGCCCTGTTGCTTATCGCACTACTTGTACAAATACGCTTTGACGTATTAATCAAACTATAATGGAAAATAGTTTCGGCCCAATTTCTGCGGCATTAGCCTATTACTTCATTTTTTATTTTCTTGATATTCTTATCAATTGCACCCGTACACTCTGGTATATCTTAATTCACCAGGGGCTTCATTACGCCCCATAATACGGCAACAAAGTCCGAACACTTTTTTACAGTATAGTTCGGCACCCCGAACTTTAACATTATATGCATCGGCTCCGAAACATGTCTTTGGTCAATAGTTAGGTTGCCCAGCTCCTGTGCTTACTACCTTACGTTCCGTTATATCGGCTAGGGCAGTAAAGGGAGAACTACTGCGATTGTGTCCTTGTTTATCCAGATGAGCACCTCAGTAGAGAAAGCCAAAAACTGACTGTCATGATGCGGCGTGAGCCGGTCAGCTGTTCGAGAGGTTACAAATCTTTTGCGATTTTTTCCGCATTATGCAATGAATTGGTTCTGATCCGATCAGGTGTTTACAGCACCCCAAGTTCGGACTTACAAATACTATGGGCTGCACCTAAATTTTTATTGTCAAACTCCTATGGCTAAGTGAGGGTGATAAAGCCACATAGTCCGATTGCCTGGTTCGTTGCGCTAAGCACCTCCTTCAAGGACCAAACCTTTGGATCAAGAGTGTTTATATTCCATCCTGAACACTCCCATACTAACTACATGGGGGTTGAAGCCGACGACTGGCCAACTCTCAGATTCAATGAAAACGGCCGCACACGAGGTAAAATTTTAAATAAAAACAAGCATTATATTACATCACGACCTTGTTTCATAGTATAGGACAAGATAACATGAATTTATTCATTCAAAGATAATATCCTTAGCACATTGCTCTGCCACAATGCGGGATCCCTCGAGGACATTGTCAAAATATTGCTCGGGCGTGCGGTGCTCCTTGCCAGAGGGCAGTCCTTCGGTCGCGAGCTTGACGGCATTCATCTTCGCCCACTGAACTTTCACACGGGCGAAGGCCATCCGTGCACCTTCATGCAGACCAACCGCTTGAGGACGTCAAGCCGGGGGCAGGCACTGACCAGCCGCTTCACGAGCCCGAAGTAGCTATCGGGTATGGCTTCGGTAGGCCACAACCGGACTATCAAATCCTTCATGGCCAATTCGGCCACCCTATGCAGTTCGACCAGCTGTTTTAGCTGATCAATAAAGGGCACCAGATGTTCTGGCGCAAAGTATTGTGACCAGAACAGCTTCTCCGTTGAGCTCCCCTCTTCGGCTTGGAAGACCTCCGCAGTGTCGGAAACACTGCGCGGCAGATCCATAAACGCCCCTGGAGAACTCCAAATCCGGGTTAGTAAGAGATACCTTTTCTTCACATATTTGCTTTGCATAATGAAGGGCTTACCCGCCATAATTTTCTTGGCCACTTGGATTTCCTGGAGGGCGCCCTGGGCTTTCACCCGGGCATCTTGCGCACTCTAGCGAGCCTTGGCGAGTTCAGTCTCTCGATCTGCAATATTGCGCTCCAAGGACTCACATTTCTTAACGGTGTCCTGGAGTTCTTGCTGGACCTCATTAACCCTAGCCTCGTGTTTTTCACGGGCGGCTTGTTCCTTTGCCGCTTTCTTTTTGGCCTCGACCAGCTCCTTTTTGAGAGCCTCCACCTTGGTCGTTGCTCCTAAAAATAAAATGGCACTACGGTCATTACAAATCATCTATCCTTTCTGATATACAGAAGGTCATCGCATACCTTGTTTATCCTCTACCTGCTTTTTCACGCGGCGGAGCTCTTCCTCGGCCCGCTCGAGACTCTGCTTCAGTCTGGAAATCTCAGCAGTATCAGAGGTCGCAACCAGTAACGACGCCTGCTTGTTCACATTGACTCATCTGGTTAGTCTCCTACAAAACTTGTTTGATCCTCTGTCAGTCTTTTCTTTTAGAACACCGGACAGTGTCTCGGGGGCTACTGTCTATACTGTGACATTCTTTTTACATAATTGCATAGCTTACCTTAAAGCCTGTTAGAAGGCTTGTGCAGGCTTTGATCAGTCGGCTCTTTTGCGGACTGAATCCTCTCAACCATCATACCCATAAGGGGACGGTGTTCCTCAACAATGGAAGCACTTCGCAGCGCTTCCATTAGAGTGTCTGGTGCCTCTGGCTGGACAGAGGTCATCGGCGGAATTGGAGCACCTCCTCCTTTTGAAGGAGGCTGCTTGCCGAGTTCTGGAGCCGCATAGATCTCCGGGACCATATTCGACTGGGGCCGAACTGAATATGGCCCCCATCGCCAGTCTCCATGGGGATTTGCTCCCCCATGTGTCCGGCGACTGAGGTTTCACCCTCCGACACCGCCCTGATGGCCTCCTGAGTCTATCCATGGCCTGGGATCCTTCGGGACAACACCTCGGTGTCATCCATGGCCTTGGGAGAGGAGGCCGCTGGAAGGGACCCGCTGTCCACCGCCTTCGGGTCCAGCGAATCCCCCGAAGATGAGGATCATTCGAGGTCGGACCAAGCCGGACTGCAAATGCACGATTCAACATGTTAAGACTATGAAGTAGAGAGGCCGGACATATGAATGCACCCGGGTTTTTGAGTACTCACGATTCGGCCAGGGGTTTGTCTCGAGGGCGCCGCTCTGGGCTGCTGTCAACGTCCCACGAGGAGTTATCCGTGAGGGAACCCTTCCCCCTCTTGGACGCCTCTGCCTCCATATTTGTGGAGGCCACCCTCTTGTTCCTTCCCCCCTCAGGGGGAGAGTTTCTTTCCTCCTCCTTTTTGTCCCCGGCGGTGGAGGAGTGAGTCTCGGTGTCTTTGGACGTCATGTCCGAAGCACCCTTGCGACGGAGACTGCTTCTGGTCTCCTTGTCCTTCCCCTTGGCCTTCTTCTCCGACGCCTGGTAGGGCACCGGAACCAGCATCTTCATCAGAAGCGGAATGTCCGGTTCCTCGAGCAGCAGAGCCGGACACTTGATTCGCTCCGCTTTCTTTGTCCAGCCCTACAAAAATAAATAGGAGGCTCAGGCATCTTCCCTGAATAAGTAAGTAAAGGATTCACCTTGAAATGCGAAAAACTTACCGGACTGGCAGGATGGGTTAGGTTGTACCCACGGTCTTCGGTTTCCTTCATCCACGTCTCATTGGCCTTGAAGAGCACCTTCCAAATGCCTTCGTGCATGACACCGAAGAAATGTTGTAGGGTCTGGTGCTCGGCCGGATCGAACTCCCACAAATTAACAGGTCCGGCTTTGGCATGGAAGGATCCGGTGAACTAGCATCACCTGGATCACGTTGACAAGCTTGATGTTCTTGTCCACCATGCTCTGGATGCGCGTCTGCAGTGCTGTCAGCTTGTCTGACGCAGCCCAATTGGCCCTTCTCCAGCCATGACGTGAGCCGCATTGGGGCTCTGGACTTGAATTCGCAGCCCAGGTGGCGTCGCAGGGTTCTGTGATATAGAACCACGATTGCTGCCACCCTTTGACGGTCTCCACGAAGGAGCCTTCGGGCCATGTGACGTTGGGCATCTTGCTCACCATGGCGCCTCCGCACTCTACGTGTTGGCCACCCACCACCTTCGGCTTCACATTGAAGATCTTTAACCACAATCCAAGTGGGGTGGGATGCGGAGGAAAGCCTCATAGACGACAATGAATGCCGAGATGTTGAGGAAAGAATTTGGGGCTAGATCATGGAAATCTAGTCCGTAGTAGAACATGAGTCCACGGACGAACGGGTGGAGAGGACATCCCAGCCCGTGGACGAAGTGGGGGATGAACACCACCTTCTCATGGGGATCTGGAGTGGGGATGATCTGCCCCTCGGCTGGGAGCCGGTCGGTGATTTCTTTGGCCAAATACCCCGCCTTCCGGAGCTTCGTAATGTCCTTCTCCTTGACGGAGGAGACCATCCACTTGCCCTGCGCTCCAGATCCGGACATGGTTCGAGTGCTTTATTGGGGCAGAAAAGATGAGAACTTGGGCGCTGGAGCTCGAGAATGGGGGAGTCAGAGAGAGAAGGCGTGGGTGAAAGGGGTGAATCCTTATCTCTTTATAAAAGCAGTGAATATCAAACTCCTACCCAATCACCCTAAAAACTCGCCTATTCCCAAGGGCCGTGCAGACGATATGGTGGGATTACCCATGCCCGTATTGATGAGAATCCCGCAATAAGGGGACATGATCTCTGTTTTGACAAGACGTGCCAATGAAACCGCATCTCGAAATATGGAGTGGTGGGCTAAAAAACGGTTCGAAATAATGGTCGGGCGGCGACGTGATGTCACGCTACAAAAAGTTCTCAGTGGATTGGACTCGAGAAATAGGTTTTGTGTGGAATTTGTTTTGCAGAGATGGACACGATTCTTGTGTTCAAAGACTATTTTGTAGTATTCGGAGAAGGAACCCGCCTTGCAATGCCGAAGACAATTCGTGCGCCGAACACCTCTTCATTGAAGCCTGGTTCAAGGGCTACTGAGGGAGTCCTGGATTAAGGGGTCCTTGGACGTCCGGCCTATTGACATGGGTCAGACTGATGGGCTGTGAAGATACAAGACAGAAGACTATCACCTGTGTCCGGATGGGACTCTCCTTGGTGTGGAAGGCAAGCTTGGCGCCCGGATATGAAGATTCCTTCCTCTGACCAACTTTGTACAACCCTATTCCCCTCCGGTGTCTATATAAATTGGAGGGCTTGGTCCGTAGAGGCAATCATAATCATACAGTCTAGACTTCTACGGTTTTAGCTATTACGATCTCATGGTAGATCAACTCTTGTAATAATCATATTCATCAAGATCAATCAAGCAGGAAGTAGGGTATTACCTCCATAGAGAGGGCCCGAACCTGGGTAAACATCGTGTCCCCCGCCTCCTGTTACCATCAACCCTTGACGCACAGTTTGGGACCCCCTACCCGAGATCCGCCGGTTTTGACACCGACACCCGTGTGGGGACCCCGACTCATAAGTCAGGATCACCGAATGCACGTGTACAGTGATCCCAGAGATCAATGCTCATTGAACACACAGAAGCTGAATAACAGGAGTCTTACATCCATACATACCGTCTTACACAAATTATGACCATTATGGTCAAGTCTTATATTGATAAAGCCTTAAGGGTTGAGCATCAAATAAAACATAAGCAGCGGAACTCTTCGTCGATAAGTAGAACCCATGCCATCTGCCTTAACCCTACAGGCATTCTGACTGGGAAACGTCCTAGTTTGCATGTTCGTCTCCAAAGAACTCTTCTTCGAACTCCGATTCTTCCATGCCTGGCCAATTAAATAACCAGTGGCAAGCCAATGAGTACTTTTCATGTACTCGCAAGCAACCCATGTTTTGGTCCAAGATGTAACAATGCATGATATAGGTAAATTTTGCAGAAAGCTAGTTTTGAGTGCAATGACATGTTCAACAACTTGTAAGACATGCATCAGGAGAATTCAAGTAACCATGAGGACAGGTTACATATATCAACATAAATAGAGTGGGCATCAACCCAACTCAATCATGTCAAGTCCCTTGACTTGACCCAAGTAGTTCTCCCCAATTATCCAGACACACACACACACTGGTTTGTGAAGCTCTGGACGTAGTTTAAGCAGCACCGCTCAACTGTCCTTGACCGTGGACACGGCTATTCGAATAGTTTTACACTCTCCACAGGTTGCACACTTTACCCACAAGATACGGGGAACTTTCGTGTCATCCACGACCCGCGGTACCTCAAGTACCCGGGGTAAGCACCCGATCACTATCTTTCCCTAGACGACACTAACAAGGAGTCCACTCGTTGTTCCGTATCCTCACGATGTACATCATACGAGACTCACTCGAGATCGTAACATCCGAGAGCGGACGCAACGTTGTATCCGATGCCCTGTAAAAACAGTCATGGCCGCCCTACCTGGCACGACCCCGTCTCTAGAGAGAGCACCAACTCTCCCCCGTCACTAATAATGCGGGCTCCAAGCTAGTATCGGCCTAGGTAATCAATAATGCCCTTTCCCATACAAGGGTAGAGTGGTTGCGCATGTAAGGTTGGGATAGTCGGCAAATCTTAAATCTAATCCGTTTTCGAAAACAACACACACTTGCCTCGGTACACCACTTCGTCATCAAGTGGTTACCCATCTCATCATCTCCCTCGGGCATAAGTGGCACCCGACGGGGTTTTCAAAAAAGTCCTTCGAAAATACTTTGTCTCCTTCATCATGCATATACCCGTCCCTTTTTGCGTAGCATCTACTTTAGCATCCTATCTACTCCCATCGGCAGAACCCTCATAAGAAGGTAGGGTCATGCACAATGCAAGTATCAACGAGGAAGTAATGGTGGCAAACCACCCCATGTGGTTACCACAGTATCATTGTCTCCGATGCAAGCAATAAAAGTGCTATATGACATGCATAAAAAGGGTTTCATAGACATGGTCAAAGGGCTGCTTGCCTTGGTCTTCAAAGTTTTCAAGTCCTTCTCCTTCTTCTCATCCAACTACTTCGTCAAATACGGGATCTATTCGTCGAAAAAGAAATGATGGAAAAATAAGGCAATAGTAAAACAGAAAAACCAAAGTTCTCAGAAAAATGTCAACTTATTTTTGATAAATACTAGGGGGAAATCTAAGAATGGGAAAATTCCTAGTTTTGGATTTGGAGTTAAGGAACAGTGGAAATAGATTTTCAAAGGAGGATTTAAATGCTCAAATTTGAATTTAAATTTGAACAGTACATAAAAGTGTGATGGATGTGCATGAAGATTACATCAATAAATAGGTGGAATTATTCTAAGATTTTAGGAGTTGGAATTATTCCATTTGGATAAATATTTTATCCTGTGGAATTTTTATAAAACAGACAGAAAAAGAAAAAGAAAAGCAGCACTGTGCCACTGGGCCAGGAAGGCCACAGTGCAGCAGGCCCAGAGGGAAATCCAGCACGCGCAAGGCTGCCACGTCAAAGGCGTAGATGAAAAATACGCCTTCAGCAGACGCAGCGAACCGGTACGCGCGTGCGCACGTTTTAAACCTGACGGGTGGGGCCCACCTGTCAGTATGTGAGGCTGACTGACGGGCCCCACGGCCGTCGTCTTCAACCTCGGTCAGAGAGAGAGGTGAGCTCACCGGCGTCGCTGTGGTCGACGGCGAGGCGATCCAAGGGCACCGGCGTGCTCAGGGCGGAGTCGCCGTTCGGGTGGAGGTGGAGTTGGTCGCCGGGGTGCAGGGGTTCGCCGACGACGAGGAAGCCGGCGGCAGAGCTTCGGGAGGAGCTTGCCCCAGTCGATTCCGGCTACAATAGAGAGGGGAGACAGAGGGGAAATGGTAAGAGAGGTGAGGCGGTTCCAGATCGAGAGAGAGAAAGAGAGAGCAAAAGAGGCATGTACCACGAGATCGACAGCGACCCGAGGCGGCAGAGCTCGAGCTCGATCTCGAGCTCGGGCGCTTCTGGAGATGAACTGTGGTGCGGGGGGGCTAGTTGGAGTGGGATAGGACGAGTGGTGGTGAGGGAGAGGTTCGGGGAGGCCTTTAAGTAGGCGAGCCACGGCTCACCGTAGACCCGTGCGCTGGTGAGGTCATTGCCGTTGTTGTGGGTCATGGGGGCGTGCGTGGGCATGTCTGGGGTGCTTGTGGGTTCGGTCCAGAGCGAGGGAATGAAGAGAGAGGAAGCAGGAGAGGCCAGAGGCGCCGCGCGTGTGAGGCCGCTCATTGGAGCTCTCAGGCGGCTGGTGCGCGTGCGAGCAAGTGCAGAAGGAGGGAGAAGGAGGAGGGGGACAAAGGCGTGGCATGCTGAGGATATCGAGGAGCATCGGCTGGCGTGAGGGGGAGAGCCGAGGTGGCCGGAGGTGCCTGGCAGGGGGCGGCTACAGTGCGGGAGCGCACTGTAGCGCGCTCCAGAGCGCCCAAATGACTGGCATGGCCATTTTCTATGCAATGTGGGCGCGGCCAAAGATGTCTGGTAGCTCTAGGGTGAAGTAAAGAAGAGGGGAGGAGCATTGGATGCCCTGGGTAGCCAGTAGGAGAGGAGTGGGGTTGAGAGAGAGAGAGGGAAAGGGGCTGTCCAGAGGGGTAAATGAGGATGTTTCACCCTTCAATCATTGAGTTGAGGCCAGGGAAGAGTTACTGGAGGTGCAAGGGGACTCTGAGGGGCTGTGGTAAAAAGTTGAGGCCATGGAGAAGAGTGGAAGTGGTCAAAACAGGGGTTTTAGTAAAATGGCAGAAGGTGTTTGTTGCTGGTTTGGGCAAGAATATGAACTCCTATTGTCATGAGGCTTGACAGGGTCAAATGGCATGAGGTAATAATAGGTTCCACCAAGGTTGAGTTCATTTGGGCAAAGTTGCCAATGCAACTTTTGTAAACCCTAGAAATTAGCAGAAATGAACTTGTGTAGATCTAGTTGATCAAATCACTTCTCATTGATGCACAACTTGGTGTAGTGGCCTCATTTGATCATGTGAATATGCTCACCGTAGTTGGGGTCAAGGAGAGGAAGTTGGTAGTACAAAGTTGTTCAAATTAGATTCTAGCCAGAGAGGGTTTTGGGGCACTTTGATCAATATAACATTTTCTCCAACTTGTGCCATTTGGTCTAGATGAATGATTAGACCACTTGAGTATGTTCACAAGATTTGAGAGCATTTGGGCATGTTTGGCAATGTAAAGTTGCTCAAACTTCAAAATGGATAGAAATAGTTTTGAGGGGATTTCATGGGGTTATACTATTCTCCATGACATGATACTTATCAAGATCATCCAACATGTATTATTTGACATGATAGAATTTTCTTGGAATTTTTGGAGAATATTTCCTTTGTAAATATTTCAAAAGCTTGAAATATCCAGAAAGGGTTTTTTAGGGGTTTGACCAATATTTTGAACATGACCATGTGTTGAAACTCTTATATATGGACAATATATGTCCATTGAGGTTCCCTGATTTTTGTCAAATATTTTTAAAACAAGAAAATATTTTTTCCCTATTAAAGACCATTTCTGGCCTTAAGAAAAAGCTTTTAAATAAAATAGGAAAATAACTTTTAAAATTATATTTTTGTGGTTTATGGGAGTCCTACATCTAATAGGATTCAAATATATCATTTGAATGATTATTCATACCCCAAGTCAAGTACTTGTAGTGCAAACCTCAACTCAGGGGTTTTTGAAAAACTAATTTTTGAAAATACTATTTGGCCAAATTATTTTTGTAAGAAAATACTATTTTTCTCTATACACATGGCATGATCATTGGGCAGAAGCTTGGGGCATGGAGATGAAGTATAGAAGGTGGAGTTGTGTTGACTTTAAAGAGCACTTGAAAAACACAGAGAGAAAACCAACTCACAATAAAAAGTCAAATAATGCAGAAGTTTTTGTCAAACCACATTTTATCATGATTTATCATCTTAAGTGTTGTGCCATGAAAATCAGGGTGTGACAACCCGCCACAGTTCTTCGCCGCCGTCAATGGAAATCCTCCCCTCCGTTGCCGCCGTAGCGAGCTCATCGCCAAGCTAGGGTATGAGCTCAACACTTTGTGCTTTCTTTTAACTCTGATTCCTAGCACAAAGGCAATGCCATGTTTCTTTCCAAGTATGAGCTTGATCCATCCACAAAAATCATCCTTCAGATTAGTTTTGATTTGAAAATTTAGGGTTAGGTTTCGGCCGGACTCATCTCAGACCGACCGAATTGTAAAAATCGGTCTCACCGATTTGGCTTAGGCCAGTGCACATGTGATTTTCGGTCTGACCGAAATTTCCAAATCGGTGTGACCGATATCAGGACTTTGTGAAACCTTAGCAAACTCGGAGTCACCGAACTGTGTCTCGGTCTGACTGATTTCACTAGTTTAGACTCCAAAGCTGCTTCGATGTCACCGAGTTTTACAAATCGGTAGCTCCGAAATGCTTCCTATAGAAAACTAAAACTAAGTTTTTGACTCATTGTTTTTGCAAAAACTCTGCACTTTGTGATGCTTATCTACTCTATCTCATCTACAACTATTCATAGGGTCAACTCTCAGTTTGATGTGCAGAATGTCTGATCAAAGTGATAGACATAACAAGTCAGAGGAGCTGATGGACTTAAGTGAGAGCACTAGTCCCTCTGGAAGCTATGATGAAAGTAGCAGGAGCACACCAAGTAACCTGCATAACGCTCAGACTAGGCAGAGAAATAAGAAAACATCATACTCTGAGGATGAAGACTTTGAGATTGAAGAAGTCAGCTCAAAGAAGAAGGTGCTAGAGAAGGAATATGCTGATGCTGCTTCCACCAAGCCAAGACAGCACAAGAAAGCAACTGCCAGGAGAGTTCCAATGTCTAAGGCCAGGGGATCAACTCAAGAGACCATGGTATTCACACTTGAGCAAAATACAGGTGAAGAGGGCAAGAAAAGGGTCAGGAAAACCACTGCTAGAGTGCTTGGAAATCCATCCATGAGGAGAGACTCTTATAGTGAGGAGGAAGAGGAAGAAGATGTTGCTGCACAAGTACCTCCTGCTAAGTCACAGAAGCTGATGGGGGATGCCATCAAGTCTGGGGCTGGTCCTTCAAAGCCCAAGACAGCCCCCAAAGCGTCAGCTCAAGCCTCCAAGACAGCTCCAAAGAGAAGCACCAGGAACATCCCGGTAGTAGAAAAGAACAAGGCCCCGGTGCCTGAAGTTGAGGAAGAAGATGCTGAAGCCCAAGTGCTTAGGAAGCTCAAGCCAAAAATTCTAGACCATGATGACAATCATCCAGTGGCTGAGAATATGAAGGAAAGGAAAGATGCATGTCTCAGATTGTGGAGACAAGCAGATCCGTATGCAGTGAGGAGAAGGACAGCTGTGGACTATAGATTCCACACCAAAGAACAACAATATTTTTATGAAATAGTTTTGTTTGACAAGCCCATTGTCAGTGACATGAAGTGGGTTGACTGGAAATATATTAATGCTAATGGAGACCATTTCCCAGGAGTGCATGAGAGCTTCAAGTTCAATGGAGTTGACAAATTTGTGGGTCAAGAGCTGACCAAATGGAATGATGAGCTCATAATGCAGTTTTACTCCACAGCTCATTTCTATCCAGATGGTAATATTGTGTGGATGATTGAAGGGACAAGGTACCATTCTACTGTGGATGAGTGGTAAAAACTCATCAAAGCAACCAAGGAGCATGAGAAAGACATTGATGTCTATGCTAAGAAAAATAAGACCACAACTCCATGGCAAACATGTACAAGGAAATACCTGACAAAGCTTTGGAGACTCGCAAGCTAGGGTCAGTGTACTACTTGATGTTTGGTCTGGCCACTATGAACACAATTTTGAGGCACACTTTGTTGCCCAAATCAGGAGATCACATGATGATAAGAGGCAATTCCATAAATCTGCTCCAGATGTTTGATTTGCCATAGAAGTTCAAAGTCATGAGCCTGATTGTTGAGACATTCAAGAGGACAGCTGCTGTCCAGAAAAGGTCATGTGGGTATGCTCCACACATTCAAATGTTGATCAACTCCAAGATGCCCAAGGGAGTGTACGCACTTGTTGGACAAAGAGCATCTGCCTTTGCAACCAGACTTTTAGGACAACACTGTTATCATGACAGCTGGGGATCCAACATCCCTAGAAGCTCAAGAGAAATGTCAGAAATCCAAAGCAGAGAAGGCAGCAAAGATGCCTAGTGCTGAAGAAGCTTCAGAAGTATTCCTGAAGTCAAAGAAAGACCAGCTTGGATATCTGATTCAAGCAACCTTGAGAATTGATAAAGGACTAGCCACCCTGACTCAGAACCAGGAGAGCTTGGAGAGGATCATCGAAACCAAATTCTATGATCTTGACTTGAAGGTGACTGAAATTCAGATAGAAGTTGAAGAGCTCCAGGAAGAAGCGAAAGAGAGGAAGGGAAAAGAAACTACACATGTCTTTCACAGAGTGCCTAGAGGATAGAGGTTTGCAGCAGTGCCAGTGCTAGATACAAGAGCAACAACTTCAGCATCTGCAGCCACAGCTCCAGTTGCCCCTCCAGTGGCAACTCCACCAGCACCAACATCTTCCACTGATGCTTTCGTCCTTGAAGTCATCTCAACACCTCCTCCTGAAGATCAAGCCTAGAGAGACGCATAGCACTATGCATTTTCAAGCTTTTTGGTAACTTGTTTCCCAAGGGGGAGAAAGTGTATAGATCATAGGCTTTGGAGAGAGAGAGAGAGCTTTGCTTATTTTTGCTACTCATTTGCTTTGTTTGCTTGTGTGAGATACTTTATGTCTTTGTGTGTGAGATACTGTGTATGATCATGTGCTTGATCATATTATGCTTAATGCTTGTGCTTGAATGATGACATTATCTACCTCTTGTATGATCATTCAATTTGCGTTGGTGATGATTGCTTGCTTATACTTTTTATCATTTTGAGTGCTCCACCAAGATGTATGTGACATGGAAGAGTAACCCATGATCCTATTTATTTGTGCATTTGCATTCAAAAGAAAATCTTAAATAATGCACAAATTTAGGGGGAGCTCTTGCTTATCACATACTTCTCAAAGCGACGTTGTATTTCATTCTTATTATCATTTGTCAAAGCTTTGATCTGTATGTTGTCATCAATTACAAAAAAAGGGGGAGATTGAAAGTGCAACTAATCCCTAGTTGGTTTTGTTAATTCTTAACAACATATAGTTCATTGAACTAATGCTCTTTCAAGATGATCATTTCAGAAGGTTCAATGATTGGCATGGCATGGACTAGAGATGCGGACCCCTCACACATATTGACAACAAGCTCAAGACTCTGCATTTTTCATTTAAGTGATCCAAGAGCACATTGAGTCAATAGGAAACCCAATACTATTAAATTGGGATGAGGTGTTGCTTTATGGCTTACTTGCTCAAAATGCTTAGATATGCTCCAAAACCCTCAACCACTTTCTCATTTCCACATATGTCCTAAACCCAAAAGTCAAATTCGGCCCCGCCGATTTGATCTATCCGGTGCCACCGAGTTTCATTTGACATAGCCACTACCACAAAACCCTAGTCACTTCGGTTTCACCGATAGGGATCTCGGTCTCATCGAGATGGGATTGCAAACTCACTGTTTCCTTTTTGTGAGCAAATCTGTCCCACCGAAATGAGCGAATCGGTCCCACCGAGTCTGCAATGCAAATTCACTATTTACCTTTCATAACACTTTGGTCCCACCGAAGTGAGCAGATTGGTCCCACCGAGTTTGCGTGACCTACTCTCCATGTGCCTATTACTGAAATAGGTCCCATTGAGTTTATGTAATCATTCACACCGAGATTACTTTATGCCCTAACCCTAGCATATCAGCCCCACCGAGATGACTGTGTTGGTCCCATCGAAAAGCCCAACGTTCATATTTTGACCTGAATCGGCCTGACCGAGTTTCACCATTCGGTCTCACCGAGTTTGGAAATCTGTGTGTAACGGTTAGATTTTGTTTGGAGGCTATATATACCCCTCCACCCACTCTTCATTCGTGAGGAGAGCCATCAGAACGTGCCTACACTTCCAGCATTCATTTTCTGAGAGAGAACCACCTACTCATGTGTTGAGACCAAGATATTCCAATCTAACCACAAGAATCTTGATCTCCAGCCTTCCCCAAGTTGCTTTCTGCTCAAATCGTCTTTCCACCATAGCCAAATCTGTGAGAGTGAGTTGAGTGTTGGGGAAACTATCATTTGAAGCACAAGAGCGAGGAGTTCATCATCAACACACCATGTATTACCTTTTGGAGCGTGGTGTCTCCTAGATTGGTTAGATGTCACTTGGGAGCCTCCGTCAAGATTGTGGAGTTGAACCAAGGAGTATGTAAGGCCAAGGATATCGCCTACTTTGTGAAGATCTACCCTAGTGAGGCAAGTCCTTCGTGGGCGATGGCCATGGTGGGATAGACAAGGTTGCTTCTTTGTGGACCCATCGTGGCTGGAGCCCTCCGTGGACTCGCATAACCATTACCGTTCATGGGTTGAAGTCTCCATCAACGTGGATGTACGATAGCACCACCTATCGTAACCACGCCAAAAATCACTGTGTCAACATTGTGTTTGCTCCCGCCAAACTCCTCCCATTTACTTTCTTGCAAGTTGCATGCTTTACTTTCCACTGCCCATATACTCTTTGCATGGTTGCTTGAATTGTGTTGAGATTGCTTGACTTGTGCTAAGTTGCTAAAATCTGCCAACAATTAAATTTGGGAAAAGATTAAGCTTTTATTTGGTCAAGTAGTCTAATCACCCCCCCTCTAGACGTACTTTCGATCCTACAGCGCCCCCTACCTCGTGGGCCCCTCTGAGCTCTCCTGACCTAATTCATTCGCCCATATATACTCATATACACCAAAACCATCAGGGCGAGACACGAAAACACTTTTCCACCGCCGCAACCTTTTGTAATCATGAGATCCCATATAGGGGCCTTTTTCGCCGTCTTGCCGGAGGGGGATTCGATCAGGGAGGGCTTCTACATCAACACCATTGCCCTTCCGATGAAGCGTGAGTAGTTTACCACAGAACTACGGGTCCATAGCTAGTAGCTAGATGGCTTATTCTCTCTCTCTCTCTCTCTGATTCTCAATACCATGTTCTCCTCGATGTTCTAGGATATCTATTCGATGTAATCTTCTTTTCCGGTGTGTTTGCCGAGGTCCGATGAATTGTGGATTTATGATCAAATTATGTATGAATATTATTTGAGTCTTCTCTGAATTCTTATATGCATGATTTTATATCTTTGCAAGTCTCTTTGAATTATCGTTTTAGTTTGGCCTACTAGATTGGCTTTTCTTGCAATGGGAGAGGTGCTTAGCTTTGGGTTCAATCTTGCGGTGTCCTTTCCCAGTGACAGTAGGGGTAGCAAGGCACATATTGTATTGTTGCTATCAAGGATAAAAAGATGGGCTTTTCATCATATTGCTTGAGTTAATTCCTCTACATCATGTCATCTTAATTAATGCGTTACTCTGTTCTTTATGAACTTAATACTCTAGATGCAGGCAGGAGTCGGTCGATGTGTGGAGTAATAGTACTAGATGCAGAAACATTTCAGTCTACTTGACACAGACGTGATGCCTATGTTCATGATCATTGCCTTATATATCGTCATAATTATGCGCTCTTCTATCAATTGCTTGGCAGTAATTTGTTCACCCACCGTATTATTTGCTATCTTGAGAGAAGCCACTAGTGAAACCTATGGCCCCGGGGTCTCTTTTCCGTCATATTAAGTCTCTTTTCCATCATATTAGTTTCCAATATACTATTTTGCAATCTTTCACTTTCTGATCTATAAACCAAAAATACCAAAAAATTACTTTACCGTTTATGTATCTCTATCAGATCTCACTTTTGCCAGTAACCGTGAAGGGATTGACAACCCCTTTATCGCGTTGGGTGCAAGTTGTTCATTGTTTGTGCAGGTATTCGGTGACTTGTGCGTTGTCTCCTACCGGATTGATACCTTGGTTCTCAAACTGAGGGAAATACTTACTCTACTTTGCTGCATCACCCTTTCCTCTTAGGGAAAAACCAAGATAAGCTCAAGAGGTAGCAGGAAAAATTTCTGGCTCCGTTGGCGGGGAGATCTACGCCAAGTCAAGCCATACCAAGTACGCATCATAAACTCTCCTCTCTTGCATTACATTATTTGCCATTCGCCTCTCATTTTCCTCTTCCTCACCTCTAAAATGATTTTCAAAAAGATTTGCCTTTTCTTTGCCCTTCTCTCTTTTGCTTTCTCCTTCCTTATCTTTTACCCATGACTAGCTCTTTTACCCCTTCGTTATCTCCGGACTTTGAAGTTCTTCACTTCAAGCAGAAACAACGAGAAAATTTGAAAGATGTTTGGTATAGGATGATTGAATCTTATCATAATTGCACCATGAAGGGGGATTTTAAAATTCTACTCCATAATTTTTATGTTGGGTTGACCATGCCCCATAGGCAACTCTTGGGTTTTGCTACTAAAGGAAATTTTATCAAAATTGATCCCAATATTGCTTATGAAATAATAGAAGGAGTAGTTGGAATATAGCCTCCATAATCGGGTTTACCTCAAGCTCATGAGGGAACTCAAGTTTTAGAGAAACTATGTGAATTGACAAAAACTATGCAAAATCCCTTGAGCCTCTCAAAAATGTCAGTGGGAATATCCACCGCATGAATATGTTGATCACTCTTTGCAATAAACAATTGGATGTTTTAGACTTGAAAATTTCTGAGTATGAGGGGAAACACAAAGAACCTCCCAGATTTGAACATAATTCCCTCAAAAGAATAAAACCAAAGATGACAATACCTAGATCTATTAGTGTTTTATGCCTAGCTAAGGGCGTTAAACGATAGCGCTTGTTGGGAGGCAACCCAATTTTATTTTTGTTCTTTACTTTTTGTTCCTGTTTAGTAATAAAAAATTCATGTAGCCTCTGGATAGATGTGGTTTTATGTTTTAATTAGTGTTTGTGACAAGTTAAACCTTTAGGATAGCTTACGGTGATAGTTGCGTTGATCCTGCTGAAAAACAGAATCTTTTGCACCTAGTAAATAATTTCCAAAATTTCATCGAAACGTGATTTTGATCTGATTCTTTTTGCTCTGGATTGGTGCACAAATGTCTCAGGTTGTCCTAATTTTTCAGAATTTTTGGAGTTATAGAAGTATTCGAGAGTTACAGATTGCTACAGACTATTCTGTTATTGACAGATTTTGTTTTCTACGTGTTGTCTGCTTATAAATGTATGGGTAGTATCGGGGGGTATGAACCACGGAAAAGTTAGAATATAGTAGATATTACACCGATATAAATAAATAATGAGTTTGCAACAGTACCTTAAAGTGGTGATTTACTTTCTTATACTAACAAAGCTCACGAGATTTTCTGTTGAGTTTTGTGTTGTGAAGTTTTCAAGTTTTGGGTAAGGATTTGATGGACTATGGAATAAGGAGGGGCAAGAGCCTAAGCTTGGGGATGCCCAAGGCACCCCAAGGTAATATTCAAGGACAACCAAAAGCCTAAGCTTGGGGATGCCCCGGAAGGCATCCCCTCTTTCGTCTTCGTCTATCGGTAACTTTACTTGAGGCTATATTTTTATTCACCACTTGATATGTGTTTTGCTTGGAGCGTCTTGTATGATTTGAGTCTTTGTATTTTAGTTTGCCACAATCATCCTTGCTGTACACACCTTTTGGGAGAGACACGGATGAATCGTGATTTATTAGAATACTCTATGTGCATCACGTATATCATTTGAGCTAGGCAATATTACTCTAGTGCTTCACTTTTATCTTTTTAGAGCACGACGGTGAATTTATTTGATATAAAGTTATGAACTCACATGCTTCACTTATATTATTTTGAGAGTCGTTTAGAACAGCGTGGTAATTTTCTTTGGTTATAAATTTAGTCCTAATATGATAGGCGTCCAAGAGGGATATAATAAAAACTTTCATATAAAGTGCATTGAATACTATGAGAGGTTTGATTCTTTATGATTGTTTTGAGATATGAAGATGGTGATATTAGAGTCATGCTTGCGGGGTAATATTGTGAATTTGAAAAATATTTGTGTTGAGGTTTGTGAGTCCCGTAGCATGCACGTATGGTGAACCGTTGTGTAAAGAAGTTGGAGCATGAAGTACTTATTGATTTTCTTCCTTATGAGTGGCGATCGGGGACAACAATGGTATTTTCCTACCTATCTATCCCCCTAGGAGCATGCACATAGTACTTTATTTGATGACTAATAGATTTTTGCAATAAGTATGTGAGTTCATTTTGACTAATGATGAGTCCTTGGATTATACGCACCCCCACCCTTCCACCATTGCTAGCCTCTCTTGTGCCGCACAACTTTCGCTGGTACCATACACCCACCAAATACCTTCCTCAAAACAGCCACCATACCTACCTATTATGGCATTTCCATATCCATTCCGAGATATATTGCCATGCAACTTTCCACCGTTCCGTTTATTATGACACACTTCATCATTGTCATATTGCTTTGCATGATCATGTAGTTGACATAGTATTTGTAGCAAAGCCACCTTTCATAATTCTTTCACAAATGTCACTCTTGAATCATTGCACATCCTGATACACCGCCGGAGGCATTCACATAGAGTCATTTTTTGTTCCAAGCATTGAGTTGTAATTTTTTGAGTTGTAAGTAAATAGAAGTGTGATGATCATCATTATTAGAGCATTGTCCCATGTGAGGAAATAAAAAAAAGAGGCCATAAAAGATGATAATAGAAAGGCCCAAATAAAAAAATGAGAGAAAAAGAGAGAAGGGGCAATGTTACTATCCTTTTTCCACACTTGTGCTTCAAAGTAGCACTGTGATCTTCATGATAGAGTCTCTTATTTTGTCACTTTCATATACTAGTGGGAATAATTCATTATAGAACTTGGCTTGTATATTCCGACGATGGGCCATCTCAAATGCCCTAGGTCTTCATGAGTAAGCATGTTGGATGCACACCCACTTAGTTTCTTTTCCGAGCTTTCATACACTTATAGCTCTCGTACATCCATTTCATGGCAATCCTTACTCACTCACATTGATATCTATTGATGGGCATCTCCATAGCCCATTGATATGCCCAGTTGATGTGAGACTATCTCCCTCTTTTTGTCTTCTCCACAACCACCATATTCTCTTCCACCATAGTGTTATGTCCATGGCTCACGCTCATGTATTGCGTGAAAGTTGAAAAGGTTTGAGAACATCAAAGTATGAAACAATTGCTTGGCTTGTCACCGGGGTTGTGCATGATTTGAGTATTTTGTGTGATGAAGATGGAGCATAACCAGACTATATGATTTTGTAGGGATAAGCTTTCTTTGGCCATGTTATTTTGAGAAGACATAATTACCTTGTTAGTATGCTTGAAGTATTATTGTTTATGTCAATATTAAACTTTTGTTTTGAATCTTTTGGATCTGAACATTCATGTCACAATCAAGAGAATTACATGGATAAATATGTTAGGTAGCATTCCACATCAAAAATTCTATTTTTATAATTTATCTACTCGAGGACGAGCAGGAATTAAGCTTGGGGATACTTGATACGTCTCCAACGTATCTATAATTTTTGATTGTTCCATGCTATTATATTATCTGTTTTGGATGTTTTATATGCATTTATATGTTATTTTATATTATTTTTGGGACTAACCTATTAACCTAGAGCCCAGTGCTAGTTTCTGTTTTTTGCCTGTTTTAGAATTTCGCAGAAAAGGAATACCAAACGGAGTCCAAACAGAATGAAACTTTCGCGATGATATTTCTTGGACCAGAAGCAAACCAGGAGACATGGAGATGAAGTCAGAGACACAACGAGGCAGCCACGAGGGTGGAGGGCACGCACCCTACCTCGTGGGCCTCTCGGATCTCTCCTGACCTAATTCTTTCACCCATATATACTCTTATACCCCAAAACCATCAAGGGGAGCCACGAAAACACTTTATCACTGCCGCAACCTTCTGTACCCATGAGATCCCATCTAGGGGCCTTTTCTGGTGTCCTGCCGGAGGGGTGTTCAATCATGGAGGGCTCCTACATCAACACCATTGCCCTTCTGATGAAGCGTGAGTAGTTTACCACATACCTACGGGTCGATAGCTAGTAGCTAGATGGCTTCTTCTCTCTCTCTCTCTTTGGTTCTCAATATCATGTTCTCCTCGATGTTAATGGAGATCTATTCGATGTAATATTCTTTTGCGGTGTGTTTTCCGAGATCCGATGAATTGTGGATTTATGATCAGATTATCTATTGTTGGGGAAACTGATCCACGGACACCTATGGGGCCGGCGGACCGAGCCCCTTTTGGTTCGGCGGGGGGCGGAGGTCGCACGAAGAGCAGATCGAGGCGAAGCACACGAGCAGTTTACCCAGCTTCGGAGCTCTCCGAAGAGATAACACTCCTACTGCTGCTTGTCTGATTGTATTCTGTTCTTGCTCCAGAGAGCTAAGTGTTTTCTGGCTTTCGAATGATCCGAACCCCTTCTACGTTGCGCATGGGCCTCCTTTTATACGTTAAAGGGGTCACTGACAGGTGGCAACGTAAACAAGGGTACAAATGTAAAAAGAGAGGTGGTTGGTACAGTTACTTGTACAGTGTATCCTACCTAACCCTGACGACAGGGGACAAAGGCAGTAAATGCCCGTCTGCTCGTCCAAACAGTGCAAAAAGGGACCGTCAGTGGCGCCACCGTCTGCCACGATGGCGATCTTGTCAGCCTCGCATGCCACCACGCACCCCTGGCTGCACAGCCTCCCGCCATGCGTGCCTGGAAAAACCCTCAGGGCGACACGTTGGTGGATGCGCTGGAGCGCGAGCACAGAGTGGCCGCCTGCCACGGCAAGAGCCTTGCCACGGCCGTTGTCTTGTCGGGCCCTGGAAGCTTGTCGCTCGCCGAGCCTTGCCGGGACGCGCGGCGCGTCGCGGCAAGTTCCTTGAAATGCCTTGGTTGGCCTTCCCGGCAAGCTCCTCTTGCCAGGGCCTTGTCTCTTGAGTTTAAATACTTTGTTCTTGAATGGCTCCAAGGGAACCACGGAGGACCTTGGTGGTCGTCCGGCAAGCCTTGCCGCGGGGTGCTGCAACTGCCCGTGCACAAGTTCGGGGTACTAGGGGACCCCTATTCTAGTACACCGACAGGAGCCCCTGGGCCTGGGCGATACACGGTGCCGAGCGCTGTTGGGCCAGGCCCAAGGCAGGGCACGGGCACACGCGGCCTGGGCCACACCGAATCTTGCTCCGTATCCACCGCGCCCTCCCTAATGGCACGCGTCGAATGCGGCGTCGTGGGAGAGATCGTGGGTGGTTTCTTTATTCGGATGGGCGAAACGTCCGCCCCCTCCCTCTTTATAAGCAGGGGAAACAGGGGCAGTTCGTTCCCCCTTGTTGGTTGCTACTACTCCATCTTCCCAAACCTCCGCCGCTCCCCCCTTCTTCTCGAAGCCAAGAGAGCAGCGCTCCGCCCCCCCATTGCCACCAGCATCACCAACGCCGCCGATCTCCCCCACCACCTCCGCCATGGCTCTAAAAGCCGACAAGGGGAAGGGCGTGAAGTCGGCCGAGGCGCAGCGGCTCGCGGCGCTGCGGAAGGAGCGGGCGATCTTCTCCCCCCAGCTCGGCGCGAAGGAGCTGAGGGAGTACTTCTACCTCTTCTGGTCGACGGAGACGCGAGCGCATCCGCGCACGAGGGTACTCCCGGCCGCTGCATCGGAATTGGCTCCAAACGGGTACCCATTCTTCGCGCTGTTCTTCTATTGCGGGCTCTGCCCGCCCTTCTCGGAGTTCTTCTGCGACATAATGAACACCTACGGACTCCACCTCCTTGATTTCACCCCCAACACCGTTCTGACCATGGCAGTTTTCGCACATTTGTGTGAAAACTTTGTCGGAGTCCACCCCAATGTAGCTCTTTTCCGCCACTTCTTCATGCCTCGAGTCGAGAGAGGAGAGCCACTTGCCAGAGGGATCGCCTGGATCTCGAGAGTCGGCAAGAAGGAGGCCTATCTGGAGGGTGAGCTCCGTAGCAAGTGGGAGGAGTGGAGAGCGGAGTGGTGTTGGATCGTTGAGGAGAACCAGCAGCCGTTCACTGCCCTGCGCCAAGCTCCCATAGTGCACGACAACGATTGGAGCAACGTGGCCCCGGAGGACGAGAGGCTGAAGATCGCCATCACTAGGATCCTTCGCCTCAGGCTTGCCGGACTCACTGTAGGCGCTGTCGGCACAGATTTCCTCTGCCGCCGCATTGCCCCCCTGCAGGAGAGGGGGAGGCCCGCTTGGGAATTCAAGAACTCGGCGGACATCATGAGGCTGCGGCCGGGCCTTAACTACAATTTCACCGTCCTGGAGCTAGATGCAATGCTCCTGGAGTTGTTCAAACGCGATCCCCAGCACCCATTCACGCTGCCGAGGGGCGTAGTTCCATTGTGCAATAATTCTTCGCTTGACCGGATCCGCGCCATGATGCCGTTGTGCAATTCACACGGAATCGTTCCAACTTGGCAAGAGCCTGCGGATGACGTCGTGCAAGCGTTCTTTGACGACTTGGTGGAAGTGCCGGTCCGCGCTGACGAGCAGAAGAGCCTCACCCGTGACACCACCGACGAGGAGCTGCAGCGCATCGCCACTAGGGCGGAAGAGGTTGCGGCAGCAGCTGCCGCGGGCGCGTTCGGGTTCACCGTGGAGGAGGCGGAGGCAGCAGAGGCGGCAAGCCTTGCCGAGCGCGAGGATTTTGCCGGCGAGGAAGATCTTGCCGGCCCTGAAGACGAGCCGAGCGAGCCCGGCGAAGAAGAGCCCGAGCCTTCAGAAAGCTCGCCGCAGGCGGAGCCCCCGGCCCCGCCAAGAAGGCGTCTTCGCAGGGCCGCGGACGTGGCGGGGCGGCAGACGGGTCAACAGCCGCCGAGCCGCGCGACACGCTCTACCGCGGCAAGTACCGTTGCTGCGGGAGCGCCTCACGCTGCTGCCGCAACTGGAGCGGGATCTTCCCGGTCCACCGCCACCGCCCCTCCCAAGCGGGCAAGGGAACCTACTCCGCCTCGCCGCACCGGAGGGGAGCCGGATTTCGACCTCTCCGCGCTCAACTCCGACGAGGAAGAGGAAGAGTAAGTTTCTTTGGAGTTCTTGTAGTTCCTCAATTTTTGTTGTTCTTCAATCTGGTATTTGACTTGCTTCAATCTGAACCCCTTCCCTTTCAGGACGCTGGCTCAGAGAGCGGCGAAGAGAGCCAAGGCCCCGGTGATTGTCATCGAGGATGATCTCACCGCGTCAGCAGGGGGTGAGTCTGAGACCACCTTGACGGACCCGGCAGCTACTCCACAAAGCAGCCCCCAGCGCAGCCCCCGGCGTAAGTTCATAGCTTGTTTCCTACTGTCGGGCGCGCATGAGTGCTTTTTCCTTTGCTGATATCTTGACTGTTGATTTGTGTAGGAGCAGAACAGCCACATCAGGAGCGCCCGGAAGCTGGTCCCGAAGTGCCATCTGCTTCGACTACGCCACCAAGGGAGGAGCCCCCGGCAAGGGAGCGCTCTTCGGCAAGGGAGAACTCTCCGGCAAGGGGCAGCTATCCAGCAAGGGACAGCACCAACGATCCTGCGGCGGCTGAGACCGCAACTGTAGATCTTGGTACAGGTAATCCACTTGTCTAAGAACTTCCCTTGGGTTCTTCTTCTTCTGATCTTCTTCTTGCATATTTGCTTGACTTTTCTCCCTTCTTCGTTCTTCAGATCCATCTGCTGCAGAGCTAATGGAGACAGAGGGCGCCGGCGAGGAAGGCGCGCGTGGCAGCAACGACGACAACGCCGCCAACAAAGAAGGGGCCGGTGCTGATGAGCCCGCCGGCGAAGAGGCCGCCAAGGCTGCCGCCGCGGAAGCTGGCGAGGGGTCGGGCGATCGCACTGACGGCGCTGAGGCCACAGGAGCGCCAGGCGCTACACCGACTGCCGATCCCTCCGCCGCTGCCGCGGAGCCAGGCTCCGAAGAGCCCCAGCCCGGCGCCTACTTGAAGGCCGGCGACGGCATCTTCGTCAAGCTTCCCTGGGCGTCAAGTTCCAGGGCGCCGGTCGAAGGGGAGAGTTTCGATGAAGAGCTGCTCGCCTCTGCTGGGCTATCATTGGTTGATGCGCCAAGCAGCAGCAGCGGCGAGCCTGAGGAGGAGCAGCTGCTGCGGAAGCTGCTGTCACTCTATCGTGCCCGACAAGCCAAGTTGGCCTCCCAGGAAGCACTCGTCGCGAAGGCGGGAGTGGATATGGAGAAGCGCGCAGAGGAGCTCCGAGGCCTCAACCAGGAAGCTCTCCAGTCCCTGGCGCAGGAGTGGGAGAGACTCGCAGAGGAGCGCACGGCCTTCCTTCTCGAGAAGGCCGAAGCTGAGGAAGAACAAAGGCTTGCTGCCGAGAAGCAGTCCGCCCGAGAAGGCGAGTTGGTGCAGCGGAAGGCCAATCTAGACAGCTATGAAGAGGAGCTTGTCGCGCGCGAGGAAACACTTGGCGGGGCTCTCAAAGAAGCAAGGGATGCTGCCGCAACTACAGAGGCCGCCAAGAAAGAGCTGGAGGCGAGGGTGGCGCAGCTGGAGGCGAACATCAAGAAGAGCAGCGAGGAGCTTGTCGCGCTTAAGCGTGAGCATGAGAAGGATGCTGCCGCCCATGGTGAGCTGCAGGGTCTTCTCGCTGAAAGGAACAAGGAGCTCAGCGCCACCAAGGACTCCAATGCAGATCTCGAGCTGAAGCTGGCCACGCTGACTTAGATGCTGGACGGCGCCAAGGAGCGGGAGAAGACTTTGTCGGAGAAGGTCAAGGCCGACGAGGCGCTGCTGGCGAGCACCGACGTTACCCAGAACTCATTCAGGGAGACGGTGGAGCACTGGACCGAGGGTCTGGTGAATATCGCCGCAGTCATCGACGGGGAGCTGGCGCAGCTGGGGATGGAGGACTTTGGGTATCCTTCCGACGAGCATCTCGAACCCAGCGCCAAGCTCAGCCTGTTCTTCAAGGGCGTGGCGATGGCACTCCAGCGACTCCGGGAGAAGATCCCCAAGCAGCTGGCCGACGAGTCGCACAAGATCTGCGCAGGAGTTCTCCAGAAGGTGCTGATGAAGGTGGCCTTCCGCAATCCAGGCCTCAGCTTCACCAACGTCCTCAAATCTTTGCCGCCGGATGCTGATCGGGATGCGCTCAAGGCCCTTGTCGCACCCATTGTGGACAAGGTGAGCGAGATCACGAGGGTTGAGGGCGATCGCGTAGATTAGGCCGCCCATTTCTTGTTTTCCCTTGTCGCTGCTAATCATGTTATGAAAACAGTTTGTTAGAGCTGCGACAAGTTATCTTGTAATATAACTTTATTTTTGGTATCGACTGCTATGTTATTTCCTTTACTAGATTCCTTCCTTTGTATGTTTTTACCCTACGCTTTTAGGGAACTTGTCGGCGCAGGCACCCGAGCCGCGAGCGCTGAGTGCGGGACATCAACAGCCTGCTGGCGGTGCCGCTTCCGACAAGAAACCTTGTCGCGACTAGTTGCAGCACACTTAAGTTGTTGAGCGGACTCGAAACAAAGTAAGGGCGCAACTAGCTACGAGTTGGTTCCTCCGCGCACAGGTTTTCCATACAAAGCACGGTTGTTCGAGGAAGATAACTTAAAAATTAAAACTAATTGCTCAAATTGTGGCAACTTAGCTTTTCTGTCGTTTGCTTCCCGGCAAGGCGAAACTTGCTTGAACGACGCCTAGTCCATGTCATAATCTTCTCCTTCCCCCCCGGCAAACTTGTGTGCGAGGGAACCTTCCTTTCCTTTGTTGAGAAAAAGAAAGAAGAGAAAACTTTTGGCTCGTTATTGCTTACCAGGGGCAGGTGCTGCACAAAGTGTCAGATAACACATGCAAGAAAGAATATAATGCGTGAAATCGACAAGATGTGCGGAGCACATGAGCTTTACTTATGCACAGGATCTGCGCCCGGCTTTGTACAAAGGATTACATGCAACAGCGGCAAGACTTGTACAAAAGGTGGTTGCCGGAATGGTCCGGCAACCACGCCCTACGGGTAAAACTTACGAAGATGCTCTATGCTCCAGGAGTTGCTCACCGGAATGCCATCTTCGGTCTCAAGGCGGACAACTCCAGGCCTAGTGACTCGTTTCACCCGATAAGGGCTTCCCACTTCGGCGTCAACTTGTTGGAATTCTTGGCGGATTGAACGCGCCGAAGAACAAGGTCGCCTTCCTCGAAGCTTCTGGCATTAACTTTGCGGCTATGGTAGCGGCGCAAAGCTTGCTGGTATCGAGCAGCTCGTACAGCAGCCTGAAGACGATCTTCCTCAAGGAGCAGCGCGTCATCTTGTCGCAGCTGCTCTTGCTCAAGCTCATCATAAGCGAGCACTCGAGGCGACCCGTATACGAGTTCCATGGGGAGAACTGCCGCTGCCTCATAGACTAGAGCGAAAGGTGTCTGGCCAGTGGCTCGACTTGGCGTCGTCCTGATCGACCAAAGAACCACCGACAGCTCCTCAATCCAGTTCCGTCCGCACTTGTGCAGCCTGTCGAAAGTTCTGGTCTTGAGCCCACGCAGCACTTCAGCATTTGCCCTCTCCACCTGACCGTTGCTTCTCGGATGAGCAACAGAAGCGAAGCAGACCTTGGCGCCAAGATCTTGGACGTACTGCATGAAGGTGCGGCTCGTGAATTGTGTGCCGTTGTCGGTGATGATCCTGTTAGGGATTCCGAAACGGCAAACAATCGACCTGGAGAACTTGACTGCTGACTGTGCTATCACCTTCCTCACTGGTTGCACTTTCGGCCACTTTGTGAACTTGTCGATTGCAACGTACAAGTACTCAAAGCCCCCGACAGCTCGGGGAAAGGGGCCGAGGATGTCAAGCCCCTAGACCGAAAATGGCCAGGATAACGGGATCGTCTGGAGAGCTTGAGCTGGCTGGTGTATCTGCTTGGAGTGGAACTGGCACGCTTCACACTTGGTTACTTGTGCAGTTGCATCCTGGAGGGCTGTCGGCCAAAAGAAACCTTGCCGGAAAGCTTTCCCGGCAAGTGCTCTTGCGCCAATGTGGTGGCCACATATGCCTCCGTGTATCTCTGCCAATAGCTTTTGTCCGTCTTCCCGGCAAATACACTTCAATTTCACACCGTTGAGTCTTCTTCTGTACAGTATGCTATCAACAAACTGGTACATACTTGACTGCCGGGATACTTTTTCCGCTTCTTCTTGCTCTTCGGGAAGTTCTCCTGTCTGAAGGAAATGGACAATCTGCTGTGCCCATGCTGGAGCTTGTGGCTCAACAACAAGGACTAAAGGCACATCTGCTGCTGTGGGAACATCCGCTTCCGCGGCAAGGACTTGCGGCCCCACCGGAGCTTGATGTTCCCCGGCAAGCTTGCCGGAGCAAAACCTGTCCGGAGCGTCTGCTTCAACGGAACAAACCATAAGGCTTGTCGGAGCAGACTGCCCCTCAGCATTCTTGGTGTTGATCTTGGGGACTTTCTTGGCGGCGGCTTCAGGGAGCTCTGCCGGAAAGTAGTCACCAGAAACCAACTTCCTCTTCTTGCTTTGTCCAGTTGATGGTGTTACGGATGGTTGAGTCAACTTGAGCACAAAGATCCCTGGTTCCACAGGCAACTTTAGTGCGGCGCACTTTGACAGGCCATCAGCAATGTCATTCTGAGCTCTTGGAACATGCTCCGTCTGTAGGCCATCAAAGTGCTCTTCTAGCTTTCTCACTTCATCAACATATGCTTCCATCAATGGACTCTGATAGTTCTTGTTCACTTGGCGGACAACAAGTTGTGAGTCACCCCTGACAATGAGTTTCTTGATCCCAAGGTCTGCCGTGATCCTGAGATCGGCAAGCAATCCTTCATACTCTACAGTATTGTTGGTTGCTTGCTCCTTGGGAAAGTGCATCTGGACTACGTACTTGAGGTGCTCTCCGGTGGGTGCGACAAGCAGCACGCCCGCACCGGCTCCTTGCAGCGAGAAGGCACCATCAAAGTACATCAGCCACTCTTTGCTCGCTTCCTTGACGGGGATGCTCGTCTCTGGAATTTCTTCATCTGGTGTTGGCGTCCACTCTGCTATGAATTCTGCCAATGCTCTGCTTTGGATAGTTGAAGTGCTTTCAAACTTGAGGCCAAAGCTTGACAGTTCCAGTGCCCACTCAACAATCCTGCCTGTTGCTTCTGGATTTTGCAGTATCCTCTTCAGCAGAAAACGAGTGACGACTGTGATCTCATGTGCTTGGAAGTAATGGCGCAGCTTTCTCGAGGCCATGAGGAGGCCGAAAAGCAATTTCTGCACACCAGAGTACCTTGACCTAGCCCCCTGCAGAAGGGAACTGACAAAGTAAATTGGGCGCTGCACCATTCTCTTTTGCACCTTCTCATGCTCCTGCGCAGATCCATCCTCGTCGGGACCAGAGCTTGCCGGACCGGAGCTTGTCGGTGAAGCCCCTTGCTTGTCGCTGGATGCGCTTGCCGCGGTTGCTGGCTCATCATCTGCCTCCCTTTCCGCCACTAACGCAGCACTAACCACTTGATTGGTTGCCGCTATATACAGCAGCAACTTCTCTTGTGGTTTAGGTGCGACAAGTGTTGGGGTGGAGGACAGGTATCTCTTCAAGTCCTGTAACGCAGCCTCCGCCTCCGGAGTCCATTTCATTGGACCTGCCTTTTTCAAGATTTTGAAAAATGGCAGGGCGCGCTCAGCAGATCTGGAGATAAACCTGCTGAGAGCAGCTACGCAACCGGCAAGCCTTCGTACATCCTTGACGCGCTTTGGTGCTTCGATCTGCTCAATGGCCTTGATCTTGTTGGGATTGGCTTCAATCCCCCGCTGGGACACGAAGAACCCGAGAAGCTTGCCGGAAGGGACTCCAAACACGCACTTCTCGGGGTTAAGCTTGAGGTTGATCTTGCGCAGATTTGCAAATGTTTCATCTAAGTCTTGAATCAGGGTCGCCCTGTCCTTGCTCTTGACCACTATGTCATCCATGTAGGGCTCCACATTTCTGTGCATCTGCGGCTCAAAAGCGTGGTGGACTACCCTTGCAAATGTTGACCCAGCATTCTTCAAACCGAAAGGCATCCGTACGAAACAGTACGTGCCACACGGGGTGATGAATGCGGTCTTCTCCTCATCCTCTTCTGCCATGAAGATCTGATGATATCCTGAGTATGCATCAAGAAATGAAAGCAAATCACATCCAGCCGTGGAGTCAACAATCTGGTCAATGCGTGGCAAGGGAAATGGGTCTTTGGGACAAGCTTTATTGACATCGGTAAAGTCGATACAAAGCCTCCATTTCCCGTTAGCCTTGCGCACGACTACAGGATTGGCCAACCACGTGGGATGGAGCACTCCTCTGACAAGGCCTGCCGGTTCCAACTTCTTGATTTCTTCTGCAATGAATTCTTGGCGCTCCACTGCCTGCTTCCTGACTTTTTGCTTGACGGGTCACGCATGAGGACAGACGGCAAGGTGGTGCTCAATTACTTTCCTGGGAACACCGGGGATGTCAGACGGTTGCCACACAAACACGTCGACATTCGCCCGCAGGAAAGCAACGAGCGCGCTTTCCTATTTGGGGTCGAGAGTGGCACTGATGGTGAAGGTACCACCAGTGTCATCCTCCTTGGCGGACACCTTCTTGGTCTAGGTGGAGCTGCCATTGCCTTCTTACACTTGCCGGTGGAGCTCGATGGTGCGTCCTCGACGGTAGCGCAGCACTCCGAGGAGGTGCGCTTGCCGGAGTGGGCATCAGAGCTCTTGACAGACTTGGTCTTCTTCTTCGTGCGACCTCCGCCCTCTGATCCACGAACACCTATGGGGCCGGCGGACCGAGCCCCTTTCGGTTCGGCGGGGGGCAGAGGTCGCACGAAGAGCAGATCGAGGCGAAGCATACGAGCAGTTTACCCATCTTCGGAGCTCTCCGAAGAGATAACATTCCTACTGCTGCTTGTCTGACTGTATTCTGTTCTTGCTCCAGAGAGCTAAGTGTTTTCTGGCTTTCGAATGATCCGAACCCCTTCTACGTTGCGCATGGGCCAACTTTTATACGTTAAAGGGGTCACCGACAGGTGGCAACGTAAACAAGGGTACAAATGTAAAAAGAGAGGTGGTTGGTACAGTTACTTGTACAGTGTATCCTACCTAACCCTGACGGCAGGGGACAAAGGCAGTAAATGCCCGTCTGCGTCGTCCAAACAGTGCAAAAAGGGACCGTCAGGGGCGCCACCGTCTGCCACGATGGCGATCTTGTCAGCCTCGCATGCCACCACGCACCCCTGGCTGCACAGCCTCCCGCCACGCGTGCCTGGAAAAACCCTCAGGGCGACACGTTGGTGGATGCGCTGGAGCGCGAGCATAGAGTGGCCGCCTGCCGCGGCAAGCGCCTTGCCGCGGCCGTTGTCTTGTCGGGCCCGGAAGCTTGTCGCTCACCGAGCCTTGCCGGGACGTGCGACGCGTCGCGGCAAGTTCCTTGAAATGCCTTGGTTGGCCTTCCCGGCAAGCTCCTCTTGCCAGGGCCTTGTCTCTTGAGCTTAAATACTTTGTTCTTGAATGGCTCCAAGGGAACCACGGAGGACCTTGGCGGTCGTCCGGCAAGCCTTGCCGCGGGGTGCTGCAACTGCCCGTGCACAAGTTCGGGGTACTAGGGGACCCCTATTCTAGTACACCGACATCTATGAATATTATTTGAGTCTTCTCTGAATTCTTATATGCATGATTTGATATCTTTGCAAGTCTCTTCGAATTATCAGTTTAGTTTGTCGTACTAGATTGATTTTTCTTGCGATGGGAGAAGTTCTTAGCTTTGGGTTCAATCTTGCAGTGTCGTTTCCCAGTGACAGTAGGGGCAGCAAGGCACGTATTGTATTGTTGCCATCGAGGATAAAAAGATGGGGTTTTCATCACATTGCTTGAGTTAATTCCTCTACATCTTGTCATCTTACTTAATGCGTTACTCTATTCTTTATGAACTTAATACTCCAGATGCAGGCAAGAGTCGGTCGATGTGTGGAGTAATAGTAGTAGTCTAGTAGCTGCAGAATTGTTTCGGTCTACTTGACACAGAGGTGATGCTTATGTTCATGATTATTACTTTAGGTATCATCATAATTATGCGCTCTTCTATCAATTTCTTTGCAGTAATTTGTTCACCCACCGTATTATTTGCTATCTTGAGAGAAGCCACTAGTGAAACCTATGGCCCCCGGGTCTCTTTCCCATCATATTAGTTTCCGATATACTATTTTGCAATCTTTTACTTTCTGATCTATAAACCAAAAATACCAAAAACATTTACTTTACCATTTATCTATCTCTATCAGATCTCACTTTTGCCAGTAATCGTGAAGGGATTGACAACCCCTTTATTGCGCTGCGTGCAAGTTGTTGATTGTTTGTGCAGGTATTCGGTGACTTGTGCGTTATCTCCTATTGGATTGATACCTTGGTTCTAAAACTAAGGGAAATACTTACTGTACTTTGCTTCATCACCCTTTCCTCTCCAAGGGAAAAACCAACGCAAGCTCAAGAGGTAACAGCCCACGGCCTCCACAACCCACCAGGGCATGTCGGGCACACCCTCGCGCACCGAGGTGTCTTGTTCCCTCCCCGTATGTCAGTTGGGGCCCTTCTTTGGGTGCAAGAAAGATAATTTATGGAAAAAATCATTTAAAATTTCAACGCACTTGGAGTTATGGATCTCCAGGAATTTAAGAAACGATGAAGGGCCAGAAAACAGGAACGCGAAATAGAACAGAACAAAGAGACAGATCCAATCTCGGAGGGGCTCCCGCCCCTATGCCACCATGGAGGCCATGGACAAGATGGGTAACCCTCCTCCCATCTAGAGGGGATGCCAAGGAAGAAGAAGAAGGAGGGGGCTCTATCCCCCTCTCTCCCGGTGGCGCGGGAACGCCGCCGAGGCTATCATCGTGTGACGACGATCTACTCCAACAACTTCGTCACCTTCACCAACAACTCCATGACCCCCATCTATATTCAGTGGTCCACTCTCCCCAACCCGATGTACCCTCTACTTGAACATTGTGTTGTATGCTTCATACTATTATCCAATGATATGTTGCCATGCTATCATGTCTGAGTAGATTCTTGGTGTACTATCGGTAATTGGTGAATTGATATGATTGGTTTAATTTGCTTGTGGTTATGTTGCTGTCCTTTGGTTCCCATCATATGAGCGCGCGTGTGGATCACACCATAGGGTTAGTTGTATGTTGATATGACTACGCATGAGAGGGCAAGGGTGACAACAGCTTCAGCCTAAACATGGAAATTGATACGTACGGGATTGAAGGGGGACCAATATATATCTTAATGCTATGGTTGGGTGTTTTACCTTAATGAATGCTAGTAGTTGCGGATGCTTGCTAATAGTTCCAATCATAAGTGCATAGAATTCCAAGTAAGGGATGACATGCTAGCGGTGGCCTCTCCCACATAAACACTTGCTATCGGTCTCGCAATGTAGTCAATTTCTAAGGGAAAATTTCGCAAATCCTACCACCACTAATCCACACTCGTTTTAGTAAACTTAATTGTTTCTTTATCTAAACATCACCTAACTTTTATTTTTACATTCTTTATTATCTTGCAAACCTATTGCACCTACAAAGTACTTCTAGGTTTATTCTTGTTCTAGGTAAAGCAAACATTAAGTGTGCCTAGAGTTGTATTGGTGGTCGATAGAACTTGAGGGAATATTTGTTCTACCTTTAGCTCCTCCTTGGGGTCGACACTCTTATTTATCAAAAAAGTCTACAAATGACCGCCTATACTTGTGGGTTATTAAGACCTTTTTCTGCCACGGCGGCATAGGAGGACCTCTCTACTGCATTCACGGCGCGGCGGGACATCTCTGTTGCTTCCACAGCACGGACAAACCAGTCCACTGGATCGAGGGCACGGCGGAACCTCTGTGCTGCTTTGACGGTGCGGCAGGACCTCTGTGCTGCTACGGCGACACGGCAGGACATGTCGGCTGCTTTCGTGGCGAGATGTGACATTTCTCGTGCTTCCGCTTCCATGTTCGCCTCTGCCTGGTAGTAATCTCTCGACCCAGTACTCTTGCGGGACATGGCAGACGCAAGGGAATGACGATGAAAGATTTGTTTGTTTTTGTGGATGAGGAGTTGAGGAGGAATGTGCAGTCATCTTGGAGTAGGTTGTATTTATAACCGAGTACTAATACACTCCTAAGTGGAAACCGTTTAGGTTTTGATCGCTATGAACAGGTTTGCAGTTAAATATAGCGTGGTAGTAATTTGGAATGTGAAGGGACGCAAGCTTTGATGGTTCTAATTTCGAAGTGCGACACTATTCCCGGATGGCGTAACGTGGGCACATGTTCTCGGCTGCGTACGTGGTAGTAATCACAAATAGTTCATCTGTGTGAAGTGTATGCCGTCAATTATAGACACCTTGATCTGGCTGATTGTTTATATTGTGTTGCCCAATCGCAAACAGTTTATCCGTGTGAAAGTGTGTGCTGTCAATCACACACACCTTCATCTGGCTGCCCGTTTCTGTTGTTCTGCATCATTGCAAATAGTTCATTGAGTGAACCGTATGCCGCATCGCACACACAACTAAAATCTGAACTTTGTTTGATGTATCCGCCATCGCAAATGTTTTGCATATTTTTTGACAGTTTTATTACATCACCATTTGTGATTAATGCATCGCACACAGTTTTGTCGAATGGTCTTTGCTACTTCTTGAGCTTGTGTTAGTTTTTCCCTTGAAGAGGTAAGGGTGATGCATCAAAGTAGAGATAAGTATTTCCCTTAGTTAGAGAACCAAGGTATCAATCCAGTAGGAGACAATGCACAAATCACCAATACCTGCACAAACAATCAATCAACTTGCACCCAACACGATAAAGGGGTTGTCACTCCCTTCACGGTTACTTGCAAAAGTGAGATCTGATAGAGATAGACGAAACTAAACAAAAGATAAAGTAATTTTTTTGGTTTTTTTGGTTTATAGATATGAAAGTAAAAGATTGCAAAATAGTAGATCAGAAACTTATATGATGGAAAATTGTCCCGGGGGCCATAGGTTTCACTAGAGGCTTCTCTCAAGATAGCAAATAATATGGTGGGTGAACAAATTACTGTCGAGCAATTGATAGAAAAGCGCAAAGTTATGACGATATCTAAGGCAAGGATAATAAAATACAGGCATCACGTCCGTGTCAAGTAGACCGACTCCTGCCTGCATCTACTACTATTACTCCACACATTGACCGACTCCTGCCTGCATCTAAAGTATTAAGTTCATGAAGAACACAGGAACACATTAAGTAAAATGACATGATGTAGAGGAATAAACTCGAGCAATATGATGTAAACCCCATCTTTTTATCCTCGATGGCAACAATACAATACGTGCCTTGCTGCCCCTACTATCACTAGGAAAGGACACCGCAAGATTGAACCCAAAGCTAAGAACTTCTCCCATTGCAAGAAAAACCAATATAGTTGGACAAACTAAACCTATAGTTCGAATAGAATTACAAAGATACCAAATCATGCATATAAGAGTTCAGAGAAGATTTAAATAATATTCATAGATAAGCTGATCATAAATCCACAATTCATCGGAGCTCGACAAACACATTGCAAAAGAAGATTACATCGGATAGATCTTGAAGAACATGAAGGAGAACATGTTATTGAGAATCAAAGAGAGAGAATAAGCCATCTAGCTACTAGCGATGGACCCGTAGGTCTGACGTAAACAACTTACACTTTATTGAAAGGGTAATAGAGTTGATGTAGAAGCCCTCCATGGTCAAATCACCCAGTGGAAGGATGCCGGAAAAGGCCCCTAGATGGGATCTCACGGGTACAGAAGGTTGTGGTGGTGGAAAAGTGTTTTCATGGATGCTTCTGGTGGTTTGGGGATATATGTGAACATATAGGACGAAGAAGTAGGTCGGTGGAGTCACGAGGGGCCCACAAGGCAGGGGCGTGCCCTACCCCCTTGTGTCCGCCTCGTGGCTCTTCCGACTCGATCTCCAAGTATCCTGGGTGTCTTCTGGTCCTAGAAAAATTATCGCGAAAGTTCTATTCCGTTTGACTCCGTTTGGTATTCCTTCTGTGCGAAGCTTAAAAACAAGGAAAAAATAGAAACTGGCACTAGGCTCTAGGTTAATATGTTAGTATAAAATAACATATTAATGCATATAAAACAACCAAAACAGATAATATAATGTCATGGAAGAATAAAAAATTATAGATACGTTGGAGACGTATCAAGCATCCCAAATCTTAATTCCTGGTCGTCCTCGAGTAGGTAAATGATATAAAAACAGAATTTTTGATGTGGAATGATACCTAACATATTTATCCATGTAATTTTTCTTTATTGTAGCATGAATGTTCAGATCTGTAAGATTCAAAACAAAAGTTTTATATTGACATAAAAACAATAATACTTCAAGCATACTAACAAGGCAATTATGTCTTCTCAAAATAACATGGCCAAAGAAAGCTTATCCCTACAAAATCATATAGTCTGGCTATGCCCCATCTTCACCACACAAAATATTCAAATCATGCACAACCCTGATGGCAAGCCAAGAAATTGTTTCATACTTTTGGTGTTCTCAAACCTTTTCAACTTTCACGCAATACATGAGCGTGAGCCATGGACATAGCACTATAAGTGGAATAGAATAAGGTGGTTGTGGAGAAGACAAAAAGTGGGAGATAGTCTCACATCAACTAGGCGTATGAATGGGGTATGGAGATGCCCATCAATAGATATTAATGTGAGTGAGTAGGGATTACCATGCAACGGATGCACTAGAGCTATAAGTTTATGAAAGCAAAAAAAGAAAAAGAAAGTGGGTGTGCATCCAACTTGCTTGCTCATGAAGACCTAGGGTGATTTTAGGAAGCCCATCATTGGAATATACAAGCCAAGCTCTATAGTGAAAATTTCCCACTAGCATATGAAAGTGACAAGATAGGAGACTCTCTATCATGAAGATCATGGTGCTACTTTGAAGCACAAGTGTGGAAAAAGGATAGTAATATTGCCATTTCTCTCTTTTTCTCTCTTTTTTTCTCCCTTTTTTATTTGGCTTCTTTGGACACTTTTTTTATTTAGGCTTCGTTGGCCTCTTTTTTTTATTTACTCACATGGGACAATTGTCTAATAATGAAGATCATCATACTTTTATTTACTTACAACTCAAGAATTACAACTCGATACTTAGAACAAAATATGACTCTATGTGACTGCCTCCAGCGGTGTACCAGGATGTGCAATGACTCAAGAGTGACATGTATGAAAGAATTAAGAAAGGTGGCTTTGCCACAAATACGATGTCAACTACATGATCATCCAAAGTAATATGACTATGATGAAGTGTGTCATAATAAACAGAACGGTGGAAAGTTGCATGTCAATATATCTCAGAATGGCTATGGAAATGCCATAATAGGTAGGTATGGTGGCTATTTTGAGGAAGGTATATGGTGGCTGTATGGTAAAAGCAAAAATTGCGCGGTACTAGAGAGGCTAGCAATGGTGGAAGGTGAGAGTGAATATAATCCATGGACTCCACATTAGTCATAAAGAACTCACATATTTATTGCAAAAATCTATTAGTCATCGAAGCAAAGTACTACGCGCATGCTCCTAGGGGGGTAGATTGGTAGGAAAAGACCATCGCTCGTCCCCGACCGCCACTCATAAGGAAGACAATGAATAAATAAATCATGCTCCGACTTCATTACATAAAGGTTCACCATATGTGCATGCTACAGGAATCACAAACTTCAACAGAAGTATTTCTCCAATTCACAATTATTCACTAGCATGACTCTAATATCACCATCTTTATATCTCAAAACAATCCTAAGGAATCAAACTTCTTATAGTATTCAATGCACTTTATATGAAATGCCTATCATATTAGGACTAAATTTATAACCAAAGAAAATTACCATGCTATTTAAAAAGACTCTCAAAATAATGTAAGTGAAGCATGAGAGTTCAACAATTTCTATAAAATAAAACCACCGCCGTGCTCTAAAAAGATATAAGGGAAGCACTAGAGTAATATTGCCTAGCTCAAAAGATATAAGTGAAGCACATAGAGTATTCTAATAAATCATAACTCATGCGTGTCCCTCTCAAAAGGTGTGTACAGCAAGGATGATTGTGGCAAACTAAAAAGCAAAGACTCAAATCATACAAGACGCTCCAAGCAAAACACATATCATGTGGTGAATAAAAATATAGCCTCAAGTAAAGTTACCGATAGACAAAGACGAAAGAGGCGATGCCTTCCGGGGCATCCCGAAGCTTAGTCTCTTGGTTGTCCTTGAATATTACCTTGGGGTGCCTTGGGAATCCCCAAGCTTAGGCTCTTGCCACTCCTTATTCCATAGTCCATCAAATCCTTACCCAAAAGATGAAACCTTCACAACACAAAACTCAACATAAAATCTCATAAGCTCCGTTAGTATAAGAAAATAAATCGCCACTTTTGGTACTGTTGTCAACTCATTATTTATTTATAATGGTGTAATATCTGCTGTATTCCAACTTTTCCATGGTTCGTACCCCCTGATACTACCCATAGATTCATCAAAATAAGTAAACAACACATAAAAAAATAGAATGTCTCAAAAACAGAATAGTCTGCAGTAATATGTAACTCTCGAATACTTCTGTAACTCCAAAAATTCTGAAACATTCGGACAACCTAGGAAATTTGTGTACCAATCATGTGCAAAAAGAATCGGATCAAAATCACACTTCTGTGGATTATGAAAATTATTTTCCTGGGCGCAAAAGTTTCTGTTTTTCAGCAAAATCAAATCAACTATCACCGTAAGCCATCCTAAAGGTCTTACTTGGCACAAACACTAACTAAAACACAAAAACACATATAACTAGTGGCTAGATGAATTATTCAAAGCAAAACAGTAACAAAAAGCAAAAACAAAAATAAAATAGGGTTGCCTCCCAACAAGCGCTATTGTTTAACGCCCTTAGCTAGGCATAAAAACACAAATAGATCTAGGTATTGTCGTAGTAATGATAAGGCAAATCTCAAAAACTCATCTCATACCCCCTTCGTTTTTTGAAGGTTATCATACCCCCTTTGTTCACCACCAACTTTTCTTTGTGGTAATCATATGTAAAAAGGGCTAAATTTAATGGGATAAGAACCCCAAGATCAAGCCTGGGAGGAATTTGTTCCTCCTTCGGCCCTCATATTGTATGATCAACTCATCATTGTAAGCGTTCTTTTGGCAAAACGTCATGAGCTTGGGTCAAAGAGAGAAACCCAATCCATTGTTTTGTATAGCAAAATTATCATTAGATTCAGAAATCTTATCAGCTAAAACATCGGTAGGGACCCTTTTTCTTAAATTTTCATTATAAGCAACATCATCTAGAGATTGTAAACACAATATGTCCTCTTGGTTAAAGAGAATTCCCTCTATGGGAGGACAACCACCATCTACTTTATAATGCATGAAAATTTCACTAGCTTCTTTCATAATGAATATAATCTCATGGGCTAGAAATATAGTGGCGGCAAGCTTAACAGAAGAATGCTCAATATTAGAAAACTCTAGAAAAATCCTTTGTACAGTTGGATGCATATGAACAAATTGTCTTTCAAGTTCAACCACGAGCAAAGATATAGCATCCGCAAGACTACTAATTTTATGAAGAATAGATCCACCTAATGTGGGCATCACAGCGACACAAGTAAAGAAATCTTGAATAACCCCTTTTCCAATAATATTGCCGCTACCTATGCGAAGTTTTTTAGTGTGCAAGATAGTAGATTCTTCATGAGGATTAGTATTAACAAACGCATCAAAGTTTCCCCCATCGTTACTACTATCCTTTTCAGCGATAACCTCCCCAATTACAGACATGGTAGCAACAAACCAAACTAACAGACGGGCATACAAAAATCAAACAAAGAAGACGAACAGAAGAGGGGCGAAGAAAAAGGTGAAGAAAAGGGCGAATCTTTTCGAAAATCATTTTAGAAGTGGGGGAGAGGAAAACGAGAGGAGAATGCCGAATAATGTAATGCAAGAGATGAGAGTTTTATGATGGGTACTTGGTATGTCTTGACTTGGCGTAGATCTCCCCACCAACGGCGCCAGAAATTTGTCCTGCTACTTCTTGAGCATGTGTTGGTTTTTCCCTTGAAGAGGAAAGAGTGATGCAGCAAAGTAGAGATAAGTATTTCCCCTAGTTAGAGAACCAATGATCAATCTAGTAGGAGACAATGCACAAATCACCAATACCTGCACAAACAATCAAACAACTTGCACCCAACGCGATAAAGGGGTTGTCAATCCCTTCAGGGTTACTTGCAGAAGTGAGATTTGATAGAGATAGATAAAACTAAAAAAAAGATAAAGTAAATATTTTTGGGTTTTTTGGTTTATAGATCTGAAAGTAAAAGACTGCAACATAGTAGATCGGAAACTTATATGATGGAAAATTGACCCGGGGGGGCATAGGTTTCACTAGAGGCTTCTCTCAAGATGGCAAATAACGTGGTGGGTGAACAAATTATTGTCGAGCAATTGATAGAAAAGCGCAAAGTTATGACGATATCTAAGGCAATGCTTATGAAATATAGGTGTCACGTCCGTGTCAAGTAGACCGACTCTTGCCTGCATCTACTACTATTACACCACACATCGACCGACTCCTGCCTGCATCTAGAGTATTAAGTTCGTGAAGAACAGAGTAACACATTAATTAATATGACATGATGTAAACCCCATCTTTTTATCCTCGATGGCAACAATACAATGCGTGCCTTGATGCCCCTACTGTCACTGGGAAAGGACACCACATGATTGAACCCAAAGCTAAGCACTTCTCCCATTGCAAGAAAAACCAATCTAGTTGGCCAAACTAAACCGATAGTTCGAAAAGAATTACAAAGATACCAAATCATAGATATAAGAATTCAAAGAAGATTCAAATAAATATTCATTGATAAGCTGATCATAAATCCACAATTCATCGGATCTCGACAAACACACCGCAAAAGAAGATTACATGAGATAGATCTCCAAGAACATCAAGAAGAACAAGATACTGAGAATCAAAGAGAGAGAAGAAGCCATCTAGCTACTAGTTATGGACCCGTAGGTCTGAGGTAAACTACTCATGCTTCATCGGAAGGGCAATAGAGTTGATATAGAAGCCCTCCGTGATCGAATCCCCCTTAGGAAGGATGCTGGAAAAGGTCCCTAGATGGGATCTCATGGGTACAGAAGAATGTGGCGGGGGAAAAGTCTTTTTGTGGATGCTTCTGGTGGTTTGGGGATATATGTGAATATATAGGACAAAGAAGTAGGACAGTGGAGTCACGAGGGGCCCACAAGGCAGGGAGGCACGCCCTACCTCGCTGGGGGCGCCCTCCCCCCTGTGCCCGTCTCGTAGCTCTTCTGACTTGATCTCCAAGTCTCTTGGGTGTCTTCTGTTCCAAGAAAAATCATTGCAAAAGGTTTATTCCATTTGGACTCCGTTTGGTATTCCTTCTCTATGAAGCTTAAAAACAAGGGGAAAATAGAAACTAGCACTTGGCTCTAGGTTAATAGGTTAGTCCCAAAAATAATATAAAATAGTAGATTAATGCATATAAAACATCCAAAACAGATAATATAATATCATGGAACAATCAAAAATTGTAGATACATTGGAGACGTATTAGTCTCTGATTGTAGTGTCGCGTTAGCAGCATCCTGTAGTAGTGTTGGCCTCCTGGGTGTCTTCTGGGCAGAAAAAAATTCACAAAAAACTTTCGTGGCATTTGGACTCCGTTTGGTATTGATTTTCGGCGAAGTAAAAACAAGCAAAAAACAACAACTCTCACTGGGTACTATGTCAATAGGTTAGTCCCAAAAAATGATATAAAGTTTCTAGTAAATGAGTATAAAACATCCAAGATTGATACTTTAATAGTTTGGAACAATCAAAAATTATAGATACGTTGGAGACATATTGTCGGGGAAACTGATCCACGAACACCTATGGGGCCGGCGGACCGGGCCCCTTTCGGTTCGGCGGGGGGCGGAGATCACACGAAGAGCAGATCGAGGCGAGGCACACGAGCAGTTTACCCAGCTTCGGAGCTCTCCGGAGAGATAACACTCCTACTGCTGCTTGTCTGGTTGTATTATCTAGTGTTCTTGCTCTCGAGAGCTAAGTGTTCTCTCTGGGTTACGAATGAGTCGAACCCAACCTTCCCTACGTTGCGCATGGGCCTCCTTTTATACGCTAAAGGGGTCACCGATAGGTGGCAACGCAGAGAAGGGTACAAATTTAAAAGTGAGGTGGTTGGTACAGTTACTTGTACAGTGCACCCTACCTAACCCTGACGGCAGGGGACAAGGGCATTAAATGCCCGTCTGAGTCACCTAAACAGTGCAGAAAGGGACCGTTAGGGGCGCCACCATTCGCCATGATGGCGATCTTGTCAGCTTCGCATGCCACTGCGCACCGCTGGCTGCACAGCCTCCCGCCACGCGCGCCTGGAGAGGCCCCCAGAGCGACACGTTGGCGGATGAGCTGGAACGTGGGCACAGACTGACCGCCTGCCGCGGCAAGCGCCTTGCCGCTGCTGCAATCTTGTCGGGTCCGGAGGCTTGTCGCTCACCGGGCTTCGAGGTACCTTGGTTGGTCTTCCCGGCAAGCTCCTCTTGCCGGGGCCTTGTTGCCTTGCCGGAGCGCGTGGCACGTCGCGGCAAGTTCCTTGAAGTGCCTTGGTTGGCCTTCCCGGCAAGCTCCTCTTGCCGGGGCCTTGTCTCCTGAGCTTAAATACTTTGTTCTTGAATGGCTCCAAGGGAACCACGGAGGATCTTGGCGTTCGCCCGGCAAGCCTTGCCGCGGGGTGCTGCAACTGCCTGTGCACAAGTTCGGGATACTAGGGTACCCCTATTCTAGTACACCGACAGGAGCCCCCGGGCCTGGGCCAGACACGGTGCCGAGTGCTGTTGGGCTAGGCCCAAGACAGGGCACGGGCACACGCGGGCTGGGCCATGCCGAATCTCGCTCCGTATCCACCGCGCTCTCCCCTAACGGCACGCATTGAATGCGGCGTCGTGGGAGAGATCGTGGGTGGTTCTTTATTCGGAAGGGCGAAACGTCCGCCCCGTCCCTCTTTATAAGCAGAGGAAACAGGGGCAGTTCGTTCCCCCTCGCTGGTCGCTACTACTCCACCTTCACGAACCTCCGCCGCTCCCCCCTTCTTCTCGAAGCCGAGAGAGCAGCGCTCCGCCCCCCATTGCCACCAGCATCACCAACGCCGTCGACCTCCCCCACCACCTCCGCCATGGCTCCGAAAGCCGACAAGGGAAAGGGCGTGAAGCCGGCCGAGGCGCAGCGGCTCACGGCGCTGCGGAAGGAGCGGGCGATCTTCTCCCCCCAGCTCGGCGTGCAGGAGCTGAGGGAGTACTTCTACCTCTTTTGGGCGACGGAGACGCGTGCGCATCCGCGCACGAGGGTACTCCCGGCCGCTGCTTCAGAGCTGGCTCCAAACGGGTACCCATTCTTCGCGCTATTCTTCTATTGCGGGCTCTGCCCGCCCTTCTCGGAGTTCTTCTGCGATATCATGAACACATACGTCTTCCGCCTCCTTGACTTCACCCCCAACGCCGTTCTGACCATGGCAGTTTTCGCACATTTGTGCGAAAACTTTGTCGGAGTCCACCCCAATGTTGCCCTTTTCCGCCACTTCTTCATACCTCGGGTAGAGAGAGGAGAGCCGCTTGCCGGAGGGATCGCCTGGATCTCGAGAGTCGGCAAAAAGGAGGCATACTTGGAGGGTGAGCTCCGCAGCAAGTGGGATGAGTGGAGAGCGGAGTGGTGCTGGATCGTCGAGGAGAATCCGCAGCCCTTCACCGCCGTGCGCCAAGCTCCAATAGTGCGCGGCAATGACTGGAGCAACGTGGCCTCGGAAGACGAGAGGCTGAAGATTGCCATTACTAGGATCCTTCGCCTTAGGCTTGCCGGGCTCACTGTAGGCGCTGTAGGCGCAGATTTCCTCCGCCGCCGCATCGCCCCCCTGCAGGAAAGGGGGAGGCCTGCCTGGGAATTCAAGAACTCGGCGGACATCATGAGGCTGCGGCCGGGCCTCAACTACAACTTCACCATCTTGGAGCTGGATGCAATGCTCCTAGAGTTGTTCAAACGTGACCCCCAGCACCCATTCACGCTGCCGAGGGGTGTAGTTCCTTTGTGCAATAATTCTTCGCTTGACCGGATCCGCACCATGATGCCGTTGTGCGATTCACACGGAATCGTTCCAACTTGGCAGGAGCCTGCGGATGACGTCGTGCAAGCATTCTTCGACAACTTGGAAGAAGTGCCGGTCCACGCTGACGAGCAGAAGAGCCTCACTCGTGACACCACCAACGAGGAGCTGCAGCGCATCGCCACTAGGGCCGAAGAGGTTGCGGCCGCAGCTGCCGCGGGCATGTTCGGGTTCACCGTGGAGGAGGCGGAGGCTGCAGAGGCGGCAAACCTTGCCGAGCGCGCGGAGTTCATTGGCGAGGAGGAGCCTACCGGTTCCGAAGCCGAGCCGAGCGAGGCCGGCGAGGAGGAGCCCGAGCCTTCAGAAAACTTGCCGCAGGCGGAGCCCCCGGCCCCGCCAAGAAGGCGCCTTCGCAGGGCCGGGGACGCAGCGGGGCGGCAGCCGGGTCAACAGCCGCCGAGCCGTGCGACGCGCTCTACCACGGCAAGCAATGTTGCCGCGGGAGCGCCTCACGCAACAGCGGCAACTGGAGCGGGATCTTCCCGGGCCACCGCCACTGCCCCCGCCAAGCGGGCAAGGGATCCTACTCCTCCGCCTCGCCGCACCGGAGGAGGGCCGGACTTCGATCTTTCCGCGCTCAGCTCCGACGAGGAGGAAGAAGAGTAAATTTCTTTGGTGCTCTTGTAGTTCTTCAATCTTGCTGTTTATATCTTGTATCTGACTTGCTCCAATCTGGACTCCTTTCTTTTCAGGACGCTGGCCCAGAGAGCGACGAAGAGGGCCAAGGCCGCGGTGATTGTCATCGAGGATGAGCCCACCGTGTCAGCAGGAGGTGGGTCCGAGACCACCTTGACGGACCCGGCAATCACTCCTCAAAGCAGCCCCCAGCGTAAGTTCATAGTTAGCTTCCTGCTATCGGGCGCGCTTGAGTGCTTTTTCCTTTGTTGATATCTTGCTTGTTGATTTGTGTAGGAGCAGAGCAGCCACATCAGGAGCGCCCGGAAGCTGGTCCCGAAGTGCCATCTGCTTCGACTATGCCCCCAAGGGAGGGGTTCCCGGTAAGGGAGCGCTCCCAGGCAAGGGAGAACTCTCCGGCAAGGGGCAGCACCATCGATCCTACGGCGGCCGAGACCGCAACTGCAGATCTTGGCACAGGTAATTCACTTGCCCAAAAACTTTCCCTTGGGTTCTTCTTCTTCTGATTTTCTTCTCTTGGATTTTTGATTGATTTTTCTCCCTTCTTCGTTCTTCAGACCCATCTGCTACTGAGTCAATGGAGACAGAGGGCGCTGGCGAGGAAGGGGCCGGTGCTGATGAGACCGCCGGCGAGGAGGCCGCCAGGGCTGCCGCCGCAGAAACCGGCGAGGGGTCGGGCGATCGCACTGACGACCCTGAGGCCGCAGGAGCGCTAGGCGCTGCACCAACCGCCGATCCCTCTGCCGCTTCTGCGGAGCCGGGCTCTGAGGAGCCCCAGCCCGGCGCCTACTTGAAGGCCGGCGACGATATCTTCATCAAGCTACCCTGGGCGTCGAGCTCCAGGGTGCCGGTCGAGGGGGAAACTTTCGACGGGGAGGTGCTCGCCTCTGCTGGACTGTCGTTGGTCGACGCGCCCAGCAGTAACAGTGGCGAGCCTGAGGAGGAGCAGCTGCTGCGGAAGCTGCTGTCACTCTACCGCGCCCGGCAAGCCAAGCTGGCTTCCCGGGAAGCGCTTGTCGCGAAGGCGGGAGTTGACATGGAGAAGCGCGCGGAGGAGCTCCGGGGCCACAATCAAGAGGCTCTCCGGTCCCTGGCACAGGAGCGGGAGCGACTCGACGAGGAGCGCACGGCCTTCCTTCTCGAGAAGGCCGAAGCTGAGGAGGAACAAAGGCTGGCCACCGAGAAGCAGTCTGCGCAAGAAGGAGAATTGGTGCACCAGAAAGCCAACCTCGACAGCTACGAGGAGGAGCTCACCAAGCGCGAGCAAGCACTTGGCGGGGCGCTCAAGGAGGCAAAGGACGCCGTGGCAATTGCAGAGGCCACCAAGAAAGAACTGGAGGAGAAGGTGGCGCAGCTGGAGGCCAACATTGGGAAGAGCGGCGAGGAGCTTGCCGCGCTCAAGCGTGAGCGTGAGAGGCATGCTGCCGCCCACGGTGAGCTGCAAGGTCTTCTCGCTGAGAGGGGCAAGGAGCTCAGCACCGCCAAGGATTCCAATGCAGACCTGGAGCTGAAGCTGGCCACGCTGACGCAGACGCTGGAGGCCGCCAAGGAGCGGGAGAAGACCTTGTCGGAGAAGGTCAAGGCTAACGCGGCGCTGCTGGAGAGCATCGCAGTTACCCAGAACTCGTTCAGAGACACTGTGGAGCACTGGACCGAGGGTCTGGTGAATATTGCCGCAGTCATCAACGAGGAGCTGGCGCAGCTGGGGATGGATGACTTTGGGTATCCCTCCGACGAGAATCTCCAAGCCAGCGCCAAGCTCAGCCTGTTCTTCAAGGGCGTGGCGACGGCACTCCAACGGCTCCGGGAAAGGATCCCAAAGCAGCTGGCCGACGAGTCGCGCAAAATATGCGTCGGGTTCTCCAGAAGGTGCTGATGAAGGTGGCATTCCGCAATCCAGGCCTCAGCTTCACCAACGTCCTCAAGTCCTTGCCGCCAGACGCCGATCGGGACGCACTCAAGGCCCTTGTTGCACCCATTGTGGACAAGGTGAGCGAGATCAAGAGGGTCGAGGGCGGATGCGTAAACTAGGCCGCCCATTTCTTCTTTTCCCTTGTCGCTGCTAATCATGTTATGAAAACATTCTGTTAGAGCTGCGACAAGTTATCCTGTAATATAACTTTATTTCTGTTATCAATTGCTATGTTATTTCCTCTACTAGATTCCTTCCTTTGTATGTTTTTACCCTACGCTTCTAGGGAACTTGTCGGCGCAGGCACCCGAGCCGCGAGCACTGAGTGCGGAACTTCAGCAGCCTGCTGGCGGCGCTGCTTCCGACAAGAAACCTTGTCGCGACTAGATGCAGCACACTTAAGTTGTTGAGCGGACTCGAAACAAAGTAAGGGCGCAACTAGCCACGAGTTGGTTCCTCCGTGCACAGGTTTTCGATACAAAGCAGGGTCGTTCGAGGAAGATAACTCAAAAATTTAAAAACTGATTGCTCAAACTTTTGGCAACTTAGCTTTTCTATCGTTTGCTTCCCGGCAAGGCAAAACTTTGCTTGAACGACGCCTGGTCCATACCACAATCTTCTCCTTCCCCCCCGACAAACATCTGTGCGAGGGAACCTTCTTTTCCTTTGTTGAAAAAGAAGAAAGAAGAGAAAATAATAATATCGAGCCCTTCGGCTCGTTATTGCTTACCGGATGTAGGTGCTGCACAAAGTGTCAGATAACTCATGCAAGAAAGAAACTAATGCATGAAATGGACAAGTTGTGCGGAGCACATGGGGTTCTATTTATGCACGGGATCTGCGCTCGGCTTTGTACAAAGGATTACATGCAACAGCGGCAAGACTTGTACAAAAGGTGGTTGCTGGAACGGGTTCCGGCAACCGCGCCCTACGGGAAAAACTTACGAAGATGTTCTATGTTCCAGGAGTTGCTCACTGGAATGCCATCTTCGGTCTCAAGGCGGACAGCGCCGAGCCTTGTGACTCGTTTCACCCGATAAGGGCCTTCCCACTTCGGCGTCAACTTGTTGGAATTCTTGGCGGACTGAACACGCCGAAGAACAAGGTCGCCTTCCTCGAAGCTTCTGGCCTTAACTTTGCAGCTATGGTAGCGGCGCAAAGCTTGCTGGTATCGAGCAGCTCGTACAGCAGCCTGAAGACGATCTTCCTCAAGGAGCAGCGCGTCGTCTTGTCGCAGCTGTTCTTGCTCAAGCTCATCGTAAGCGAGCACTCGAGGCGATCCGTATATGAGTTCCATGGGGAGAACTGCCTCTGCTCCATAGACTAGAGAGAAAGGTGTCTGGCCAGTGGCTTGATTTGGCGTTGTTCTGATCGACCAAAGAACCACCGGCAGCTCCTCGATCCAGCTTCTTCCGCACTTGCGCAGCCTATCGAAAGTTCTGGTCTTGAGCCCGCACAGCACTTCAGCATTTGCCCTCTCTGCTTGACCGTTGCTTCTCGGATGAGCACCAGAAGCAAAGCAGACCTTGGCGCCAAGGTCTTGGACGTACTGCATGAAGGTGCGGCTCGTGAATTGCGTGCCGTTGTCGGTGATGATCCTGTTAGGGATCCCGAAACGGCAAACAATTGACCTGAAGAACTTGACTGCTGACTGTGCTGTCACCTTCCTCACTGGCTGCACTTCCGGCCACTTTGTGAACTTGTCGATTGCGACGTACAAGTACTCAAAGCCCCCGACAGCTCGAGGGAAAGGGCCGAGGATTTCGAGCCCCTAGACCAAAAATGGCCAGGATAAAGGGATCGTCTAGAGAGCTTGAGCTGGCTGGTGTATCTGTTTGGAGTGGAACTGGCATGCTTCACACTAGGTTACTTGTGCAGTTGCATCCTGGAGGGCTGTCGGCCAAAAGAAACCTTGCCGGAAAGCTTTGCCGGCAAGTGCTCTTGCGCCAATGTGGTGGCCACATATGCCTCCATGTATCTCTGCCAACAGCTTTTGTCCATCTTCCCGGCAAATACACTTCAATTTCACACCGTTGAGTCTTCTTCTGTACAGTATGCTATCGACAAACTGGTACATACTTGACTGCCGGGCTACTCTTTCCGCTTCTTCTTGCTCTTCAGGAAGTTCTCCTCTCTGAAGGAAATGGACAATCTGCTGTTCCCATGCTGGAGCTTGTGGCTCGACAACAAGGACTAAAGGCACATCTGCTGCTGCGGGAACATCCGCTTCCGCGGCAAGGACATGCGGCCTTGCTGGAGCTTGATGTTCCCCGGCAAGCTTGCCGGAGCAAAACTTTTCGGGAGCGTCTGCTTCAACGGAACAAACCATAAGGCTTGCCGGAGCAGACTGCCCCTCAGCATTCTTGGTGTTGATCTTGGAGACTTTCTTGGCGGCGGCTTCGGGGAGCTCCGCCGAAAAGTAGTCACCAGAAACCAACTTCCTCTTCTTGCTTTGTCCAATTGATGGTGTTACGGATGGTTGAGTCAACTTGAGCACAAAGATCCCTGGTTCCACAGGCAACTTTAGTGCGGCACACTTTGACAGGCCATCAGCAATGTCATTCTGAACTCTTGGGATATGCTCCATTTGTAGGCCGTTAAAGTGCTCTTCTAGCTTCCTCACTTCATCGACATATGCTTCCATCAATGGACTCTAGTAGTTCTTGTTCACTTGGCGGACGACAAGCTGTGAGTCACCCCTGACAATGAGCTTCTTGATCCCAAGGTCTGCTGCGATTCTGAGACCGGCAAGCAATCCTTCATACTCTGCAGTATTGTTGGTTGCTTGCTCCTTGGGGAAGTGCATCTGGACTACATACTTGAGGTGCTCTCCGGTGGGTGCGACAAGCAGCATGCCCGCGCCGGCGCCTTGCAGCGAGAAGGCACCATCAAAGTACATCAGCCACTCTTTGCTTGCCTCTTTGACGGGGATGCTCGTCTCTGGAATTTCTTCATCTGGGGTTGGCGTCCACTCTGCTATGAACTCTGCCAATGCTCTACTTTGGATAGTTGAAGTGCTCTCAAACTTGAGGCCAAAGCTTGACAGTTCCAGCGCCCACTCGACAATCCTGCCTGTCGCTTCTGGATTCTGCAGTATCCTTTATAGCGGAAAGCGAGTGACGACTGTGATCTCATGTGCTTGGAAGTAATGGCGCAGCTTTCTCGAGGCCATGAGGAGGCCGAAAAGCAACTTCTGCACACCAGAGTACCTTGATCTAGCCCCCTGCAGAAGGGAACTGACAAAGTAAACTGGACGCTGCACCATTCTCTTCTGCACCTTATCATGCTCCTGCGCAGATCCATCTTTGTCGGGACCAGAGCTTGTCGGCGAAGCCCCCTGCTTGTCGCTGGATGCATCTGCCGTGGTTGCTGGCTCATCATCTGCCTCCCTCTCCGCCACTAACGCAGCACTAACCACTTGATTGGTTGCCGCTATATACAGCAGCAACTTCTCTTGCGGCTTAGGTGCGACTAGTGTTGGAGTGGAGGACAGGTATCTCTTCAAGTCCTGCAGCGCAGCCTCCGCCTCCGGAGTCCATTTCATTGGACCTGCCTTTTTCAAAATTTTGAAAAATGGTAGGGCGCGCTCAGCAGATCTAGAGACAAACCTGCTGAGAGCAGCCACGCAACCGGCAAGCCTTCGTACATCCTTGACGCGCTTTGGTGCTTCGATCTGCTCAATGGCTTTGATCTTGTCGGGATTGGCTTCAATTCCCCGCTGAGACACGAAGAACCCGAGAAGCTTGCCGGAAGGAACTCCAAACACGCACTTCTCGGGGTTAAGCTTGAGGTTGATCTTGCGCAGATTTGCAAATGTCTCATCTAAATCTTGAATCAGGGTCGCCCTGTTCTTGCTTTTGACCACTATGTAATCCATGTAGGCTTCCACATTTCTGTGCATCTGCGGCTCAAAAGCTTGGTGGACTACCCTTGCGAATGTTGAACCAGCATTCTTCAAACCGAAAGGCATCCGTACAAAGCAGTACGTGCCACACGGGGTGATAAATGCGGTTTTCTCTTCATCCTCTTCTGCCATGAAGATCTGATGGTATCCTCAGTATGCATCAAGAAATGAAAGCAAATCACATCCGGCTGTGGAGTCAACAATCTGGTTAATGTGCGGCAAGGGAAATGGGTCTTTGGGACAAGCTTTATTAACATCAGTGAAGTCAATACAAAGCCTCCATTTCCCGTTAGCCTTGCGCACGACAACAGGATTGGCCAACCACGTGGGATGGAGCACTCCTCTGACAAGGCCTGCTGCTTCCAACTTCTTGATTTCTTCTGTGATGAATTCTTGGCGCTCTACTGCCTCTTTCCTGACTTCCTGCTTGACGGGCCGCGCATGAGGACAGAAGGCAAGGTGGTGCTCAATTACTTTCCTGGGAACACCGGGGATATCAGACGGTTGCCACGCAAACACATCGACATTCGCCCGCAGGAAAGCAACGAGCGCGCTTTCCTATTTGGGGTCAAGAGTGGCGCTGATGGTGAAGGTACCACCAGCGCCGTCCTCCTTGGCGGACACCTTCTTGGTCTCAGGTGGAGCTGCCATTGCCTTCTTACACTTGCCGGTGGAGCTCGATGGTGCGTCCTCGACGGTAGCGCAGCACTCCGAAGAGGTGCGCTTGCCGGAGTGGGCATCACAGCTCTTGCCGGACTTGGTCTTCTTCTTCCCCCCGGGAGCTTCAGCGGCAAGTTTCTTGCATTCTGTGGCTGCTGCTTCCCGGTAGATCTTGTCGGCACAGATAAGAGCATCCATCTTGTCGCCAGGGACAGAGATGACACTTATCGGGCCTGGCATTTTCAGCATGTTGTACGCATAGTGAGAGGCTGCCATGAACTTGGCGAGTGCCGGACGGCCAAGGATTCCATTGTAAGGTAATGGAAAGTCAGCAACATCAAATGTGACCCTCTCAGTTCTGAAGTTCAGCTCACTGCCAAATGTTACCGGCAACGTGATCTTTCCCTTCGGCTTGCTTCTTCCCGGGTTGACTCCTTGAAATGTACCGGTCTCTTCGAGCTCGCTGTCAGGGATCTGGAGTTTCTGGAGCACCGCAGAGGAGATCAGGTTCAAGCCGGCCCCGCCGTTAACTAGCATCTTAGTGACCTTGAGGTTGCGGATTGTTGATGAAACCAACATCGGCAAGCACCCGACCGCAGTTATTGGATCAGGGTGGTCCTCAATATCAAAGATGATAGGCGTGCTGGACCATTTCAGAGGCTTGCGTGACTCGACGGGTGGTTCTGCTGCATTAACTTCCCGCACCCACTACTTGAGTTGACGGTGCGAGGTATGCAGAGAAGCACCATCGTCAACGCACAGGACCTCTGTGGCCTTCTGGAACTCCTGCTCATCAGTCTCCTCATCATCCATGTCTTCATCGTTGTCGTCGTCTTCATCCTTGTCGCGGCCGCGGGGAGGTCTGTCTCCTTGCCGCTGCTTGGCCTTTCCGCGGCGTCCTCCTCGGCCGGGACGTTTCTTGATGGATCCCCCAGCACCTTCCTGGGCCTTCTCCTTGTCGCGCCGCTCGTATTCAGCTTTCTGTTGCTCAACAAGCTGCTCGACTTTCTTACAGTTCTGGAGATCATGGCCCTTGGTGCGGTGGATCTTGCAATACTGCTTGTTGGTGCCGTCCTGCTTGTCGGCGACCGCCACCTCCATGGCAACCTCCTTGCCGGAGTCACCAGCTTTGGTTTCCTTGGCGCCACCACCGTTGCTGGACTGCTCAACAACTAACACCTCTTTGCCTTTCCTCCTTCTGTTGTTCCGCCGCCGGTTTTTCCTTGTCGGGGCAGCATCTTCACTGTCAGATCCTCCCGCTCCTACATTCTCTCCGGGGAGTCTCCTTCCTTCCTCAGCACGTGCACACTTGTCGGCCAGTGCATATAACTCACTGACGTCCCTGATCTTGCACATCGCCATTTCCTCCCGCATCCTGTGGTTTCGCACATTCTGATGGAACGCGCTGATCACCGCGGCAGGTTGGACGTCTGGGATGTTGTGCTGCACACTGCTGAATCTCTGAATGTACTTGCGCAGGCGCTCTCCTTCCTTCTGGGCGAGCAGATGAAGATCACTCTCCTGGCCATGAGGCTTGTGTCCGCCTGTGAAGGCGCTGACAAACTGATGGCACAGATTAGCCCAAGAGGATATGGAGTTGTCCGGCAAGTGCATGAGCCAGGATCTGACGTTGGACTTGAGTACCAACGGGAAGTAGTTGGCAAGGATCTTGTCATCCCGTCCCCCGGCAGCCTGCACCGCGATGGTGTAGATGCTAAGGAACTCTGACGGATGCGTCTTGCCGTCGTACTTCTCCGGTACGTCTGGCTTGAAGTTCATCATGCTGGGCCACTGGACTTGCCGCAGCTCACGAGTGAACGCAGGGCAACCTACCGCGTACGGCAGATCGCCTGGTTCCCCTGGCGTATGCATGTCAACAGAGGGCCCAGCGCACTTGTCGGACTGACGTCGCGCTTCTCTTCGGCGCTCGATGCGAGTTCGAGCGTCTTCTTGTTGTCGATCATGAAGAACTTGGCACTGATTGCGACGAGCTCGTGGATCTGACGATGCAGTGGAGTCGCTGTCGAGGTGGATCCAGCGAGTCGGCGATCTTGGCCTTTGGGGTGGTGATTGCATGGTAGTTGCACCTCCACCCATTTCATCGCCACCGGCTCGCGCCCGGCAACCCTGCCGCGGCGGTGACGCGCTCGGCCGCCGTGGAGTGTCGCTGTTGGCGTAGCCGATGAGACTCTAAATGTGGCCCTCCATTTGTCGATCTTGTCCGACGTCGGAGGGTAATCTAGGAGAAGTTGAGCTCGCGCCAAAGCTTCTGCTGGGGTGGTGGGTGGCAGTGGCGGACGGCGCGAGGAGCGGGACGTGCTCGGACTTCTAACTATGTTAGAAGGAGTAGTATCCCGTCCAGGCGACCGTGCCCCGCTCGTGCCAACACGCTGGCGTGCATGCTGGTCTTGAGCGCCCCGAGATCCACCAGCTTGGTCTTGGCCTATCATGTGTATGGTACTGCAAGTGCCATGACGCTATTGATCTTTCGCCTCCTGAGAGTGGCGTGGAACATGTACAGTCGCCGAGGTTTGTGCAGTCTTGTTCTTGGGCCTGGCAGCATCATGAGCTTCCTCGTCGACGTCCATTCTCCCGCCGGCGTCCATTCCACCACCCGTTTTCTCCAACGGTGGCGGAAGTGACGTGGACGGAGCGGCTGCCGCCGAAGTCTTCTTCTTCGGTGGCATGTTGACGAAGGGAATGAAGATCTAGCTCGTGTGAACGCCGGATCAGGTTCGCACAATCTCGACGCCCCCTACCTGGCGCGCCAAACATGTCAGGGAAACTGATCCACGAACACCTATGGGGCCGGCGGACCGGGCCCCTTTCGGTTCGGCGGGGGGCGGAGATCACATGAAGAGCAGATTGAGGCGAGGCACACGAGCAGTTTACCCAGCTTCGGAGCTCTCCAGAGAGATAACACTCCTACTGCTGCTTGTCTGGTTGTATTATCTTGTGTTCTTGCTCTCGAGAGCTAAGTGTTCTCTCTGGGTTACGAATGAGTCGAACCCAACCTTCCCTACATTGCGCATGGGCCTCCTTTTATATGCTAAAGGGGTCACCGACAGGTGGCAACGCAGAAAGGGTACAAATGTAAAAAGTGAGGTGGTTGGTACAGTTACTTGTACAGTGCACCCTACCTAACCCTGACGGCAGGGGACAAGGGCATTAAATGCCCATTTGAGTCGCCTAAACAGTGCAGAAAGGGACCGTTAGGGGCGCCACCGTTCGCCATGATGGCGATCTTGTCAGCTTCGCATGCCACTGCGCACCGCTGGCTGCACAGCCTCCCGCCACGCGCGCCTGGAGAGGCCCCCAGAGCGACACGTTGGCGGATGAGCTGGAGCGTGGGCACAGAGTGATCGCCTGCCGCGGCAAGCGCCTTGCCGCTGCTGCTATCTTGTCGGGTCCGGAGGCTTGTCGCTCACCGGGCTTCGAGGTACCTTGGTTGGTCTTCCCGGCAAGCTCCTCTTGCCGGGGCCTTGTTGCCTTGCCGGAGCGCGTGGCGCGTCGCGGCAAGTTCCTTGAAGTGCCTTGGTTGGCCTTCCCGGCAAGCTCCTCTTGCCGGGGCCTTGTCTCCTGAGCTTAAATACTTTGTTCTTGAATGGCTCCAAGGGAACCAAGGAGGATCTGGGCGTTCGCCCGGCAAGCCTTGCCGCGGGGTGCTGCAACTGCCCGTGCACAAGTTCGGGATACTAGGGTACCCCTATTCTAGTACACCGACACATATCAACATCCCAAAGCTTAATTCCTGCTCGTCCTCTAGTAGGTAAATTATAAAAACAGAATTTTTGATGTGGAATGCTACCCATCATATTCATCACATATTCTTTTATTTTGTAGCATGGACATTTGGACTTTAGATGATTCAAAGCAATTGTCTATAATTTGACATGAAGACCTCAATACTCAAGCATATAAACAAGCAACCGTGTCTTTCAAAATATCAACACTAAAGACAGCTATCCCTAGCACATTATGCTCAATCATTGATCCATTCATGAAACACATTCAAGTATTAGCTACATCCAATGCACAAGTATGATCATAGTGTTCCCTAGTTGGTGCTTTATAAGAGAAGATGGAGACTCAAAAAATAAAAATTGCACAAAGTAAATAGATAGGCCCTTCATAGAGGGAAGCAGAGAACTATAGAGGTGCCAGCGCTCAAAGCTTTTAAATTGAGAGATAAAAATGCTTTGAGAGGCGTGCTTTTCCCGTCAACAAAAACGACCGAGAATTCCCAATACTTTCCATGCTAGATAAATCATAGGCGGTTCCCAAACATAAAATAAATTTTATTTCTTTTTCCACCATTCTTTCACAATCCATGGCTAGCTGTATCCATTGGTGCCTTCCATACCAACACTTTGCAAGGAATTTATTACTGTACAACATAAATATTTATTTTTCATTTTAGGACTAGGTATCCCTATTACCTTGCCACACTCTCGTGCAATGGTAAGTGAATAAACACTCATCTTGAGAATAAAGTATCTAGCTTGGAAAATATTGGCCACCCTCTACCGCGTCATGAGCAGAACGGGCACACAAATAAGAAATTCATTTTGAAAATTAGAGTTGGCACATACAAATTTACTTGGAATGACATGGAAATACGGCATATAGGTAGGTGTGGTGGACTCATTTGGCACAACTTGGGTTTAAGGATTTTGGATGCACAAGCAGTATTCCCAGTTAGTACAAGGAAAGGTTAGCAAATAGATTGAGAAGCAAAAAACCAAAAAAGAAAAATGATCATAAACGAGCATTAAGCATTACTAACACCAAATAATGCACCACAAGTAGGATGTAACTTCAATGCATAACTATTGACTTTCGTGCTTGCATAGGGAATCACAAACCTTAACGCCAATATTTTTACTAAAGCATACTTACTCACCAACATGACTCACATGTTACTATGTCCATATCACAGAACTATCAAAAGGAATCAAGTTTTAATATCCAATGATCTTCATGATAGTTTTTGTTATCACTCTTGAATATCTATCACTTTGGGACTAGTTTTATATATTACCATTGCTAATTTTCAAGCTCTCACATAAATTTAAGTGAAGAACAAGAGAACAAATATTTCTTCCAAATTTTGATCTCTCAAAATAATATAAGTGAAGCATGAGAGGATATTTCTTTAGATTCTACTAACTCTCAAAATAATCTAAATGAAGCATGAGAGCATATTTCTTCAAAATTAAAGCACCACCATGCTCAAAAAGATATAAGTGAAGCACTAGAGCAATTGCATAGCTCAAAAACATAATAATTAAGTGAAGCACACAGAGCAATCCTATATACCTAAGAGATTCATCCCCACTACCTAATTTATCTCTACATGCATGTTATCCACCTCAGCCATACAGGCAGATTACCGCACATATAGTTTTTGGTTTGAGATCCATGCACACAACATCCCTTTCCCTGCCGCCCCGGTATGCATGGGTTGTGCGAACCTGGCCAATTAACTGCCCATCAATTAATTTTTGTATGTTGAATCCTATTCATCTTCTCCACTGAATAAAGGCAGCCCTTCTATTTTCTTTTTCTCAGTGAACTACTCCTATTCGTCATCCATATGCATTAGTCCTAATCCCTCCATTCGCAAATAAGTGTACAACGATATTTTGTCCTAAGTCAAAAATTTAAAGCTTTGACCAAATTTATAGGGAAAAGTAGCAGCATTTATGACATCAAGTTAGTATCATTAGTTTCGTTTCGAAATGTTGTTTCATAATGTATCAATTTGATGTCATATATGCTACTACTGTTTCTTTATGAAGTTGGTCAAAATTTTGAAACTTTGACTTCAGACAAAATCTAGACGTACACCTATTCACGTATGGAGGGAGTATTTGTCTAGTGTAACCTACAAGCCATCCATCGATCATAAATAGATATCTTTGCTTCGAAGTGCCAAGCGCCGCTGCCACCGCCTACCTCGCTCCTCCCCGTCGTTGTTGCATCATGGGGCCATCGCAATACCCCGATCCATCCCCTCTCCTCTGTCCAAACCTTTCGTCCAAGCTCCCTGATCCATCCCCTCTCTTCCCGATCTAGCCCCGGCATGAGGAGTAGGATCGCGAGAATTGGAGAACTACGGCCCCCCTCCTACGCCACCATAGTGACTTGGTGAGGCCTATTTTTCGATACATATGCACATGACGAGGACGGGGGACTGCTCATCGTTCACTCATCTCCATTAAGATCGAGGTTGATCCTCTCCTACACGCCGTTGGAGAACCCCGCGTGGATAGCTCCACAGGCTTACGGTGAGGACGACGGGCTGCTTGTCATCGCCTCATCTCGATCGTGACTAGGGCTGACCTACTCCTGCTGTCCTGCATGCTGTTGGGAATCCGCACTAAGGCCGACCTGCTCTAATTGTTGTCATCACAATCTGGCAGCCATGGGTATTTTATCCACAACTAACCTCTTTTCTTCCTCTTCCTTCCTTTTTGTGGATTTATGTCGGTGGGAAACGACACCTATGGGATCACGAGTATCACTTCTGCGGTTGCGGGGGCACAGGGTTGTGAGAAGAGCAGGATTAGTAACCAGCACAAGGATCGTTTACCCAGGTTCAGGCCGCGAGGATGCGTAAAACCCTAGTCCTGCTTTGGTGGATGTATTGAGTGTTCTTGAGCTCTCGAACTATCTATGCTGGCTGTGTGGTTCAAAAGAGCCGAATCCCTCTCCAGTACGCCATGGGCCTCCTTTTATAGTCGAAAGGGGCTGCCACGGTGGCACACAGGAGGTGGAAAGGCCTACAGTGCTATGAGCTTATCGCTCGTATTACAGGACAAGGCACATTTAATGTGTAGCTTAGGTGTCCTCTTGCTTTACTGGGGACGGGAGCGAGGCCCGTCCCGCCCGTTGCCGCTCCTCTTTGATTCGACATGCGCCCTGGCCAGCAATGCATGCGGCGCCATGTAGGCAGGCAAGCAGCTGAGGTGGCGCGGTGGTGGAGCCTCCACGAATATCTACATGCCGCCACGCAGGCGTGTGTTGAGTTGGCCTGGAAGCTGCATGTTGCCACGCAGGTGCCTGCCCAGCTGGTTTGGGCTGGTAGCTACATGTGAACGGCGGTGGAGACTTGGTTCGCACGGGCCTGGCAGTGGCCCCGCTGACGCCCTTGGAAAGGGCCTTGCCGGGTGGCCCGGCAAGGGACTTGCCGTGGCGCGCTGTTGTCCCCGGCAAGGATCTTGCCGGGGGTCTTGCGGGTTTCCTCGGCAAGGATCTTGTCAAGGATTGTTGCCTTTCAATCCTCATCTGATCTTGAATATTATTTGTCTTCACAAATATTTGCATGCCGGGGGTTCAAGGGTGGCTCACTCCACTGGTGTGGGCGAGCCGCCCCGGCAAGGGGCTTGCCGGGGCTGCTAAGGCTACCCCGGCAAGGGTCTTGCCGGGGAAACCTGCTTCATCCATCTTCTCTCTGTGGTCCCGGTCTTTGGCGTTGCTTTGGTCATCTTGCGGCTTCGCCTCCTGCCTTTTTCCCTGCTAAGTGTGGCTTCGGCCCATGGCTCTGACTACCCGTGCACCGACAATTTAGCTGGTGGATGCATCTACGATTTGTGGATTCACCTTCGTTTAAACTATTGATTGCCAATGTTATCCATCCGAGGATAGTATAGTTTTTTTTGACTGGTGACTGTAGGGAAAACCCCCCACAACATTAAGAATTTATTAGTAGAGAGTGAATGAAAGTACATGGATTATAAGAGGTAATCTAGTCTAAACAACATAGAGAAATAAAAGCTACACTAAGAAACTAGACAATAAAATCTCAAGGAGTCAAGAAAGAAATCCATCTAATCAGCTCCTCCTTGTATCTATGCTTGACTCTATGCTGCATGAGGGAAATATCATGGATGAAGGCACTTCTCCATCTATTAAAGCTTGGTCTCTCATGCCGAAAAACTCTAGCATTTCTCATGATCCAAATATTCCAGCAAGCAACAAAGACAACCTTTGTAAAGAAAGGTTTAGCAAAATCTTGCTTTGCTTGCATGACAATTGTGGACATATCCTCTCCAGGTGGCCATGTAATTTGTAGGTAATTCCATATTCTAACACTGAAATTACATTCAAAGAATAGGTGGTTTCTGGTCTCACGTGTCGCCAAAGGACAAAGAACACAATTGACCCCATCCTCCAAATGCCAGTGCCTTCTTTCAACCATGTCTTTGGTGTTTAGTCTATCCATGATTAGCATCCAAGCAAACACCTTGATTTTCATTGTGTAGGAAGATCTCCAAATCCACAAAAGGAGAGGGTTCAAAGACATGTGGGAGTGCAAGAAGGAGTAGAACAGTTTAGGCTTAAAAGGCTGGCTAGATCCCTGCCAGAACCAAATGTCCTTTGCTTCCACTTCCCTATTACAATGGGCCATCAGATTTTGCACAGTCAGACACTCCTGGTAAGCTTGTGCAGATAGGGGTAAATGAAACAACTGTGTTAAGTTCTGTGATTGGAAAGCCTCAGAGACTGTAATCCAAGGATCCTTGACATAAGAAAAGAGCCTTGGAAATCTGGTTTGCAAGGTGACCACTGTTTCATCAATCTTCCACTTATCAGACCAAAACAAAGCTGAATTCCCAGAGTTGATCTGAACCCAAGATGTGCACCTGAAATGATCTAGCAGTTTACATATATCTTTCCACCAATAAGATCCACAACTATCAGTACCCTGTGGAACAGAGGAGTGATAATATGTATCCCAAATAAGAGAGACCCATGGCAGGTCCACCTTATTTAGGAATTTTTGTAAATGTTTCATCAAGAGAGCCATGTTCTGTACACCCAGGTTTAGGATACCCAGCCCTCCCTTGTTTTTTGGCCTGCAAATGAGGTCCCAAGCTGCCAAGGATGGCGAGGGCTCATCTCTGTGCTTTCTCCACAAGCATTGCCGTTGAATTCTCTCCAATTGTTTTAAAATCCCTGCAGGAACAAGCAGGCTGCCAAGATAGAAAATGGGCATGGAAGATAAAGCAGAATTTAAGAACTGAAGCCTTTCCCCCTGATTTAGGAAAGAAGAGCTAGCTGTCATTCTTCTCTCCATGCAATCAACAAGGGGCATGAAATCCACCATTTTTGGTCTGGTAGTACCAACAGGCAGTCCAAGATATGTGAAGGGCATTTTTCCAACTTGACAGCCAAAAGCAGCAGCCAAACTGATGGTAGTGTTCTCATCCACATTAATAGGTACCATGGAAGATTTGTTGTAATTGACCACTAGACCAGTAGAGGTGGAGAACACATGAAGCATGTCCTTGAGAGCCAAAAGTTGAGCTCTGTCTGCTGGTAGGATGATTAGGGTATCATCAACATACTGCACTATAGGATAGTCTTGGTCATGACATGGGATAGCCTTGTATTGCAGCATCTTCAACTCTTCCGCGCTAGCTTCACGGTTCGGTTCTCTCCCATCAAAGAATTCACCTTGCAAGCCAATACACACAATAGCCCAAATGGAGGGGTTATGTCCAAGAATATGCATTTTCATATTATGCTTCCAACTAGCAAAATTAGTACCATCAAAGTAAGGACCTCTACGGTGATAATTTCCCTTGCTAGACGCCATACTCTCCTAGGTTGTGAAACCAAGGCTATGACCACCAAAAGATATGGAAATCAAAGCAAATGGAGACCAAAGCTCTGATACCACTTGTAGGATCGAAAGTATGTCTAGAGGGGGGGTGATTAGACTACTTGACCAAATAAAAACTTATCCTTTTCCCAATTTTAGTCTTTGGCAGATTTTAGCTATCTTAGCACAAGTCAAGCAATCTCAACACAATTCAAGCAAGCATGCAAAGAGTATATGAGTAGCGGAAAGTAAAGCATGCAACTTGCAAGAATGTAAAGGGAGGGGTTGGAGGATTCAAACGCAATTGGAGACACATATGTTTTTGTCGTTGTTCCGATAGGTGGTGCTATCGTACATCCACGTTGATGGAGACTTCAACCCACGAAGGGTAACGGTTGTGCAGGTCCACGGAGGGCTCCACCCACGAAGGGTCCACGAAGAAGCAACCTTGTCTATCCCACCATGGCCATCGCCCATGAAGGACTTGCCTCACTAGCGGTAGATCTTCACAAAGTAGGCGATCTCCTTGCCCTTACAAACTCCTTGGTTCAACTCCACAATCTTGTTGGAGGATCCCAAGTGACACCTAGCCAATCTAGGAGACACCACTCTCCAAGAAGTAACAAATGGTGTGTTGATGATGAAGTCCTTGCTCTTGTGCTTCAAATGATACTCTCCCCAACACTCAACTCTCTCTCACAGGATTTGGATTTGGTGGAAAGAAGATTTGAGTGGAAAGCAACTTGGGGAAGGCTAGAGATCAAGATTCATATGGTAGGAATGGAATATCTTGGCCTCAACACATGAGTAGGTGGTTCTCTCTCAGAAACAACAAGTTGGAAGTGTAGGTTCATTCTAATTGCTCTCTCCACGAATGAAGAGGAGGTGGAGGGGTATATATAGCCTCCACACAAAATCTAACCGTTACACACAACTTGCCAAACTCGGTGGGACCGAATTGGTAAACTCGGTCGGACCGATTCAGCAAATCTAGTGACCGTTAGGATTTTTGGTGGGACCGACATGCAACTCGGTAGGACTGATGTGGTTAGGGTTTAGGGCTTAACGTAATCTCGGTGAGACCGATTACACAAACTCGGTGGGACCGATTTTGGTAATAAGCTAACCAGAGAGTTGGTCAGGTAAACTCGGTGGGACCGGTTCGCTCATTTCGGTGGGACCGAAATGTTACGAAAAGGAAACAGGGAGTTTACATTGCAATCTCGGTGGGACCGATCACTCATCTCGGTGTTACCAAAACGCTACGAAGGGAAACAGAGAGATTACAATCCCATCTCGGTGAGACCGAGATCCCTATCGGTGATACCGATTTGCCTAGGGTTTGTGGCAGTGGCTATGAAATCTAAACTCGGTGGCGCCGGATAGAAAGAATCGGTAGGGCCGAGTTTGACTTTTGGTTTAGGTCATATGTGGATGTGATAAAGTAGTTGAGGGCTTTGGACCATATCACTAAGCACTATGGAGCAAGAAACTCATTAAACAACACCTCATCCCTCCTTTATAGTATTGGCTTTTCCTATAGATTCAATGTGATCTTGGATCACTAAAATATAAAATGTAGAGTCTTGAGCTTTTGAGCTTGAGCCAATCCTTTTATCCTTAGCATTTTGAGGGGTCCACTTTTGTCATCCATGCCATGCCATTCATTGAGCTTTTCCTGAAATATTCATCTTGGAATGATGTTAGATCAATGAGCTATATGTTGTTAGGAATTACCAAAACCACCTAGGGATAGTTGCACTTTCAAAGATGCTATGCTATGTTTTGCCATTGCCATGTTAGAAGTATGTTTTGATATGTCATGCCATTGCTATGCTAGTAGATGCTATGATTTTGATGTTTAGTTTGATTTATGTCTCTAGTAAATATCATGCCACGCTTAGAGATTATGATGAGTTAGATTGTTGCATGCACTGGGTTCTTGCTTTGTCATCTGTTTGTTTGGATGCCATGTATTTGGTTGTCTTGAAAGTACATTCAATTTACTAACCTGGCGTGTCATGCCAGTTTTGTAGGTCGTGCCTGAATTGTTCGCTTGTTCTGTCGTGCTAGGCCGTAATCTTGCCAGTCCTGTGAGTTGTGGAGCCCAGCCAGAGTCGTTATGCTACCAAACCAAGACTTCCACTGCAATTTAAATAAGACTTCCGCCGTCATTTAAATAGCCTTAGGGCTGTGCCAGATAATTGTACTCATCAATGATGTGATCATATACACATGTATTAGATGAATATTCTTGTACCTGGAATGCTGTATCATGGACCTGTCATGCATCAGGTGTTATCCTGGGCTGAGGTGCAAAGGCCCCCTGCTCCATGCGTATCGGGGTGCCACAAATATCCCATTTTCACCACGGATAAGCACATGCAAGACATACATCAAGTGTTCTCAAATACTTAAAGACACAATCCGATAAGATAACTTCAAAGGTGTAACACCCTATTTTTGTAACATGTCATTTGCATTAATAAAGCATGAAAATTTGGACCAACAAAAACTTTTGCATCATTTGGCTTTTTATTTGGATTTGGTTTTTCTCTCTGTGATTTTTAAGTGCTCTTTAAAGTCAACATAACTCTAACTTATATACTTCATCTCCTTGCCCCAAACTTCTGCCCAATGATCAAACCATGTGTATAGTGCAATATAGTATTTTCTCACAAAAATAATTTGGCCAAATAGTATTTTCAAAAAATAGTTTTCCAAAAACCCCTAAATTGAGGTTTGCACTACAAGTACTTGATTTGGGGTATGAAAAATATTTCAAAGAGTACATTTGAAACCTATTAGATATAGGACTCCCATAAACCACAAAAATATAATTTTAAAGGTAATTTTCCTATTTTATTTAACGGCTTTTTCTTTAGGCCAGAAATGGTCTTTAATAGGTTAAAATTATTTAAAAGCTTCAAAAATATTTTAGAAAAGTCAGGGAAACTCAGTGGACATATATTTTCCATATATAAGAGTTTCAACACATGGTCATGTTCAGAATATTGGGCAAAACCCTCCAAAACCATTTCTCTCCATTTCAAGTATTTGAAATATTTCTAGAAGAAATATTTTCCAATAAATCCAAGGAAAATCCAGCAAGTCACAAATGCATATTTTGATCACCTTGCAAAGCTTCATATCAATTAAGGTCATTTTAGAGTACCAAAATGCCCCAAAAACCCCCCTGACCAGAATCAAATTTGAACAATTTTGTACTGCCAACTTTCTCTACTTGATCCCAACTTTTGTGAGCATGATCACATGACCAAATGAGGCCACCCCACCAAGTGGTGCATCAAGGAGAAGTGATTTACTCAACTGGATCTGCACAAGTTCATTCCTGCTAATTTCTAGGGTTTACAAAAGTTGCATTGGCAACCTTGCCCAAATGAGCTCAAGATTTGTGGAAGGCCCTAATTATATGTGCCATTTCACCCTGTGGAGTCTCATGAAAAATGGAGATCATCTACTTGCCCAAACCAGCATCAAACACCTTCTGCCACTTTACCAAAACCCCTATTTGGTCCTCTTCCACTAATCTCCATGAGTTTTACTTTCTACCACAACCCCTCCTAGTCCCCTTCTATCACGTGGATGCTTTTATGCCCGAGGAAGCAATGATGGGGGGGGATGGAACCCCATTTTTCTTCTCTGGACAGTGGATTCCTCTCTCTCTCTCTCTTAGTCTCCTTCTCTCCCCTCAGCTTTCCAGAGCATCCAAGGCTCCCCAGGACTTTTGCCCACACCTCCTGCAACCTCCAGACACAAGTGGGCGCGCGCGGACACGGGGAAGCCGCGGATGCCGGCCAAAGTCGCGCTCTGGAGCACCTGGCACGGCACCCGACCGTTGACGCCGCGTCCCCTGACCACCTCGAATCTCCCCCGCACGCCAGTCGATGCCCCTCGACGTCCGCTCCATGTCAGCAGGCCGCCACTTGCTCCCGCGCCCTCCTCTCTCTCCTGCAGCTCGCGCCAGAGCGCCGCCCCGCTCGGCCAATGCTCGCGCCGCTCCTATGGCCCGCCCGCAGCTCGTCCCGCTCCTCCTCTCTCTCCCTAGCACCCTAGACCACCCCCACGAACACCCCCGAGCCCTCCATTCCCTCTCTAATGGCCACCTGAGCCGATCCCGCGGGCACCCATAGGCCACGCCTACGGTGGACCTCGGCCAGCCTATATAAGGCGACCCCGAGCCCCTCTCTCACTCCTTGTCGCTCCCCCACACTCCTAATCAACCTCCAACACCCCCCATTCATCTCAGAGCCGCCCGAGCTCGAGAGATCAAGCTCGAGCTCTGACGCCTCGGCTCATCGGTGTTCGTGCGGTACAGGCCTCCTCCGCCCCCGTTTTCTCTCGATCTGGAACCGCGCGGCATCGCTGACCCTTCCCCTCTCTTCCCCACTCTTTTTGCAGCTGGGAATGGCCGGAACCATCGCCGCCCGAAGCACCTCCGCCGTGTGACCTCGTCGCTAGCAAACCAGGCTGCTCCGGCGACCATCTCCACCACCACCCGAACGGCGACATCCCCCCGAGTCCAACGGTACCACCCACGCATCCCCCCATGCCCTATATCGCCGCCGGCGAGCTTGCCATCCACTCTGGACGGAGGTAGACGACGACGGCCATGGGCCCTGTCAGTCAGTCTCACGCCCTGATAGGTGGGACCCACCCATCATGTTTAAAAACGCACGCGCGCGCACTGGTTCGCCCGTCGGCTAAAGGCGTACTTTGCATTTACGTCTTCGACGTGGCGGCCTCGCACGGGCCGATTTCCCCCTGGGCCTGCTGCACTGTGGCCCTTCTGGCCCAGTGGCACAGTGTCATTTTTCTTTTTTTCTTTTCTGTCACTTTTCCAAAAATTCCTCAGGATAAAATATTTATCCTAATGCAATAAATCCAACTGCTAAAATCATAGAATAATCCCACCTATTTATTGATGTAACTTTAACACACATCCATTACACTTTTCTGCACTGTTCAAATTTAAATTCAAGTTTGAACAATAAAATCCCTGTTTAAAAATCCAGTACTCTGTCCCCCTGACTCCAAATCCAAAACTAAGAATTTTCCCCTTCTTAGTTTTCCTCCTAGTATTTTACAAAAATAAGTTGACATTTTTCTGAGCACTTTGACTTTTCTGTTTTTATTATTGCCTTATTTTTCCGTTGTTTTATTGCGATGATTAGATCCCGTGTTTGACGAAGTAGTTGGAGAAGAAGAAGGAGAAGGGCCTAAAGACTTTGAAGACCAAGCCAATCAAGGCAAGCATCCCTTTGACCATGTCTATGAAATCCTTTTTATGCATGTCACATAGCACCATATGTTGTTGCAACGGAATCATGATAAGGTGGTAACCACCTTGATGGGTTGCCTCTGTTACTTCCTCGTTGGTACTTGCATGGTGCATGACCCTACCTCCTTATGAAGGTTATGCCGGTGGGAGTAGATCAGATGCTATAGTAGTGGCTACGCAAATGGGACGGGAATATGCATGGTGATGGAGACAAAGAATTTACCAAAGACCTTTCGAAAACCCTGTCGGGTGCCACTCAAGCCCGAGGGAGATAATGAGTTGGGTAACCACTTGATGACGAAGTGGTGTACCGAGGCAAGTGTGAGTGTTGTTTTCAAAACAGATTGGTTTAAGTTGCGACCGTTATTCCAACCTTACATGTGCAACCACTCTACCCTTATATGGGAAAGGGCATTATTGATTACCTAGGCCAATACTAGCTTGGAGCCCGCATTACTAGTGACGGGAGAGTTGTTGCTGCACTCTCTCGGGACGGGGTCGTGCTAGATAGGGCGGCCAAGAACATTTTTATGGGGCACCGGACACACCGTTGGTACCCCGTGCCAGTGGTATGTGATGAATATGGGAGAAAGGCTCCACAAATTTTAAGTTGTGAAATGTTGGGCACGGGGGTTACTACCAATCGAGTAGACTCCATGTTAGTGTCGTCTAGTGAAAGATAGTGATCGGGTGCTTACCCCGGGTACTTGAGGTACTGCGGGTCGTGGATGACATGAAAGTTCCCCGGATCTTGTGGGTAAAGTGTGCAACCTCTGCAGAGTGTAAAACTATTTGAATAGCCATGTCCACGATCAAGGACAATTGGGTAACCGCTCTTGGGCTACGTCCACATGTTTACAAACCAGTGTATGTCTTTGGATAAGTGGCAAGAACTACTTGTGTCAAGTCAAAGGACTTGACATGATTGAGTTGGGTTGATGCCCACTCTATTTATGTTGATATCTGTAACCTGTTCTCATGGTTACTTGAATTCTCCTGATGCATGTCTTACAAGTTGTTGAACATGTCATTGCCCTCAAAACTAGCTTTCCGCAAAAATGTACCTATATCATGCATTGTTGTACCTTGAACCAAAACATGGGTTGCTTGCGAGTACATTCAAAGTACTCATTGGCTTGCCACTGGTTATTTAATTGACCAGGCATGGAAGAGCAGTATTTCGAGGAAGAGTTCTTTGGTGACGAACACGCGAACTAGGATGCTTCCCAGTCAGAATGCCTGTAGGGTTAAGGAAGGTGGCATGGGTTCTACTTATCAACGAAGATTTCTGCTGCTTAAGTTTATTTGGTATTCAGCCCTTGTGGCTTTATCTATGTAAGACTTGACCATAATGGTCATAATTTGTGTAAGACGATATGTATTGGTGTAAGACTCTTGTTATTCAGCTTCTGTGTGTTCGGTGAGCATTGATCTCTGGGATCACTGTACATGTGCATTCGGTGATCACGACTTATGAGTCGGGGTCCCCACAGAGCTAGTATCGGAGCCATCCTGACTGTAGGAAGCCTTAGTTAGCATGGACGTTAGTTAAGAGTGAGACTATCTATGAAATAACCTATATACCTATGTTTTCTAAAATTATAACAAACATAGGACACATTTCCCCTATTGACCCTTCCCCTTCCACTTTTGTAGATGGCCGTCGTACCCGAGGACTTCCTGACCACCGGATTTCCCGTGCTTCTCGAGGACAGCCTCAGGAAGTGCCAGTTCACTTGAGCCCCCACCTTCTCCTACCACGAGCACTGGATCAACATCACCAAGAAGGAGTATTACGTGGAGGCAGTCATGAGGGCGAACGACTCCCTGACAAGCTGGTACTTTGAAGGACCCCACATGGCGACCCTGCTCCTCGCCGTTGAGACTGCTGCACTCAAGGCGCTGACTCGCCTTCGAGATCTTCTGCTAGAGATGGCAAGTGAGCCAGCCACTTGTTACCTGCCTTATCGTAAGGAGGGTAATGACGAGAGCAGCGCACCAGCTCCGCCCATGGATGAAGGACTTTCCCTCCATTTCCAGACCTACTTCAGCTTGTGTGCTGACAGTCTGGCACAACACTTGGCCTCGGAGTCGGTGGAGCTTCGAAAGGAACTGCACGAGACCAAGGAACTCCTCCGCCTGGCTCAAACGAAGGTGGATAGGATCAAGAAGGATGGTGCACCCCCTGGACATCCCATTGTAGCCTATCGAGGCGAGCGACCCCCACAGGTCACGCATGCCAAGGGGTCATCTCAGCCACACCGTATGGCTGCGAAGGACTATCGCAACCTCTTCACAGTGCCCCCGACGAAGCAGCGCCGTGTTCAGCTCCTCCACTCCCCCACTCCCTCAAGTGACGAAGAGACTGAGACAGATGAAGATGAGGAGGAAGACCTAGAGTAGCCGAAATACCCGACCGAGCATTCCACCACTTAGACACCGTTCAGACTAGAATAGGCCAGTCCGCAACCCTTAAGGTAGGATAGGTCGTGTACCCCTTATGCAAAGTCGAGTCCATGTAATGGTTAAAATGAAACCATGTTGTGTTGTGTTTGCTTTTGACTTGTTTTGATGGAAGTTGTACTTTCCCTTTCAGGAAATTGTAAACAACTACATCACCTATTTGGTTTTAATGCATGAGTTTGGCCCTTCCGGCCTCGGCTTAACTTAAAATTGTGTCACACCCACCCCTTACTAGGCATCCCATCTATATTGCTTTCCCTCATTTTTCCCAATCATGAGACCTTGACTGCTCCAACAGGATGCCTGTTGTAACACGTACTGGTACCTCTACCCAGCAGCAAGAAGCTGGAGGTTCTGCTGAAGCAGGAGCCAACCAGGACCAAGCCCGAGGACAGACTCCACCACCGCCACCACCACCACCACCGCCACCACCTCCAAAAATGGACATGGCTCAGCTTCTCCAAGCCTTCCGGGAGGAACGCCAAGCCAACATTGCAGCCCTCCAGATGATTGCTCAAGCTGTGAACCGCCAGCCGGCGGGGAACGGCAATGGGCGTTCCATGTTGGCAGAGTTCAAGAAGCATGCACCACCCACCTTCATCAAGACTGATGAACCCCTTGATGCAGACGACTGGGTCCGCACCATTGAGGACCTATTGGAACTAGTCGGCTGCACTGAAGATCGTGAAAGGGTGGCATATGCTGCCCACTGTCTCGGGGGAACTAACAGAGCATGGTGGGATGGATTCAAGGTCATGTATGCGGGGCAAAACATCACTTGGAATGACTTCAAGGCAGAATTCCGCAGGCCCCACATTCCTTCTGGGATTATGGCCATTAAGAAGCACGGGTTCCGGGCCCTGAAGCAAGGGAGTAGCACTGTCAAGGAGTACATGCAGAAGTTCAGTGTTCTGTCAAAGTATGCTCCTGAAGATGTCAGCACTGATGCTTCCAAAAGAGAGTGCTTCATGGAAGGCCTCAATCAGACCCTGTAGTACTCGCTTGTCATGTCTGACTGCCCAACCTTTCCTGACCTAGTGAACAAGGCACTCATGCTTGAGGACAAGCGACGTGCTTTGGACGATACTCGTAAGCGCAAGATGATCAACAAGGGTAACTCCAGCAACCAGAAGCCTCGCCCGTGGCAGCCAGCCCCGGTCAAGCCAACCAATTAGCAGCCAAGAGCCCTTGTGCCTAGCACCAACTATCAGCCTTAGCAGTATGCCAACCCTAGGCCAGCTTTCAACAACCCCAATAATAGTGGAGGCAACAAGATCAACGACCCAAACCAAGTCACTTGCTTTGGATGTGGTCAGGCAGGACACTACTCCAAGTATTGCCCCAACAAGAAGCCCGATGCCCCGCGCCCCAATGTGCAGAACCCAGGGCAAGGCCGCGGAATGCCACCAAGGAACCAAGCTCCCCGCAACCCGCCCAACAATGGCAAGGGTCGGGTGAACCATGTCACTGCACAAGAAGCTCAGGAAGACCCGGACATCGTGCTAGGTATGTTCCTTGTCAACTCAGCACCTGCAACTGTTTGGTTTCATTCTCGAGCCACACATTCATTTGTTACCCAAAAGTTTGCATTAAAAAGTGGCGTGACCCCTACACCCCTAAATAACCCTATGGTGGTACAAACCCCCGGAGTAGAGATGAGAGCCAAGATAGGATGTAAAGGAGTCGGGATTGTCATTAATGGGGTGGATTTCCTAGCAGACCTTATGATCTTAAGATCACAAGGCTTGGATGTGATCTTAGGAATGAATTGGCTCATCAAGCACCAAGGTTTTTTACATTGAGCCAACCGGACTATCACTGTGACCAATGAGCAAGGAGTAAAAGTTAAATTTGCCTCCAACCCCTCCTCTGCTCAAGCCACCCAAGTCAACTGTCCAACTGAAGTTGGATTGGAGCAAGTGTCGGTAGTATGTGAATACCCCGATGTCTTTCCTGATGAGCTACCGAGAATGCCTCCTGACCGAGACATTGATTTCATTATCGAGCTCATGCCCGGAGCAGGACCCATCTATAAGAAGCCTTATAGAATGGGATCGGAAGAGGTAGCAGAGTTGAAGAAGCAACTGGAAGAGCAGATGAGGAAGGGATTTATCCGCCCTAGTGCCTCCCCATGAGGATTAACTGTTCTTTTCATGGCAAAGAAGGACGGTACTATCTGCTTATGCATTGACTATCGTTCCCTCAATGAAGTTACAATCAAGAACTAGTATCCACTTCCCAAGATTGAAGATCTGTTTGATCAACTCAATGGGGCCAAGGTGTTCTCCAAGATCGACCTTAGATATGGGTACTACCAGCTGAAAATCAGACCCCAAGATATTCCGAAGATGGCATTTGTAACCAGATACGGCCTGTATGAGTGCACGGTCATGTCCTTTGGATTGACCAATGCCCCAGCTTACTTCATGTATCTCATGAATAAGGTCTTCATGGAATATTTGGACAAGTTTGTTGTTGTCTTCATTGATGACATTCTTGTATTCTCGAAGACGTAAGAAGAGCACGAGAAACACTTGAGGATGGTCCTAAACAAGCTTCGAGAGCACCAACTATACGCCAAATTCAGCAAGTGCGAATTTTGGCTGCACGAGGTTGGATTCTTGGGTCATAAATTGTCCGCCGAAGGATTGTTAGTGGATCCCACCAAGATCCAAGTCGTACTGAATGGCAAACCCCGAGCAATGTGAAGGAAGTCAGAAGCTTCCTCGGACTCGCGGGATATTACCGCAAGTTCGTTAAAGGATTCGCGGGCATTGCTCGACCCATGACCCAACTCTTGAAGAAGGATAAAAAGTTTGAATGGACGCCAAAGTGCGAAGAAAGCTTCCAGGAACTGAAGAAGAGATTGACCTCCGCCCCAGTTCTGGCCACACCAGATATACACAAGGAATTTGTGATATATTGTGATGTGTCGAGAGCCGGGCTTGGAGGTGTTCTTATGCAGGAAGGCAGAGTCGTTGCATATCTATCCAGACAGCTACGTCCTCATGAAGAGAACTATGCTACTCATGATCTTGAGTTAGCAGCAATGGTTCATGCCCTGAATACATGGCGACATTACTTCCTAGGGAAGCGGTGTGAGATATACACGGACCACAAGATTCTGAAGTATATCTTCACTCAGAAAGAATTGAACATGAGGCAGAGAAGATGGCTAGAGTTGATTAAGGATTATGACCTTAGTGTTCAATACCACCTGGGAAGGCTAATGTGGTAGCTGATGCCTTAAGAAGAAAGGCTTGTTCCTTGAACGCTATGATTAGGAAAAGGCTACCCGCCTTGTATGAAGAACTAGAAAGATTCGGGTTGGAACTGGTTGTACCAGGATTCTTGGCCAACCTCGAAGTCAGGCCTACCTTGATGGATGATATTAAGGAAACACAGAAAGGACACGTAAGCATCGAAGGCATCAAGAAGAAGATGAAGCAAGGCAAGGCCCCAGGATTTTCAGAAGATGAGCAAGGGATTGTGTGGTTTGGGAATCGCATTTGCGTACCCAACAAGGTTGAGCTCAAGAATTTGATCTTGCAAGAAGCTCATTGTCGGTGTCAAAACCGGCGGATCTCGGGTATGGGGTCCCGATCTGTGTGTCAAGGCTGATGGTAACAGGAAGCAAGGGACACAGATGTTTACCCAGGTTCGGGCCCTATCGATGGAGGTAAAACCCTACTTCCTGCTTGATTAATATTGATGATATGGGTAGTACAAGAGTAGATCTACCACGAGATCATAGAGGCTAAACCCTAAGAGCTAGCCTATGATGGTATGATTGTAATTGTGATCGGCCTTCTAAGGACCAACGTCTCAGGTTTATATAGACACCGGAGAGGGCTAGGGTTTACATGGAGTCGGTTACAAGGAAGGAAATATAATATCCGGATCGCCAAGCTTGCCTTCCACACAAAGGAGAGTCCCATCCGGACACGGGCCGAAGTCTTGAGTCTTGTATCTTCACGCTTCAATAGTCCGGATGTTGCACACAGTCCGGCAGTCCGGATACCCCCTAATCCAGGACTCCCTCAGTAGCCTCTGAACCAGGCTTCAATGACGATGAGTCCGGCGCGCAGTATTGTCTTCGGCATTGCAAGGCGGGTTCCTTCTCCGAATACTCCAAAGTAATTATCGAACACGTAGACCGTGTCCAGATCTGCAAGGTGATCTTCACATGGCATAAATCCAATGTGCCAGCAATCTTCGTGTGTCGTGCCTGTGCATCGTGGCCTCGTCCAACGCGGACCGTCGTTTCTTACCCAACCTCAACTCGTGTTACGAGGCGGTTTTATTGGCACGTCCCGTCGAGGCAGAGATCATGTTCCTCTTATTACGGGATTTTCCATCAATATGGGCGTGCGTGACCCCACGACGGCTATTGGTATAACTCCATGTGTTTTTCAGATAAGCCTCAAATGGTCACACTGAGGACTCTTGATATTCACCTTCTTTATAAAGGGGTCGAGACCTACGCCTCTTTTTCACCTTCATCGCGCCTTCTCGCACCTCGAGTTCTAACACTCAAAACCTAATCTCCAACCCCCCGGAACCTCCAAGTCTGGATCTGACCCTCAAGGCCGGTGGGTGGCCTCCTCGATTAAATAGAAGGACATCACAAAGCTTAGGGAGGTCGGATACCTGACCGCCGATATCCAGTGCAGGCTTCCTGCTCCAGGGTAGGTGATCCCAATGCTGGAGCCCAATGAGTGTGTCATTTTCGTCCCACACTTCCTCCGCGGTTTGGGTTTCACCCTCGATCCCTACGTGAGGGGGCTCATGTTCTACTATGATTTGGATTTTCATGATCTGACTCAAATTCTACCCTCCATATCTCGTCGTTTATTATCGTGTGCGAGACTTTTCTCCACGTCACGCCACACTTCGGCTTATGGCTCAAGACCTTCGATGTGAAGCCGAAGACGACCGAGGGGCAACATGTGGAGTGTGGAGGTGTCATAATAAGCAGGAACGCCGACACCCCATGGCCAGAGGGTTCTTTCCCAGAAGTATCTGATGTATGGCAGCGGAGGTGGTTTTATATTACGGCCCCCAGGGGCACAAAGTGGGTAGCCACCCCCGAGTTCCGCTCGGGCCCTCCGTCGCAATTGGCGTCCTGGACAGACGTAGGACGGAATTGGGGGCCCGCAGATGATGTACCCGTACTGCAGAACTGCATCAGGGAGCTTCTTGAGAGGGATATCACCCTTGTCAGCATAATGCAAGTGATGTTAATCCGGTGGATGTTGCCGTGCTAATGCCGACCTCTCCGGATGTGGGAGTTCAATCTGGAGGGTCCGCAGACTGTCAAGCACTTCTTAGGCTTGAAGCCTGAAGAGATGTGCAAATTATTCTTCGGACAGGAAGTAGTTTGTCCGGACACCACCGAGGATGCGGGCCTAAGCTGCAATCGCCTAGATACCCAACTAAGTAGCCTTGATACCGGACATCCTATTTTGTATTTGTCATGATTGTTTATTCTGAAAATCATCCGCGTCCACGAATGGCTCAGCAAGGCGGAGAGAATCAGGTGTCCGGTGCCACTTTCCGAAGGCTCACCCGCCCCTACCATGGCCAAGATGCTCGACCGGGTACTCAGCAGAATGCCCTCGAGGAAAGACAAGGGGAGGAACGAAAAAACCGCACCCCACACGCTACGCATCCGAACCGGGGGAATTGTTACTTCCCCCAAGGAGGATAGTCGGGAAGGAGAGGCTAAGGCCTCCTCCCCGCGTGGGAAGAAGAGGGCCACCTCCGAAGACTTGGAGGCGGAGACGCCTATACCAGGGAAGAAGGTATCACCAAGGGGCGCTGCCGCGACGGGCATCCTCACCGTGTCATGCCCTCCAACGGGCCAGCCCTCCACCGAGCTGTAAGTCAATTTACAATCCGAAGGTATTGTGTTTATCCTAGATCAATAACCAGGATTCAACTTTTTGCAGTCCGGCCAGCAGCTCTTCTCAACAGGGTACGTCTTCGGGGGACCTTCCTCTGGAGATGATGGAAAGTGAGACCCCACCTGCCTCTCCGACTCATGAAGCGGGCGACACCGAGGTGTCGTCACGGAGGAGTCCAGATCTGCTAAAGCCGAAAGCCAATACGTCAGCCGCCCTAGGCCCGGAGCGTTTGGCTCACACGGGGGGCGATGGGAAGGGTCCGGCGCAGCTTGATGTCCGGCCGGACGTACTGACGGGCTTACTGGAGCGAGCTGCGCTCTCGGAGGAGCACCGCTCGTTAATGAGCGCGGTGCTCAAGAAGATTTCATCTGCTACAAGCGGTTTGATGAAGCATTCACAAGCCTGCTCAGAGGCTTTGAGGTATGTAATGGAGAATACACTATTTCTTTGGCTGTGAGGCACGCGCTAGGTGTGCTCCATATAGATAGTATCCCCTGAGACTCTTGTTTCCCACCCTAGGAGGCAAACGGGGGATCATAAACCAATGCTTGTGCTGTAAATATGTCCAGGTACCTGTGGGTCCGGACGCCGGCCAGTCCATTTAAGTTGCCGAACTAACAAGGCAAATTGGATCAATTGATGCCGATATCACGCTGGTGAATGAGCGGCTGGACAAATCACAAGGTATGTGTCATGCCTTCCCTTGTATAGGAAAATATGAAGGTGGCATGATATTGATGTAATATGTTTGGACTGCAAATGGTGCTGCTGCCGTGGAGGCCCTGAGGGTGGAACTTGCCCAAGCCAAGGAACAGGCTCGGGTGAGCAATGCGGCTGCCCTAAAGGCGGCCGAGGAATTGAGGGCCGAACAGGCTGCTCATTGCCGAAGCAAGGAAAAGATAGCCGAAATGGCTATTGAGTTAAAAAATGCCGCTGCCGGTATGAGCTCCTCAAAAAGGAGCATGAGGGTAGTTCGGCCGACCTGAACAAGGCACTTAATGCCGACAAGGAAATCCGGACCGAGCTCAGGGGTGCGTGGGAGGAGCTTCAGTAGGCCGGTAAAATCGCGGCTGGGAGCTCCTTTTTACTATGGACAAAGTTTTTCGATCCGAAGTACGCTCCCCTGGATGGACGCAGAAGTCCGGCGGACGCATATGCGGATCTAGCAAAGAGTACAGCTGACGCTGCCGAGTTCTTCAAAGATCAAGGTGATAAGGAAGTGGAGAAGCTTTTCTGGTCGCAATTCCACGCTCCCACTCGCCCGTTGCCGTTAGGTGACAAGATGGCTGCTGTAGCGGAGCTCCATAGGCTGTCCGGGCTTGCAATGCAGTCTGTAATAGACCATCTTTGGCCAAAGGGGCCTAAGCCGGACAGTTACTTTGGCTTGGTGCAGCAATTCCTTGGAGCCGTGCTCCGGATCGATGCCATGAGAAGGTCGGCGTGCATAGAAGGTGCACGGATGGCTCTTGCCCTCGTTAAAGCCTATTGGACGGATATGGAGGCCACCGTTATAGTGGCCCAGAATTAGGTGGGGGGCCAATATCCGGCGGAGCACTACTTGGTGAGGTCACAGAAGGTTCCCGCCTAAAAGAGGCGCAGTGCTCGAAGAATGTCTTGTTCGAATGATGAACAAAATCATTGTAAAAACAGTGTTTTATTTTGTTTATGAGGCTAGATTTATACTATTTACCTGAGAATATGATTATTTCCCCTGTGCGGCCGTTTATATATATGTATATATAAATATGTAATCTGAAAGTTAGCAGTTGTTGGCTTCAGCCCCCACGCATACAATGCGGGGGTGTTCGCGAAAAAATATGCTTAATCACACTTGATCCAACGTCTTGGTCCATTAAGGAGGTGATCGCACGACGAACTAGGCAACCGGACTATATAGCTGTAACACTTTCGCTTAGCCACAGGATTCTAACGTGGGACTACTATGTAGCCCCTGGTACCTTCGTGTGCATCCGAATACGGGCGCGGTTGTACTTGGCCGGGAAATGGCCCTTCGTTAATGCAGAGGAATCCTAGAGATTCCGGTGGGTCATCGGGTGGTTGAACAGTCTCTCGCTGCATCGTGACAGTCAGTTTTCGTCTTTCTCTACTAAGGTGCTCATCCGGAATAACCAGGTCACAATCGTAGTAGTTCTCATTTGGCCACCTTAGCCGATAATAACGGAACGTAAGGCGGCAAACCCAGGAGCCGGGCAAACCCAACATTTGACCAAAGACATGATTCGGAGCTGATGCATATAAGGCCAAACCCATGACGCCGAACACTCCCGAAGGTATTCGGACTTTATAACAGATGATGGGCTCAAGAATGCCCATTCATTATAAACCCTGTGTTTCCAGGTACGTGCGTTAATCTGTCGTGGCGAAATGCCAAAAACGGCAGTATCCTCTGTGGGTATGGAACCCATGGGATGGTTAAACAACAAGAGGCAATAGAAAAGGTTTACACATGAGCTTAATCTAAAAAGAAACCTGTTGAACGGGGCCCTACTGCACCTCTGTGCCTTTGTCTCCGTTGTGCCGCATCCTGGAAGGGTATCGCGGGAACGTTGTCTGCGAAAAAGGGAAACTCATAGAAGAGTGCAACGTAAGTATGCGATGGATAGTCAAACTGTAAGATGTTGGCCTGCCAATAACGCTGAGCCAAGTGTGGGACTGTATTCATAGCCCCTGGTGTCCGCTATGGGATTAAATATACGGTGCCCTGGTGTAGTATGGGCTGCCGGACTCGTCTAACCGTGTCTGTGGTCTTAACGACCAGTCATGTTTTTTGTTAGAGGCTGCTTATAGTCCGGCCGCTAGGGCCGTCGCGTGTTCCTCTGCGCGCAAAGAGCGCTCTGTTATTCCGCTAATGGTGATGACGCCATGTGGAGCGGGCATCTTGAGTGTAAGGTAGCCGTAGTGCGGCAATGCGTTGAAGCGGGCGAAGGCTGTTCTTCCAAGCAAAGCGTGATAGTTGCTTTGGAAGGGTGCGATGATGAAGAGTAGTTCTTCGCTCCTGGAGTTGCCTGGAGAGCCGAATGTTACCTCCAGTATGACGGAGCCCCTGCTGTAGGCTTCGACGCCTGGTATCACCCCTTCAAAGGTGGTGTTGATTTTTACTGATCCTGGATGGGTCTATCCCCATCCTGCGGACAATGTCCTCATATATTAAATTGAGACTACTGCCGCCGTCCATGAGGACGTGGGTGAGATGATATCCGTCGATTATTGGGTCAAGCACCAAGGCATCTGATCCTTTGCGCCAAATACTAGTTCGGTCGTTCAGGTGATCGAAGGTGATCGGACAAGACATCCAATAGTTAGGTGTGGGTACGATGAGCTCTATGTCGCGTGCGTCTTTATGGGCACGTTCATGCCTTCCCAAGGATGTGCGAGTCGCGTGGATCATGTTCACTGTTTTAACCTCTGGCGGGAATTTTTTTTGTCCCCCAGTGTTCGGTTGATGAGGTTCATCCTCGTCTTCACTTGGTGTTTCCCTTCCCTTGTGCTCGGCGTTTAGCTTGCCGGCCTGCTTGAAGACCCAGCATTCTCTGTGCGTGTCGTTCGCAGGTTTGTCGGGGGTGCCATGAATTTGGTATAGTCTGTCTAGAACTCTGTTCAGACTGGATGGTCCATCTTTGCTGCCTTTAGATGGCTTATTTTGCTGGTTGGGTAGGGAGCCCCTGAATCCGGCATTAACCATTGTGTTATCCGGGCTCTCTTCCTTGTTTTGGCGTTTGTTTTTATTATGCCGTGGCTTCCCGTTGCCATCCCTTATTTCGGATGTGCTGTGGTCGCTGGTGCCTTTACGGGCTAGCCAGCTATCTTCGCCCGCGCAGAAGCGGGTCATAAGGCTTGTTAGGGCTGCCATTCTCCTTGGCTTTTCCTGGCCGAGGTGTCTGGCGAGCCACTCGTCCCGGATGCCATGTTTGAATGCCGCTAGGGCTTCGGCATCCGGACAATCAACGATTTGATTCTTCTTAGTGAGGAATCTGTTCCAAAGCTTTCGGGCGGACTCTCCGGGCTGTTGGATTATGTGACTTAAATCGTCAGCATCCGGAGGCCGGACATAAGTCCCTTGTAAATTGGCCCTGAAAGCGTCCTCGAGTTCCTCCCAGCTCCCAATTGAATTTTCGGGGAGGCTTTTCAACCAGTGCCGAGCTGGTCCCTTTAGTTTGAGGGGGGGGGGTATTTGATGGCGTGAAGGTCATCCCCACGAGCCATATGTATGTGCAGGATAAAGTCCTCGATCCAGACCCCTGGGTCTGTCGTTCTGTCGTATGCCTCTATGTTCACAGGTTTAAATCCCTGTGGGAATTCATGGTCCAGTACTTCATTAGTAAAGCACAGGGGGTGAGCAGCCCCTTCGTATTTGGACGTACTGTGGCATGCCGTCGGCTGTTGTTGTGTTCGGTATTTATTCCGAACTGGTATTTGGTTGTCATAATTGTTTTGACGACCACAGTCCCCCGACGGGGTGTGTCCTTTAGATCCGTAGATGGACCTAGTTGCACCATCTTTCTTATCCAGGTGCTCACGTAGATCGTGCGCGTCCTCAGTAGTTGCTTTATTGCAGTTATGGAGTGGTACGTCTTGCCTCCTGGTCGTGTTATTCTTTGGTGGAGCGGCCTCGTCGTAGAATTCTGGCAGTAGCTTAAGTTTTGGATAGCTCTTTGTGTGGCGATCATCGCCATATCTTTCTTCAGTGTCGAGCACTTTGTTCCATCTGCAATTGAGCGTTTCCTGTGCGGCTTTAAGCCATTGCTTCTGCCTTTTGAGACTTCTTGATGTGGCCATAAGCTTTCTGTGGAGGTTCTCTCATTCCACGCGTTCTTCTGGAATGATGAATGCGTCATCATCCGGACTGTCTTCTTGTCCTGGGCTGGTTTGATGAACTCGTCCCTCTGGATCATTGTCTTCGGGCGTCTGCTTCGAACTATGTTTGGCGTGACCTGGTTCGTCCTGCTCCATCGCTGGTTTCGTTTGGTCGTTGTTGCCTTCGGGGTTGACCGGAGTATCCATCCTTCTGGCGCTCTTGCTGATATTTTTACTGTTGCTGGATTTGGAACGGCGTCTGCGCCGTCGCTTTGGTTTTTGCCCAGGGGTTTTATCTTCCAGATTGTCACCGTCGTCTTCTTTGGGTGTATCCACCATGTATATGTCATGTGACGAGGCGGGAATCCGGTACCCCATAGATTCTGAGTCTTCTCCTGCATCGTCGTCCATACTGTCGATGCCTTCGGAGTCGAAGTCAAGCACGCTGGTTAAATCATCAACCGTGGCTATGAAGTGGGTGGTGGGTGGGCTACAAAGTTCTTCATCGCCTGCTTCCCACTTGAGCCGGACATAGTTCGGCCCGGAATTCTCTGTCAAAGAGAGAATTTTTAATGAGTTTAGTATGTCGCCGAAGGGCGAGTGCTGGAAGATGTCCGCAGCGGTGGACTCCATTACCGGGGCCCAACCAGGCTTGGTGGGCTCGGGAGCGCGCGGACTGGGACCTACAACCGGATACGAATCTGGGGATCCGGAGTCACAGGCTTCCTCAGAAGCGATGCCTGTGTTCGGCTCCACCGCCGATGAGGGTACAGCGTGCGGGGCGGGGTCCATCCCTCCGTCCCCACGCAATGCAGTCTGCTTTGGATTTGAGTCCAGGGCTACTGCAGGGGCGATATTCCGAGCGTTGTCCGACGGCAGGTTCATGCCATGCTTGTCGTGACTGTCCGGTGCTCCGTCGAAGATCAAGTCTCCGCGGATATCCGCCGTGTAGTCCAGGTTTCCGAACCTGATTTGATGGCGTAGCTGTCGATCTACTCCAGATGGCCAAGCAAATTGGCCCGCAGTGCGAAGCTGCCGAACACGAAGATCTGTCCGGGGAGGAAAGTCTCGCCCTGGACAGCATCGTTGATGATGATTGAAGGAGCCATCAAGCCTGACAGCGACGACATAGAGGAACTCTCAACGAAAGCACCAATGTCGGTGTCAAAACCGGCAGATCTTGGGTAGGGGGTCCCGATCTGTGCGTCAAGGCTGATGGTGATAGGAAGCAAGGGACACAGATGTTTACCCAGGTTCGGGCCCTCTCGATGGAGGTAAAACCCTACTTCCTGCTTGATTAATATTTATGATATGGGTAGTACAAGAGTAGATCTACCATGAGATCATAGAGGCTAAACCCTAAGAGCTAGCCTATGATGGTATGATTGTAATTGTGATCGGCCTTCTAAGGACCAACCTCTCCGGTTTATATAGACACTGGAGAGGGCTAGGGTTTACATGGAGTCAGTTACAAGGAAGGAAATATAATATCCGAATTGCCAAGCTTGCCTTCCACGCAAAGGAGAGTCCCATCCGGACACGGGCCAAAGTCTTGAGTCTTGTATCTTCACGCTTCAATAGTCCGGACGTTGCACACAGTCCAGCAGTCCGGATACCCCCTAATCCAGGACTCCCTCACTCATGAAACCCCGTATTCCATCCACCCCAGAGGAACCAAGATGTATCAAGACCTGAAGGAGAGATTCTGGTGGCATGGCATGAAGAGATAGATAGCCACTTTCGTCGCTAAGTGTGACGTATGCCAGAGAGTCAAAGCTGAACATCAGCGACCCACTGGATTGTTACAACCTCTCAAGGTGCCTGAATGGAAGTGGGACAAAGTCGGGATGGACTTCATCACCGGATTACCCAGGTCAAGCAAGGGACATGACTCCATATGGGTCATTGTTGACCATTTGACCAAGGTGGCCCACTTCGTTCCTGTCAAGACGACCTACAAGGGGGAACCAGTTAGCCAGTCTCTACATCAACCGAATCGTAAGCCTTCATGGTGTTGCCATGGAGGTTGTGTCAGATAGAGGAACCCAATTTACCTCAAGGTTCTGGAAGAAGTTCCAAGAGGCCATGGGGACCAAGTTGTCCTTCAGCACTGCTTTCCATCCACAGACCGGAGGTCAGACGGAACGAGTGAATCAGATACTCGAAGACATGCTCTGGGCCTGTGTCTTAGCATATGGAGCTAAGTGGGAAGATTGCCTACCCTTTGCTGAGTTTTCCTACAACAATAGCTACCAGTCCAGTCTTCAGATGGCACTGTTTGAGGTGCTATATGGACGGAAGTGCCGCACTCCCCTCAATTGGTCCGAGACTGGAGAAGGACTAGTCTTTGGACTCGATATCCTCCGTGAAGCAGAAGAGCAAGTCCAACTTGTCAGAGAACGTTTGAAGACTGCCAAGTCAAGACAAAAGAGCTACGCTGACTCACGTTGTCAAGACATGACCTTCTGAGTTGGAGATCATGTCTATCTCCGGGTCACACCTCTCAAGGGCACTCAGCGCTTCCATGTCAAAGGAAAGCTCGCACCAAGATACATCGGCCCCTTCAAGATTACTGACCGATGAGGAGAAGTTTCTTACCAGTTAGAACTACCACTTGAACTATCCGATGTGCACAACGTATTCCACGTGTCACCACTCTGGAAGTGTCTCCAAGTTCCAGACAAGCCTGAGCTTTACAAGGACGTCGATCACCAAGCCATTGACCTTCAGCCTAATTTGACTTATCGTGAGAGGCCCATCTGCATTTTGGATGAGGCTGAGCGACGCACTCGAAGCCGCACCATCAAGTACTTCAAGGTCCAGTGGAGCAACCACACTGAAGCATAATCCACCTGGGAACGTGAAGACTACCTTAGATCTGAGTTTCCCGATCTCTTTTACAGCCTAGTTTAGGAATCTCGGGGACGAGATTCTTCTAAGGGGGGTAGGTCTGTCACACCCTGTTTTTGTAACATGTCATTTGCATTAATAAAGCATGAAAATTTGGACCAACAAAAACTTTTGCATCATTTGGCTTTTTATTTGGAGTTGGTTTTTCTCTCTGTGATTTTTAAGTGCCCTTTAAAGTCAACACAACTCCAACTTATATACTTCATCTCCTTACCCCAAACTTCTACCCAATGATCAAGCCATGTTTATAGTCCAATATAGTATTTTTCTCACAAAAATAATTTGGCCAAATAGTATTTTCAAAAATTAGTTTTCCAAAACCCCCTGAATTGAGGTTTGCACTACAAGTACTTGATTTGGGGTATGAAAAATATTTCCAAGAGTATATTTGAAACCTATTAGATATAGGACTCCCATAAACCACAAAAATATAATTTTAAAGGTAATTTTCCTATTTTATTTAAAGGCTTTTTCTTTATGCCAGAAATAGTCTTTAATAGGTTAAAATTATTTAAAAGCTTCAAAAATATTTTAGAAAAGTCAGGGAAACTCAGTGGACATATATTTTCCATATATAAGAGTTTCAACACATGGTCATGTTCAAAATATTGGGCAAAACCTTCCAAAACCATTTCTGTCCATTTCAAGTATTTAAAATATTTCTAGAAGAAATATTTTCCAATAAAGCCAAGGAAAATCCAGCAAGTCACAAATGCATATGTTGATCACCTTGCAAAGCCTCATCTCAATTAAGGTCATTTTGGTTCACCAAAATGCCCCAAAACCCCCTTTGACCAGAATCAAATTTGAACAACTTTGTACTGCCAACTTTCTCTCCTTAATCCCAACTTTTGTGAGCATGATCACATTAGCAAATGAGGCCACCACACCAAGTGGTGCATCAAGGAGAAGTGATTTACTCAACTGGATCTGCACAAGTTCATTCCTGCTAATTTCTAGGGTTTACAAAAGTTGCATTGGCAACTTTGCCCAAATGAGCTCAAGATTTGTGGAAGGCCCTAATTATATGTGCCATTTCACCCTGTGGAGTCTCATGACAAATGGAGATCATCTACTTGCCCAAACCAGCATCAAACACCTTCTGCCACTTTACCAAAAACCCTGTTTGGTCCTTTTCCACTAATCTCCATGAGTTTTACTTTCTACCACAACCCCTCCTAGTCCCCCTCTATCACCTGGATGCTTTTCTGCCCGAGGAAGCAATGATGAAGGGGGGTGGAACCCCATTTTTCTTCTCTGGACAATGGATTCCTCTCTCTCTCTCTCTTAGTCTCCTTCTCTCCCCTTAGCTTTCCAGAGCATCCAAGGCTCCCCAGGACTTTTGCCCACACCTCCTGCAGCCTCCAGACACAAGTGGGCGCGCGCAGACGCGGGAAAGCCGCGGATGCCGGCCAAAGTCGCGCTCTGGAGCGCCTGGCAGGGCACCCGACCGTTGACGCCGCGTCCCCTGACCACCTCGAATCTCCCCCGCACGCCAGTCGATGCCCCTCGACGTCCGCTCCATGTCAGCAGGCCGCCACTTGCTCCCGCGCCCTCCTCTCTCTCCTGCAGCTCGCGCCAAAGCGCCGCCCCGCTCGGCCAATGCTCGCGCCGCTCCTATGGCCCGCCCGCAGCTCGACCCGCTCCTCCTCTCTCTCCCTAGAACCCTAGACCACCCCACGGACACCCCCGAGCCCTCCATTCCCTCTCTAACAGCCACCCGAGCCGATCCCGCGGGCACCTGTAGGCCACGCCTACGGTGGACCTCGGCCAGCCTATATAAGGCGACCCCAAGCCCCTCTCTCACTCCCTATCGCTCCCCCACACTCCTAATCAACCTCCCGCACCCCCCATTCATCTCTAGAGCCGCCCGAGCTCGAAATCGAGCTCGATCTCCGCCACCTCGGCTCGTCGGTGTTCGCACGGTACAGGCCTCCTCCGGCCCCGTTTTCTCCCGATCTGGAACCACGCGGCATCGCTGACCCTTTGCCCTCTCTTCCCCACTATTTTTGCAGCCAGGAACAGCCGGAACCATCGACACCCGAAGCACCTCCGCCGTGTGACCCCGTCGCCGGCGAACCAGGCTGCTCCGGCGACCATCTCCACCACCACCGAAACGGCGACATCCCCCGAGTCCAACGGTACCACCCACGCATCCCCCCATGCCCTATATCACCGCCGGCGAGCTTGCCGTCCACTCTGGACGGAGGTAGACGACGACGGCCGTGGGCCCTGTCCGTCAGCCTCACGCCCTGATGGGTGGGACCCACCCGTCATGTTTAAAAACGCACGCGCGCGCACCGGTTCGCCCGTCGGCTAAAGGCGTACTTTGCCTTTACGTCTTCGACGTGGCGGCCTCGCACGGGCCGATTTCCCCCTGGGCCTGCTGCACTGTGGCCCTTCTGGCCCAGTGGCACAGTGTCATTTTTCTTTTTTTCTTTTCTGTCACTTTTCCAAAAATTCCTCAGGATAAAATATTTGTCCTAATGCAATAAATCCAACTCCTAAAATCTTAGAATAATCCCACCTATTTATTGACGTAACTTTCACACACATCCATTACACTTTTCTGCACTGTTCAAATTTAAATTCAAATTTGAACAATAAAATCCTTGTTTAAAAATCTAGTACTCTGTCCCCCTGACTCCAAATCCAAAACTAAGAATTTTCCCCTTCTAAGTTTTCCTCCTAGTATTTTACAAAAATAAGTTAACATTTTTCTGAGCACTTTGACTTTTCTGTTTTTATTATTGCCTTATTTTCCGTTGTTTTATTGCGACGATTAGATCCCGTGTTTGACGAAGTAGTTGGAGAAGAAGAAGGAGAAGGGCCTAAAGACTTTGAAGACCAAGACAATCAAGGCAAGTAGCCCTTTGACCATGTCTATGAAACCCTTTTTATGCATGTCACCATATGTTGTTGCAACAGAATCATGATGAGGTGGTAACCACCTTGATGGGTTGCCTCTGTTACTTCCTCATTGGTACTTGCATGGTGCATGACCCTACCTCCTTATGAAGGTTATGCCGGTGGGAGTAGATAGGATGCTATAGTAGTGGCTACGCAAATGGGACGGGAATATGCATGGTGATGGAGACAAAGAATTTACCAAAGACCTTTCGAAAACCCTGTCGGGTGCCACTCAGGCCCGAGGGAGATAATGAGTTGGGTAACCACTTGATGACGAAGTGGTGTACCGGGGCAAGTGTGAGTGTTGTTTTCAAAACAGATTGGTTTAAGTTGCGACCGTTATTCCAACCTTACATGCGCAAGCACTCTACCCTTATATGGGAAAGGGCATTATTGTTTACCTAGGCCGATACTAGCTTGGAGCCCGCATTACTAGTGACGGGAGAGTTGTTGTTGCGCTCTCTCAGGACGGGGTCGTGCCAGGTAGGGCGGCCAAGAACATTTTTATGGGGCACCGGACACACCGTTGGTACCCCGTGCCAGTGGTATGTGATGAATATGGGAGCAAGGCTCCACAAATTTTAAGTTGTGAAATGTTGGGCACGGGGGTTACTACCAATTGAGTGGACTCCATGTTAGTGTCTTCTAGGGAAAGATAGTGATCGGGTGTTTACCCCAGGTACTTGAGGTACCGTGGGTCGTGGATGACATGAAAGTTCCCCGGATCTTGTGGGTAAAGTGTGCAACCTCTGCAGAGTGTAAAACTATTTGAATAGCCGTGTCCACGGTCAAGGACAGTTGGGTAACCGCTCTTGGGATACGTCCACATGTTTACAAACCAGTGTATGTGTTTGGATAAGTGGGAAGAACTACTTGGGTCAAGTCAAAGGACTTGACATGATTGAGTTGGGTTGATGCCCACTCTATTTATGTTGATATCTGTAACTTGTTCTCATGGTTACTTGAATTCTCCTGATGCATGTCTTACAAGTTGTTGAACATGTCATTACCCTCAAAACTAGCTTTCCGCAAAAATGTACCTATATCATGCATTGTTGTACCTTGAACCAAAACATGGGTTGCTTGCGAGTACATTCAATGTACTCATTGGCTTGCCACTGGTTATTTAATTGACTAGGCATGGAAGAGCAGGACTTCGAGGAAGAGTTCTTTGGTGAAGAACACGCGAACTAGGACGCTTCCTAGTCAGAATGCCTGTAGGGTTAAGGCAGATGGCATGGGTTCTACTTATCAACGAAGATTTTCGTTGCTTAAGTTTATTTGGTATTCAGCCCTTGTGGCTTTATCTATGTAAGACTTGACCATAATGGTCATAATTTGTGTAAGACGGTATGTATGGGTGTAAGACTCTTGTTATTCAACTTCTGTGTGTTATGTGAGCATTGATCTCTGGGATCACTGTACACGTGCATTCGGTGATCACGACTTATGAGTCGGGGTCCCCACAAAAGGGAAAACTCAATCCATTACAAGAAGGTAGAGGGGGAGAAACATCAGAAGATCCAACTATAGTAGCAAAGCTCGCGGTATATCAAGATTGTGCCAAATCAAGAACATGAGAGAGTGAGAGATCAAACACATAACTATTGGTACATACCCTAAGCCCTGAGGGTGAACTACTCCCTCCTCGCCATGAAGAGGGCCGGGATGATGAAGGTGACCACCGGTGATGATTCCCCCCTCCGGCAGGGTGCCGAAACAGGGTCTTGATTGGTTTTTGGTGGCTACAGAGTCTTGCGGCGGCGGAACACCCGATCTAGGTTTATTTTTGAGGGTTTCTATATTTATAGGAATTATTGGCGTCGGTTTCATGTTAGGGGGGGGGGGCTCCGAGTCAGCCACGAGGTAGGGGCATGCTACCAGGGGTAGGGCGCGCCCCCCACCTTCGTGGATGACTCGGGACTCTTCTGGCCCAAATCTTTTGCTTTGGGGGTTTCTTCTTGTCCATAGAAAATCCACAAAAATTGGCATGTCAATTGGACTCCATTTGGTATTCCTTTTCTGTAGAACTCAAAAACAAGGAAAAACAGAAACTGGCACTGGGCTCTAGGTTAATAGGTTAGTCCCAAAAATCATATAAAATAGCTTATAAATGCATATAAAACATCCAAGGTTGATAATATAATAGCATGGAACAATAAAAAATTATAGATATGTTGGAGACATATCAAGCATCCCCAAGCTTAATTCCTGCTCGTCCTCGAGTAGGTAAATGAGAAAAACAGAATTTTTGATGTGGAATGCTACCTAACATATTTATCAATGTCATGCCATTGCTATGCTAGTAGATGCTATGATCTTGATGTTTAGTTTGATTTATGTCTCTAGTAAATATCATGCCATGCTTAGAGATTATGATGAGTTAGATTGTTGCATGCGCTGGGTTCTTACTTTGTCATCTATTTGTTTGGATGCTATGTATTTGGTTGTCTTGCAAGTACATTCAATGTACTTACCTGGCGTGTCATGCCAGTTTTGTAGGTCGTGCCCGAATTGTTCACTTGTTCCATCATGCTAGGAAGTAATCTTGCCAGTCCTATGAGTTGTGGAGCCCAGCCAGAGTCGTTATGCTGCCAAACCAAGACTTCCGCCGCCATTTAAATAAGACTTCCACCATCATTTAAATAGCCTTGGGGCTATGCCAGATAATTGTATTCATCAAGGATGTAATCATATACACATGTATTTGATGAATATTCTTGTACCTGGAAGCTGTATCATGGACCTATCGTGCGTCGGGTGTTATCCTGGGTTGACGTGCAAAGGCCCCCTGCTCCATGCGGATTGGGGTGCCATGGGAGATGGTATCAGAGCAGCCAGGCTAGCATAGGTTATCCTAGCATTAGATCACCGCTACCATTAAACCATAATGACCCTAAGGGATTGGACCCATCCCTGGCATCCGGCATGGCCATTGTTGAGCAGCAAGTGGCACAGTCGGGATTGACACGTCCTTACCACGCTGTCCCCGCCTAGTTATCCGTGGATCAAATAGCAACCTTATCCTTACTGGTCGGCCGCACCGCTTACCCTTTGCCATTAAGGGAAAGGGGCCACGCCATGCGGGCATGTCCTGCATAGCAGCCTATAAAATCCCCTTTCTGCTAGCCGTATCGCTCACCACTCAGTCAGCCATGTCCCTGCAAAGAAGCCTAGCTAGTAACTCCCCAGCCATGACTCACGCCCTCAAAGCTCCCAAGTTTTACACCTAAACCTTTTCCGTCAATCATACTGGCTTTCCACCTCTTCTTACCGAGATGCTCACTAAAGTCTTTGGTTGTAATGCTAGCCCCGATTACCTGGTGTTCCAATCGGCACCCGTCCCTCACCTTCACCGCTATGATGCAAGATTGCACATCTGCCCAGGTCCCACCGTAGATGGTCAGCCCTTGGTTTTTTAGGGCAGAGCCATGCCCACTACTGACTTGGCAATTCAGGCTGTTGCTCTGGAAGCTATCTTATACCTCTGAACCAAGTTTCCGCAAGTGATAGACATGCGGGAGTTCTGCTTTTCCCCATAAGCGGGAATTCAGCCAACTCCCACTATCCAAGGAGATGACCCCGCAATCGCTCGCCTGGTGCAATATATCACTACCCAGGGGATGATGATTGCAAAGATGCTTGTCGAGTTTAGAACCTTGGACCATGATGTTGTATGGGTTGTCATGGAATCTTATCGTGAGGCTCGTAAATTTGCATCTCAAGCCATTCATCCAACGCCATCCAACCCAGTGCTACCCTCTCAGCTTGTGTTGTGGCCTAAGACAAACATCATCACCCGCGACAAGTCTCTTTACGGGATCCACCAGTAGCATTTGCTTGGATCAATTTCAGCCGTAGCCTCAGTAGTAGAGACCCAACCCATAGAGGTGTCAGACGATGAAGGTGGAGATTGGCTCAATCTCCATCCCCCAGGAGAGCCCCGGCAAGGCCAGTCCTCTCCATGACCTCAGTCACGCAATCAGTTGTTTCTATGAGTAGTTTAGTGTGTTGGATCATCCTCCAGATGAGGATAGAACCATGTATCCCGGAGTGAGTAGTTTCTTTTAGCGCGTAGCGCATTCGTGCTTGTTGTATGTTGGTACTGTTGTAACCCATATGCTGTGTTTTAGGTATGCTTTCATGCTTTTGTTTTTGTTTGTCTCTCTGTCAAGCAGAAATGTTTGACAAGTTTGGCAATGTGTTGCTAACAAGGTTTTAATCAGTAGAGCACATACACTGAACAACATTGACTCTTCCATAGTCTATAATAAAATGCACGCTGGTATAGGTATATGTATACTAGGAGCACATATACCCACCAGCCTTAAAACATCTTAGTATGATTTGTGTGGTGTGTTTTTCCTTGCATGTATGTTGCATCTGTCTGTGTGCTAGCTTAGAGTGCATTGCATCCTGGACGAATCCCTGGTTCACCCACAAGTACAATTGGGCAGTACTCGGGGGAATGCAAAGTCAGCTCCCCATCTCTATCTGTGCATACTCCGTGTGCCAGATTTTCAAACCCAGAGCCTCGAAAGGGCATTTCCATCTGGCTATTTCTCATCCCTAATTCTTTTTTGTTAGCTCCAATTTCGTTTTCGGAGAAACGCTGTCAGCTTTATTTCACTCGATCCAGTACAACTCCCCGATACAGATCTCAACTCTGATTCTACCTCGACACCTACATTTCGTGGAGCTATCCGCCAAATTTTTCCTCCTACCCTAGTGTGACTCTTGAGCTGGCGCAGCAACCTCACCCGTCTCGGACTCCATCATCACCACTGTCACTACCTTGCATGGTGCAGGCAGGTCGCCACAACCGCTCCATCGCAGCATGCGATTACTCCGCCGGCGCGAAGCAACGGAGAATCAAGCATTATGGAGGACCACCCCGTGCACCATCTTCATCCGTATCTCGAGCCACCGCAGCTGACCGCATGTGGCCTCGAGCCCACTCGTACTTGATGATCATCAGTAGGATGATCGACGAGCCGATCAGCGTGCCCAGCATCGCAGCTAGGAACCACCATAGCGCCATGAGTTACATAGCCTTGTCGAAGGTGCTCGGCTCGATCCCGTCCAAACCGAAGAGGTAGTGTTTGTGAGTTGGAGAAGAGCCGTGCTACCATTTTTATAGCCCAACTCTGGTGTACAGTGAGTGATGTCCAGGAGAACCGCTCGTTGCCCGATCACCGGCGTCCAGGAGGCGAATCCGGGAGCAGTGCTGACAAGGTGCTGGACCACAACGTGAGTGCTCGCTGCACTGGCGCCGTGCATGCCGTGCACTATGGCACTAGGGTCCTCATCGCCCTAGTAGCTAGATGCGCGCTGCGCCAAACCACACATAGAGCAGCAGCGTATAAGAAGCAGCAAGCCAGGGGTAGATGAAGGAGGCTGCCAGTGGGCCCTGGACCCACGTGTTAGCAGGTGAAACCACTATTCACTAGGGTGCATCTAGCAATTTTTCGGGAGTTTGATCTTGAGTGTCCCTAGCCGTGGAAATAACCATGTTTGCGATATCCCTTTCTGGGTGTACCAATTATCGGTGTCCCCAATTCGTTTCAATATGACCAAAAGGTTAAAAATTAACCCAAAGGTTTTTCCTCGGAGTGGTTATCTTTTCTTTTGTGTTGTAACCCCAGGAATCTTGAGGACGAGATTCTTTTAAGGGGGGAAGGTTTGTAACAACCCCAAAATTGGGTTATCAATTTTTGTGCTGTTATTCCTTCCTAACAATCATTTTCAAAATCTTTCTCCTGAGTTTGCTGGATGACTCTGAAAACTTGCTCATGTCTTTGTCAGTGGGCAAGACCTCATTTGCATCATCTCAAATCCTTTCAAACCCAAATTCCATATTTTGGAATTTGAATATGCCCTTTGTGAATACAAAGGAGTCATCATTTTTATTGATTTGTTGATCATCCCAATTGTTCCTAGAGACCCTCCTACCTTTCTGAACCTGGGATATGCCAAAATATTGCTAAGTCCTATGCAATATTTTTCATTTGTGATTTATTCCTTTTCTTGCCTTTCTGATGAATAAAATCCAAAGGCATAGCTATCCATCTCCTAAATTCATGAGAATTGGTGGAGTTGATATTTATGCCTAATCCAAGCTCTGGCAAAAGTATTTGTCATAATTAAATATGGAAAATTGCATTTTTCCTATTTAATACCAATATTCCATTTCTGTCACTTTCTAAAGGATCTACCAATTTTATAGCAGATAAAATTCCCACATAAATTGTGGAGGTTTTCCTTGCTATATAATCACTAGATACATCCTTATCCCATGTTCCAAAGTTCAAAATTGGGCACATGATCCAATGCAGGTTTCTGCCTTCTCTGAAATTTTGCAAAGGAAGTGATTTATTCCTAATTCCAAATGAGCCGCAATTTGGCAGGGTGATTAACATTGATAAATAACCCATGGATACCCAAAATGAGCTCAATTCCTTCATCCTAGCTCCCTGTGCAATGTTTCAAAATTTCTGACCAGATTGTAGTTTTGTGAAGGAAGTACCTTCATAGAGTTTCCAAATGGGATGAAACTTTGCCGTCTTCTCAAATATCCCAAATCATTAGCTTACACTAGAATTCAGCTCATTCCATTGAACTATGTGAGCACAAGAGCAATTCTTGTTTTCTGTCCAAATTTTTAGTTTGTGAAGCAAGTATATTTTATCTTGCTCCAATATGGCTGAAAATATTCCTAAGCCTTCTCCTGTCCATATGATCCACCTCCACAAGAGTTTGGCTCATTTCATTTAGCCAACATTTTCCTAGAACTTTTCCAATTTTCTGGAAAGAAGAGATGTTTGTGAAACAAGTACCATTTTGGCAAGTCCATTTGGTATGATCTTTTTGCAGCATCTACATATGACCAAATCATCAATATTTGCCAAGTAGTAGCCCAATCAAACACTCCTAGTGAGTGATTCTTCCTCATTTTGTTTCTGGACCTAATTTAGAAGTTGCAAAGCAACTATGTTAAATCCTTGTCCTAATGACCTGATAATTCCCAGGACTATAGTCCTTGCTACCCTAAGCCTCCCAGACATCAAGTTTACTTCTTACCCTCTATGGTTTAATCTCTAGAATGTGCTCAAGTTTTCTACAAAAAAGTTGTGAAGCTTAGTTTACTCAGCTCCCTTTGTCTTTCCCCGTTTCTTTACCATAGTAATACTCTAACTTGGATGGACTAGGATGTAGACATGAGATGGCATCGCGCAGGAAGCTAGAGTGCGCGTTGTCGGTGGTGACCATGGGCAATGCCGACCAAAACGGTGGTCTGGCCACTGTTGGCGACGGCAGAGCTGCTCCGTCCGGTTCTGGCTCGTCCCCACGTGTCCAGAAGCTCGGCCTCGACGTCATCTTCTTGCTGGACCCCTCTCCCCCTCCGTTTTCTTCTCCGGCGCGCCGTTCCAATGGCCGAGCAGTGAGCTCCCGTGGCCATCGTCCTCTTCCTCAGTCATGGTATCAAATTAGGTTACGATCTCTTCCGTTGCCGCCGTCGCCGCCGCCACCGCCGCGCCGACTGCTGTCTCCGTTCCCGCTGCTGCCTCGGCGCCGGCCCTTGCTCCTGCCTCATCATTCCTCGCCTCGCAGTCTCTTGCGATGGCCTACGGTGCCTCCCCATCATCGTCGTCACCGGGCGATCGGGCCTCCCAGGCGATCGGGGTTGATCCCTCTGCGGGCGGCGTTGCTGGCCCTGTCCACCGCGGGCTGCCGCCATCGTTGTCTTGTTTGGCGCCGCCGCCGGGCTACGGCGGCCCGCCGCCGCCGCAACCCTACGACGCTCCGCCGCCGCAGCAACCCTACGGCGCCCCGATGCCCTACCTCTATGGTGCGTTGCCGCCGCCACCTCACTCGGCGCCCCCGACGAACCACTACCCGGTGTCACCCCTGCCCTACCCGCCATCCCCGCCGACTTCTCACTCGGTGTTGCACCAGCCCGGCGCGGCGTCGCAAGGGGCTGCGACTGCACCGATGTATGGGGCTCCGGGTGCAGCTTCCTACACTCCTCTGGTGGCCAGTCCCCCAGGATACTATCCGCCCTATGCGGCGCCTTCGGCGCATCTCGGGGCGGCCTCGTCGATGGGTCCTTATGCACCGCCGCACGCTCATATCGATCTGACCACGGTGCCGGCGCCGTTCTACATCTCGCATCTGCTACCGGTGAAGCTCACGCCGGATAACTACTTGTCCTGGTGTGCCCAGGTGCTGCCTCTTCGGCGGAGCCGCTATCTGGAAGGCTATGTTGACGGATCCATCCCGTGTCCACCCCCTCATCACCCGGCATATCACACCTGGGTGGCCCAGGATCAGGCCATCCTCTCCGCCATCCAGTCCTCGCTCACCCCGAGCGTCTCATCGATGGTCATCTTTGTCGCTACGTCCCGAGAGGCATGGGCGGCGCTTCACACCAGTTTCGCCTCTCAGTATCAGGCGCGTGCTCACTCTATATGCACTGAGCTGGGTGATACTAAGCTTGGTGACTTCAGCATCACGGACTACGTATATACAGTCTAACACGTTGCTCGTCTCCGTGAGCCCCTGTGCGTCATCCGCAACCCCCTCATCGCCTTCCCACTCCTCCCCGTGAGCCCTGCAGCTGGCAGAGCCTTGGCCGGGCTCGCTTGGCGGCGACCGGCTCGGGTGCTCTTGGCCCGGCTATAAATAGCCCTCCCTCGACCCTCTGGAGCTCATTAGCAACTCCTACTCCCTCCTCCACGCCTCCCCGAGCTCTCCACTTCACCCCAGAGCCATTCCCCGACCCCGACCATCGCCATGGCCGCCGCCTCTGACCTCCTCGATTTGCTTAAGCCCGAGCCTCTTCCTCCGTCTCTCCACCACTAGCAGAACCCCTCCACCCAGCGGAGTCTCCCTGCCCTTTTCTCTCGTCACCGGAGCGCCGTAGCCACGAGCTCATCTCCGGCCATAGCCGCCGTCCGCCACGGTTGCTGCTCCACTCAACTCCGAGCTCCCCAGCGGCTGAGTCGCCCAGGAACGGGCCCGCCTCGCTCTTCTGATTCGAACAGTGGGTCGCACACCACCTACGGTGGCCGGAGTCGCCGGCAGTCGCCGTCGAGGCAGCCGTCTGCCTCGGCCCATCGCACCCCGAGCGGGAGGAAGAAGAAGCTAGGCCAGGCGTGCCCCACCTCCTGTGGACCCCACCCGTTAGTCTAACAGCCCCGTTGACCAGGTACGCTGACGTGGATAAGTGGAGGCGTAATCAACTGGCTTACGTCTTCAGTTTCCTAAAGCGTATTTTTGTGTTTCTTTAGATCAAAGTGCGTTTCCCTGATCTGAAAGCGTATTTCTGAAAAGACGCTTTCTGTTTTTCAGCCCCGCCCACCAAAAAGTTTGAATTGTGAATGTTCACTGTTTAAGCCACTTTTCTGCCTAAAAAGTGAACGGCCACAACTTTTCAACCGTGGCTCCATTTGAGGTGATTCCAACGCTCACGTTCTCTGTTCGTCAAGCTCTTTTGGATGGGACTATTTTCTTTATGTTTGCACATTCTAAAAATGCCCGTTTTTTCATTTCCCTAATTCATCCCCTTTGAGAGAGAACCGTTCTTCGGCAAAAAAATCCGCGAAGTGATCGTATCCCTTCTCGGAGTGTTCCTTGACTCCCAGGCAAGCCAAATTCTTATCATGAAACCCAAACTTGCATGATGAGTTTTCTTTCACTTCGTGTGTGTGTACTTGTAGTAGTTTCTTGCCTATTCCGTCTGCTGTTATTTCAGTCATGCTATATGTTTTTGTTATATGCCATGCATGCTTGTGCTCTCATGGAATATGTTGACATGCTGGTTGGGTGCTGTGGTTGATAATATCATGCCTCTGTTTGGTTTAGTTTCATGTAAGTAGTATCGATGATATGATAATTCTGTTATACTGATGAGATTGCTAGTACTTGGTATTGCCATGTTTCCCATGCTATAGCTGTTCACCTGAGAAGCTTGAAGTTTGTTACTACATCTGTATGTTACTTGCTTGTTGTTGCATTCATGTTAAAAATGCTTGCATTATGATGATGATGGAGAAGTTAATAATATGACTTAATAAAAAACCTCCTTCGTCATTGATGGGATCGAGTCATAGTGCCACCAAATCGAGCTTTCTCCAAGCCACATTTGCCTTTTATGGGAAGGCCCTAACTGGGTCTATTGTCATGCCTCTCGCTGGTGCCTCCAATGAGGGAAGGTCATGGGCGCGCGCTACCCTGATCAGGTAGGCGAACATAAGCCTTGTGTGCCCGTAGTTGGATGATAAGCGACTTTGTCCCCGTTTGGGACCGTTTTTGTTTTGCCACGATGGTGGCCGTGATGCCTTTAGTAGTCAAGGGGCCTCCCAAAAGGGGGTGTTGGTCGGCGTGGCCGGGAGAGTGTCATGGCAATATGATGGTTTTGTCAAAACGCCGTTGCACCACCCGAATGGGAGTGCGAGGCCATGGGTTCTATGGTGTGGGTACAGTGTGCTACCTCTGCAGAGTGTGTGTTAAGTCTATCGATAGCCGTGTCCTTGGTCATGGGCACAAGTTCGTAGTAGGTCACACTATCGGGTCTTGGTCGAAATGGAGGATAAACCTAAAATAACTAAGTTGATAAATAATGTGTAATAAATAATGTGGTGACTTGGACTAGTCGTGGGAAGTCATGATGATGTTTTGATATGATCACGAGACGAGGTCTCGATGAGTGTTGAACCAAGTGTGGTTCCGTTTGTGATCCATGAATGATCACCGTTTGGTTACGAGGTAACCCATTGGTAAGAGAGTCTGAGGGACTCGATACAGAAGTTTGGTTGCATTGCATGAGTACCATGTGGTTATTAGCATTTAAAGAGCCATGTCAGAATAAGAGATTGTTGAACAAAGTTAACATGTTATGACTGCATGGGATATGAATGGTAGTTTATTTTCTGCATAGTTTCATGATGCCATGCCATGTTTGGATTAAACTTCTAGATTATTCCATGTTCTAATATGCCATGTTATGATCAAGATGCTATGCTATGTTCTGATATGCCATGTTATGTTCAAGATGCTATGCTATGTTTTGTCATTGCCATGTTAGAAGTATGTTTTGATATGTCATGCCATTGCTATGCTAGTATATGCTATGATGTTGATGTTTAGTTTGATTTATGTCTCTAGTAAATATCATGCCATGCTTAGATATTATGATGAGTTAGATTGTTGCATGCGCTGGGTTCTTGCTTTGTCATCTGTTTGTTTGGATGCTATGTATTTGGTTGTCTTGAAAGTACATTCAATGTACTGACCTGGCGTTCATGCCAGTTTTGTAGGTGGAGCCCAGCCAGAGTCATTATGCTGCCAAACCAAGACTTCTACCGCCATTTAAATAAGACTTCTGCCGTCATTTAAATAGGCTTAGGGCTATGCCAGATAATTGTATTCATCAATGATGTAATCATATACACATGTATTTGATGAATATTCTTGTACCTGGAATGTTGTATCATGGACCTGTCGTGCGTCAGGTGTTATCCTGGGCTGACATGCGAAGGCCCCCTGCTCCATGCGGATCGGGGTGCCACAAATATCCCATTGTCACCATAGATAAGCACATGTAAGACATACATCAAGTGTTCTCAAATCCTTAAAGACTCAATCCGATAAGATAACTTCAAAGGGAAAACTCGATCCATTACAAGAAGGTAGAGGGGGAGAAACATTATAAGATCAAACTATAGTAGCAAAGCTCGCGGTACATCAAGATTGTGCCAAATCAAGAACACGAGAGAGTGAGAGATCAAACACATAACTACTGGAACATACCCTCAGCCCCGAGGGTGAACTACTCCCTCCACATCATGGAGAGCGCCGGGATGATGAAGATGGCTACCGTTGACGATTCCCGCCTCCGGCAGCATACCGAAACAGGGTCCCGATTGGTTTTTGGTGGCTACAGAGGCTTGCGGCGGCGGAACACCCGATCTAGATTTCTTGTTGGGGGTTTCTGTATTTATAGGAATTTTTGGTGTCGGTTTCACGTCAGGGGGCCTCCGAGTCAGCCACGAGGTAGGGGAATGCTACCAAGGGGTAGGGCCCGCCCCCCACCATCATGGATGACTCAGGACTCTTCTGGCCCAACTCTTTTGGTTTGGGGGCTTCTTCTGGTCCATAAAAAATCCACAAAAATTGGCATGTTAATTGGACTCCATTTGGTATTCCTTTTCTGTAAACTCAAAAACAAGGAAAAAAACAGAAACTGGCATTGTCTCTAGGTTAATAGGTTAGTCCCAAAAAATCATATAAAATAACATATAAGTGCATATAAAATATCCAAGGTTGATAATATAATAGCATGGAACAATCAAAAAATTGTATATATGTTGGAGACGTATCAAGCATCCGCAAGCTTAATTCCTGCTCGTCCTTGAGTAGGTAAATGATAAAAACAGAATTTTTGATGTGGAATGCTACCTAACATATTTATCAATGTAATTTTATTTATTGTGGCAAGAATATTCAGATCCATAAGATTCAAAACAAAAGTTTAATATTGACATAAAAACAATAATACTTCAAGCATACTAACAAGGCAATTATGTTTTCTCAAAATAACATGGCCAAAGAAAATTATCCCTACAAAATCATATAGTCTGGCTATGCTCCATCTTCATTACACAAAATATTCAAATCATGCACAACCCCAGTTTCAACCAAGCAATTGTTTCATACTTTAGTATTCTCCAACTTTTCAACTTACACACAATACATGAGCGTGAGCCATGGACATAGCACTATAGGTGGAATAGAATATGGTGGTTGTTGAGAAGACAAAAAGAGAGAGATAGTCTCACATCAACTAGGCGTATCAACGGGCTATGGATATGCCCATCAATAGATATGAATGTGAGTGAGTTGGGATTGCCATGCAATGGATGCACTAGAGCTATAAGTGTATGAAAGCTCAAAACGAAACTAAGTGGGTGTGAATCCAACTGGCTTGCTCATGAAGACCTAGGGAACTTGAGGAAGCCCATCGTTGGAATATACAAGCCAAGTTCTATAATGAAAAGTTCCCACTATTATATGTAAGTGACAACATAGGAGACTCGCTATCATGAAGATCAGGGTCCTACATTGAAGCACAAGTGTGGTAAAAGGATAGTAGCATTGCCCCTTCTCTCTTTTTCTCTCACTTTTTTTGTTTTTTTTAATTGGCTTCTTTGGCCTCCTTTTTTTGATTGGTTTCTTTGGCCTCTTTTTTTTTAATTTCCTCACATGGGACAATGCTCTAATAATGATGATCATCACACTTTTATTTACTTACAACTCAAGAATTGCAACTCAATACTTAGAACAAAATATGACTCTATATGAATGCCTCCGTCGGTGTACCAGGATGTGCAATGAATCAAAAGTGACATGTATGAAAGAATTACGAACAGTGGATTTGCCACAAATACGGTGTCAACTATATGATCATGCAAAGCAATATGACAATGATGAGCGTGTCATAATAAACGAAACGGTGGAAAGTTGCATGGCAATATATCTCAGAATGGCTATGCAAATGCCATAATAGGTAGGTATGGTGGCTGTTTTGAGGAAGGTATATGGTGGGTGTATGGTACTGACGGAAGTTCCGCGGCACAAGAGAAGCTAGCAATGGTGGAAGAGTGCGAGCGCGTATAATCCATGGACTCAACATTAGTCATAAAGAACTCACATACTTATTGCAAAAATCTAAGAGTTATCGAAACCAAGCACTACGCGCATGCTCCTAGGTGAATGGTTGGTAGGAGTTAAGCATTGCGCAATCCCGACCTCCACAGAAAGGATGACAATCAAAAAATACTTCATGCTCCAACTTCGTTACATAACGGTTCACCATACGTGCATGCAATGGGAATCACAAACTTTAACACAAGTATCTCTCAAATTCACAACTACTCCACTAGCATGACTCTAATATCACCATCTTCATATCTCAAAACAACCATAAAGAATCACACTTCTCATAGTATTCAATGCACTTTATATGAAAGTTTTTATTATATCCCCCTTGGATGCCTATCATATTAGGACTAAATTCATAACCTAAGAAAATTACCATGCTGTTCTAAAAGACTCTCAAAATAATATAAGTGAAGCATGAGAGTTCATCTATTTATTCAAACTAAAACCACCGCCGTGCTCTAAAATGATATAAGTGAAGCACTAGAGCAAATGACAAACTACTCCAAAAGACATAAGTGAAGATCAATGAGTAGTTTAATAATTATGTAACTATGTGAAGACTCTCTAACATTTAAGAATTTCAGATCTTGGGGTATTATTCAAATAGCAAGCAAAAAAAATTAAAAAAAATGACGCTCCAAGCAAAACACATATCATGTGGTGTGATACGTCCATTTTGCATCATGCTTTTATATCAATATTTATTGCATTATGGGCTGTTATTACATGTTATGTCACAATACTTATGGCTATTCTCTCTTATTTTACAAGGTTTAACATGAAGAAGGAGAATGCCGGCAGCTGGGATTCTGGCTAGAAAAGGAGCAAATATTGGAAACCTATTCTGCACAGCTCCAAAAATCCTGAAACTCCACGAAAATCATTTTTGGAATTAATAAGAATTATCGAGCAAAGAAAGTACCAGAGGGGGCCCACACCCTGGCTAGGAGGGAGGGGGGTGCGCCCCCCTACTGGGCGCGCCCCTGTCTCCTGGGCCCCCTGGTGGCCCTCTGGTGCCCATCTTCTGCTATATGAAGGCTTTTACCCTGGAAAAATCATAAGCAAGCTTGCGGGACGAAACTTCACCGCCACGAGGCGGAACCTTGGCGGAACCAATTTAGGGCTCCGGCGGAGCTGTTCTGCCGGGGAAACTTCCCTCCGGGAGGGGGAAATCATCACCATTGTCATCACCAACGATCCTCTCATTGGGAGGGGGTCAATCTCCATCAACATCTTTACCAGCACCATCTCCTCTCAAAACCCTAGTTCATCTCTTTTATACAATCTTGTATCAAAACCACAAATTGGTACATGTGGTTGCTAGTAGTGTTGATTATTCCTTGTAGTTGATGCTAATTGGTTTACTTGGTGGAAGATCATATGTTCAGATCCTTAATGCATATTAATACTCCTCTGATCATGAACATGAATATGCTTTGTGAGTAGTTAAGTTTGTTCCTGAGGACATGGGTGAAGTCTTGCTATTAGTAGTCATGTGAATTTGGTGTTCGTTCGATATTTTGATGAGATGTATGTTGTCTCTCCTCTAGTGGTGTTATGTGAACGTCGACTACATGAAACTTCACCATTATTTTGGCCTAGAGGAAGGCATTGGGAGGTAATAAGTAGATGATGGGTTGCTAGAGTGACAGAAGCTTAAACCCTAGTTTATGCGTTGTTTCGTAAGGGGCTGATTTGGATCCACTAGTTTCATGCTATGGTTAGGTTTACCCTAATACTTCTTTTGTAGTTGCGGATGCTTGCAATAGGGGTTAATCATAAGTGGGATGCTTGTCCAAATTATCTTATCACAAAACTATCTGTTACCTACAATTTCAATGCTTGCAGAGAATACCTTACTGAAAACCGCTTGTCATTTCCTTCTGCTCCTTGTTGGGTTCGACACTCTTACTTATCGAAAGGGCTACGATAGATCCCCTATACTTGTGGGTCATCAAGACTCTTTTTTGGCGCCGTTGCCATGGAGTGAAGCGCCTTTGGTGAGTGGAACTTGGTGAGGGAGTCCTTGATTAGGGGGTATCCAGACAGCCGGACTATATACATCGTCCGGACTATTGGAGCATGAAGATACAAGACTCAAGACTCCGTCCCGTGTCTGGATGGGACTCTCCTTTGCGTGGAAGACAAGCCTGGCGATCCGGATATTGTATTTCCTTCCTTGTAACCGACTCCGTGTAAACCCTAGCCCTCTCCGGTGTCTATATAAACCGAAGAGGTTGGTCCTTAGAAGGCCGATCACAATTACAATCATAATCATCATAGGCTAGCTTCTAGGGTTTAGCCTCTATGATCTCGTGGTAGATCTACTCTTGTACTACTCATATCGTCAATATTAATCAAGCAGGAAGTAGGGTTTTACCTCCATCGAGAGGGCCCGAACCTGGGTAAACATTGTGTCCCTTGCTTCCTGTTACCATCAGCCTAAGACGCATAGATCGGGACCCCCTACCCGAGATCCATCGGTTTTGACACTGACATTGGTGCTTTCATTGAGAGTTCCTCTGTGTCTTCGCTGCAAGGCTCGGTGGCTCCTTCAATCATCATCAACAACATGGTCCAGGGTGAAACCTTTCTCCCTGGACAGATCTTTGTGTTCGGCGGCTTCACACTACGGGCTAATTCGCTTGGCCATCTGGAGCAGATCGACAGCTACGCCCCTGGCACCAGATCAGGTTCGGAAACCTGAACTACACGGCGGACATTCGCGGAGACTTGATCTTCGACGGATTCGGGCCTGTGCTAGGAGCACCGAACAGTCACGATGAGCACGGCCTAGACCTGCTGTCGGACAATGCTCAGGATATCATCCCGGCAGTGGCCCCGGACCTAAATCCGGAGCAAACTGCATGGCCCAAGGACGGGTGGATGGACCCTGCCCCGCAGGCCTCACACTCATCGGAGGTAGAGCCGAACACAGGCCTCACTTCTAACGAAGCCCGTGACTCCAGATCCCCAGGCTCGTATCCGATTGTAGGTTCCAGTCCGAGCGCTCCCGAGCCTGCCGAGCCTGGTTGGGCTCCGGTAATGGAGTTTACCGCTGCGGATATCTTTCAGCACTCGCCCTTTGGCGACATGCTGAACTCATTAAAGTCTCTCTCTTTGTCAGGAGGCTCTTAGCCGAACTATGTCCGGCTCGAGTGGGAAGCAGGCGACGAAGGAATTCGCTGCCCACCCACCATCCACTTCATTGCCACGGTTGATGATTTAACCGACGTGCTTGACTTCGACTCCGAAGGCATCGACGGTATGGACGATGATGCAGGAGAAGATTCAGAATCTCTGGGGCGCTGGACTACTACCTCATCACACGATATATACATGGTGGATACGCCCAAGGAGGATGATGGCGAAAATCCGGAAGATAAAACCCCCGAGAAAAAGCCAAAGCGACGGTGCAGACGCCGGTAAATTTCCAGCAACAGTAAAAATAGCGACAAGAGCGCCAGAAAGATCGACATACCAGTCAACTCCGAAGGCAACAATGACCACATGGACCCAGCGATGGAGCAGGACAAGCCAGGTCATGCCGAACACAGTCCAGAGCGGACGCCCGATCACAATGGTCCCGAGGGACGAGTTCATCACACTGCCCCGGGACAAGAACAAAGTCCGGATGAAGACGCATTCATCATCCCGGAAACACGCGTGGAACGAGATAACCTCCACCGAAGTCTTATGGCCACAACGCGAAGTCTAAAGAAGCAGAAGCAACGGCTAAAGGCTGCACAGGAAACGCTTAATCGCAGATGGAATAAAGTGCTAGACACTAAAGAAAGATACGGCGATGATCGCCATACAAAGAGCTATCCAAAATGCAAGCTACTACCAGAATTCGACGACGAGTCCGTTCCACCAAAGCATAACACGACCAGGAGGCCAGATGTACCACTTCATAACCGCAACAGAGTAGCTACCGACGCCGCGCACGATATACTTGAGCACCTGGATAAGAAAGTCGGCGCAGCCAGGTCCATCTACACATCTAAAGGACACACCCCGGCGAGGGACTATTGTCACCAAAATGATCATACCAACCAAATACCAGTTCGGAATAAACACCGGACACAACAACAGCCAACGGTATGCCACAGCATGTCCAGATACAAAGGGGCTGCTCAGACCCCCTGTGCTTCACCGAAGAAGTACTGGAACATGAATTTCCACAAGGTTTTAAACCTGTGAATATAGAGGCATACGACGGAACAACAGAACCAGGGGTCTGGATCGAGGATTTTATCCTGCATATACATATGGCTCGTGGGGATGACCTCCACGCCATCAAATACCTTCCCCTCAAGTTGAAGGGACTAGCTCGACACTGGTTGAAAATCCTCCCCGAAAATTCAATTGGGAGTTGGGAGGAACTCGAGGACGCTTTCAGGGCCAATTTTCAAGGGACTTATGTCCGGCCTCCGGATGCGGACGATTGAAGTCACATAATCCAACAGCCCGGAGAGTCCGCCTGCAAGCTTTGGAACAGATTCCTCACTAAGAAGAATCAAATTGTCGATTGTCCGGATGCCGAAGCCTTAGCGGCATTCAAACACAGCATCCGCGACGAGTGGCTCGCCAAACACCTCGGCCAAGAAAAGCCAAGGACAATGGCAGCCTTAATAAGCCTTATGACCCGCTTTTGCGCGGGCGAAGATAGCTGGCTGGCCCGTAAAGGCACCAGTGACCCCAGCACATCCGAAATAAGGGATGGCAACGGGAAGCCACGACATAATAAAAACAAATGTCAAAACAAGGAAGAGAGCCCGGACAACACAACGGTAAATGCCGGATTCAGGGGCTGTCGACCCGATCAGCAAAAGAAGCCATCTAAAGGCAGTAAAGAGGGACCGTCCGGTCTGAACAGAGTCCTGGACAGACTGTGCCAAATTCATGGCACCCCCGAGAAACCTGCGAACCACACGCACAGAGAGTGCTGGGTCTTCAAGCAGGCCGGCAAATTAAATGCCGAACACAAGGGGAGGGAAACATCAAGAGAAGACGAGGATGAACCTCGCCAGCCGAACACTGGGGAACAGAAAAAATTCGCACCAGAGGTTAAAACAGTAAACATAATCCATGCGACTCACACGTCCACGAGAAGGCACGAACGGGCGCTCAGAGACGCGTACGATATAGAGCCCAGCGTACACAAACCTAAGTACTGGATGGCTTGTCCGATCGTCTTCGATCACACACACTGCCTAACTAGTATTCGGCACGGAGGATCAGAGGCCTTGGTGCTTGACCCAATAATAGAGGGATACCATCTCACCCGCGTCCTCATGGACAGCGGCAGCAGTCTCAATTTAATATATGAGGACACTGTCCGCAGAATGTGGATAGACCCATCTAGAATTAGCCAAAACAACACCACCTTTGAAGGGGTGATACCAGGCGTTGAAGCCTACGGCAGGGGCTCCATCATACTGGAGGTAACATTCGGCTCCCCAGGCAACTACAGAAGGAAGAACTGCTCTTCACCATCGCACCCTTCCAAAGCGGCTATCATGCATTGCTTGGAAGAACGGCCTTCACCCGCTTCAACGCATTACCGCACTATGCCTACCTTACACTCAAGATGCCCGGTCCACGTGGCGTCATCTCCGTTAGCGGAAACACAGAGCGCTCTTCACGCGCAGAGGAACACGCGACGGCCCCAGCGGCCGGACTATAAGCGGCCTCCAATATCAGAAATTATGACTGGTCATTAAGACCACAGACACGGTTAGACGAGTCCGGCAGCCCGGATAAAACTGAAGCAGGGCACCATATATGTAATCCCATAGAGAACACCAGGGGCTATAAATATTTAATATAGCCCCACACTTGGCTCGACCTTATTGGCAGGCCAACGTCTTACACTTTTACTATCCATCGCATACTTACGTTGTACTCTCCTACACAAGTTTTCTTCCTTACAGACAACATTCGAGCGATACCCTTCCAGGATACGGCACAACGGAGACAAAGGCGCAGACGTGCAGCAGGGCCCCACTCAAAAGGTTTCTCTTTAGATTAAGCCCCTGTGTAAGCCTTTTTTATTGCCTCTTGTTGTTTAAACATCCCATGGGTTCCATACCCACAGAGGATACTGTCGTTATTGGCATTTCGCCACGACAGACTAATGCACATACCTGGAAATACAGGGTTTATAATGAAAGGGCATTCTTCAGCCCATTTTCTGTCACAAAGTCTGAATACCTTCGGGAGTGTTCGGCGTCACGAGTTTGGCCTTATATGCATCATCTCTGAATCATGCCTTTGGTCAAATGTTGGGTTTGCCCAGCTCCTGGGTTTGCCGCCTTACGTTCCATTCTTATCGGCTAAGGCGGCCAAAGGAGAACTACTGCGATTGTGCCCTGGTTATTCCGGATGAGCACCTCAGTAGAGAAAGCCGAAAACTGACTGTCATGATACAACGAGAGACTGTTCAACCTCTCGAAGACTTATTGGAATCTTTAGGATCCCTCCGCATTAACGAAGGACCGTTTCCCGATCATGTACACACGCGCCCGTATTCGGATGCACGCGAAGGTACCAGGGGCTACATAGTAGCCCCAACGTTAGACTCCCATGGCTAAGCGAAAGTGTTACAGCTATATAGTCCGGTTGCCTAGTTCGACGTGCGATCACCTCCTTAATGGACCAAGACGTTGGATCAAGTGTGATTACACATATTTTTGGTGAACACCCCTGCATTGTATGCGTGGGGGCTGAAGCCAATGACTGCTAACTTTCGGATTACTTATATATATATATAAATGGCTGCACAGGGGACACAATAATACTTTCAGGCAAAAAGTATAAATGTAGCCTTATAACCAAAATAACATTGTTTTTACAATGATTCGATTTGTCACTCGAACAATACATTTTTCGAGCACTGCGCCCCTATTAAGGGGGCACCTTATGTCACCTACTCCAAGTAGTGCTCGGCCGGATACTGGCCTCCCGCCGGATTCTGGGTCGCTATAATGGTGGCCTCCATATCTGTCCAATAGGCTTTAACGCGGGCAAGAGCCATTCGTGCACCCTCTATGCACGCCGACCTCCTCATGGCATCAATCTGAGGCACGGCCCCAAGGAATTGTTGCACCAAACCAAAGTAACTGTCCAGCTTAGGCCCCTTCAGCCAAAGATGGTCTATTACAGACCGAATTGCAAGCCCGGACAGCCTACGAAGCTCTGCTACAACATCCATCTTCTCACTTAACGGCAGCGGGCACGCGGGGGCATTGAATTGCGACCAGAAAAGCTTCTCCACTTCTTTATCACCTTGATCCTCAAAAAACTTGGCTGCAGTAGCTGTACTCTTCGCCAAGTCCGCATACGCGTCTGCAGGACTCCAGCGACCATCCAGGGGAGCATACTTTGGATCCAAAAACTTCGTCCGCAGTAAGTAGGAGCCCCTAGCCATGATTTTACCGGCCTGTTAAAGCTCCTCCCGCACACCCCTGACCTTGGTCCGCATCTCCTTGGTGGCATTAAGTGCCTTGTTCAGGTCGGTCGAACTAGCCTTATTCTCCTTTTCAAGGAGATCATACCGGTCGGCGACATTTTTCAACTCCACAGCCATTTATGCTATCTTTTCCTCACTTCGGCGATGAGCAGCCTATTCGGCTCTCAATTCTTCGGCCGCATTTAGGGCAGCCGCATTTAGGGCAGCCGCATTGCTAACCCGAGATTGTTCCTTGGCCTGGGCAAGTTCCGCCCTCAAGGCTTCCACGGAAGCAGCACCATCTGCAGTCCAAACATATTGCATTAATATTATGCCCCTCTCATATTTTCCTATACAACATAATAAGGAAAGCAGAGCACTTACCTTGTGACTCGTTCAGCCGCACGTTCACCAGCGTGATATCGGCATCAATAGATCCAATTTGCCTTCTTAGTTCGGCAACTTCAACGGACTGTTCGGCAGCCGGATCCTTAGGTACCTGCGCATATGTACAGCGCAATCAGTACTTACACAATATGATCCTCCGTTTGCCACCTAGGGCGGGCAACCAGAGTCTCAGGGGCTACTATCCATATGGAGCAACACTTAGCGCATGCCTCACAGAAAAAAAATAGTGTATTTTCACTACATACCTCAGAGCCTCTAAGCAGGCTCGTAAATGCTTCATTCAAACCGCTTGTGGCTGATGAAATCTTCTTGAGCACCATGCCCATTAATGAGCGGTGCTCCTCCGAGAGCACAGCTCGCTCCAGAAGGCATGTCAGTATGTCCGGCCAGACATCGAACTATGCTGAACCCTTCTCATTATTGGAAATATAACCTAGAGGCAATGATAAATTAGTTATTATTATATTTCCTTGTTCATGATAATCGTTTATTATCCATGCTATAATTGTATTGATAGGAAACATAGATACATGTGTGGATACATAGACAACACCATGTCCCTAGTAAGCCTCTAGTTGACTAGCTCGTTGATCAATAGATGGTTACGGTTTCCTAACCATGGACATTAAGATGTCGCTGATAACGGGGGAACATCATTAGGAGAATGATGTGATGGACAAGACCCAATCCTAAGCCTAGCACAAAGATCGTAGTTCGTATGCTAAAGCTTTTCTAATGTCAAGTATCATTTCCTTAGACCATGAGATTGTGCAACTCCCGGATACCGTAGGAATGCTTTGGGTGTACCAAACGTCACAACGTAACTGGGTGGCTATAAAGGTGCACTACAGGTATCTCTGAAAGTGTCTGTTGGGTTGGCACGAATCGAGACTGGGATTTGTCACTTCGTGTAAACGGAGAGGTATCTCTGGGCCCACTCGGTAGGACATCATCATAATGTGCACAATGTGATCAAAGAGTTGATCACGGGATGATTTGTTACGGAACGAGTAAAGAGACTTGCCGGTAACGAGATTGAACAAGGTATCGGGATACCGACGATCGAATCTCGGGCAAGTACAATACCGCTAGATAAAGGGAATTGTATACGGGATCGATTGAGTCCTTGACATCGTGGTTCATCTGATGAGATCATCGTGGAACATGTGGTAGACAACATGGGTATCCAGATCCCGCTGTTGGTTATTGACCGGAGAACGTCTCGGTCATGTCTGCATGGTTCCCGAACCCGTAGGGTCTACACACTTAAGGTTCGATGATGCTAGGGTTATAAAGGAAGTTTGTATGTGGTTACCGAATGTTGTTCGGAGTCCCGGATGAGATCCAGGACGTCATGAGGAGTTCCGGAATGGTCCGGATGTAAAGATTTATATATGGGAAGTCCTGTTTTGGTCACCGGAAAAGTTTCGGGTTTTTCCGGTAACGTACCGGGACCACCAGGAGGGTCCCGGGGATCCACCAAGTGGGGCCACCAACCCCGGAGGGCTGCATGGGCCAAGTGTGGGAGGGAACCAGCCCTAGGTGGGCTAGTGCGCCCCCCCACAAGGGGCCCAAGGCGCAAGGGAGAGTGGGAGGGGGCAAACCCTAGGGCAGATGGGCCCTAAGGCCCACCCCAGGCGCGCCTCCCCTCTCTCCCCCTCTGGCCGCCACCCAGATGGCATCTGGGGGCTGCCGCCACCCTTGGGGAGGGAACCCTAGAGGGGGCGCAGCCCCCTCCCCTCCCCCTATAAATACTTGAGGCTTGGGGGCTGCCCAACACATGAGTTTCTCCCTGTATTGGCGCAGCCCTACCTCTCTTACTCCTCCTCTCCCGCGGTGCTTGGTGAAGCCCTGCTGGACTACCACGCTCCTCCATCACCACCACGCCGTTGTGCTGCTGCTGGATGGAGTCTTCCTCAACCTCTCCCTCTCTCCTTGCTGGATCAAGGCGTGGGATATGTCACCGGGCTGTACGTGTGTTGAACGCGGAGGTGTCGTCCGTTCGGCACTAGGATCTCCAGTGATTTGGATCACGATGAGTACGACTCCTTCAACCCCGTTCTCTTGAACGCTTCCGCTTAGCGATCTACAAGGGTATGTGGATGCACTCTCCTTCCCCTCGTTGCTAGTCTCTCCATAGATAGATCTTGGTGACACGTAGGAAAAATTTGATTTTCTAGTACGTTACCCAACAGTGGCATCATGAGCTAGGTCTATTGCGTAGATTCTTTGCACGAGTAGAACACAAAGTAGTTGTGGGCATTGATTTTGTACAATATGCTTACCGTTACTAGTCCAATCTTGTTTCGACGGTATTGTGGGATGAAGCGGCCCGGACCGACCTTACACGTACTCTTACGTGAGACAGGTTCCACCGACTGACATGCACTTGGTGCATAAGGTGGCTAGCGGGTGCCAGTCTCTCCCACTTTAGTCGGAACGGATTCGATGAAAAGGGTCCTTATGAAGGGTAAATAGCAATTGGCATATCACGTTGTGGTTTTGCGTAGGTAAGAAAGGTTCTTGCTAGAAACCCATAGCAGCCACATAAAACATGCAAACAACAATTAGAGGACGTCTAACTTGTTTTTGCAGGGTATGCTATGTGATGTGATGTGGCCAAGAAGAATGTGATGAATGATATGTGATGTATGAGATTGATCATGTTCTTGTAATAGGATTCACGACTTGCATGTCGATGAGTATGACAACCAGCAGGAGCCATAGGATTTGTCTTTATTTATTGTATGACCTGCGTGTCATTGAACAACGCCATGTAATTACTTTACTTTATTGCTAACCGGTAGCCATAGTAGTAGAAGTAATAAGTTGGCGAGACAACTTCATGGAGACACGATGATGGAGATCATGATGATGGAGATCATGGTGTCATGCCAGTGACGATGATGATCATGGAGCCCCGAAGATGGAGATCAAAAGGAGCAATATGATATTGGCCATATCATGTCACTATTTGATTGCATGTGATGTTTATCATGTTTATGCATCTTATTTGCTTAGAACGACGGTAGTAAATAAGATGATCCCTCATTAAAATTTCAAGAAAGTGTTCCCCCTAACTGTGCAGCGTTGCGAAAGTTCGTCATTTCGAAGCACCACGTGATGATCGGGTGTGATAGATTCTTACGTTCACATACAACGGGTGTAAGCCAGATTTACACACGCGAAACACTTAGGTTAACTTGACGAGCCTAGCATGTACAGACATGGCCTCGGAAACAAGAGACCGAAAGGTCGAGCATGAGTGGTATGGAGGATACGATCAACATGAAGATGTTCACCGATGATGACTAGTCCGTCTCACGTGATGATCGGACACGGCCTAGTTGACTCGGATCATGTAATCACTTAGATGACTAGAGGGATGTCTATCTGAGTGGGAGTTCATAAGATGAACTTAATTATCCTGAACATAGTCAAAAGATCTTTGCAAATTATGTCGTAAGCTTGCGCTTTAGTTCCACTGTTTAGATATGTTCCTAGAGAAAATATAGTTGAAAGTAGATAGTAGCGATTATGCGATCAGTAGAAAGCTTATGTCCTTAATGCACCGCTCAATGTGCAGAACCCCAAACGTCGTCTATGGATGTTGCGAACATCGGACATACACGTTTTGATAACTACATGATAGTTCAGTTAAACGGTTTAGAGTTGAGGCACCAAAGACGTTTTTGAAACGTCGTGAAACATATGAGATGTTTCGAGGGCTGAAATTGGGATTTCAGGCTCGTGCCCACGTCAAGAGGTATGAGACCTCCAATGATTTTCTTAGCCTCCAAACTAAGGGAGAAAAGCTCAATCGTTGAGTTTGTGCTCAGATTGTCTGAGTACAACAATCACTTGAATCGAGTGGGAGTTGATCTTCCAGATGAGATAGTGCTGTTTCTCCTAAGTCATTGCCACCAAGCTGCTAGAGCTTCGTGATGAACTGTAACATATCAAGAATAGATATGATGATCCTTGAGGTATTCACGATGTTTGACACCGCGAAAGTAGAAATCAAGAAGGAGCATCAATTGTTGATGGTTGGTGAAATCACTAGTTTCAAGAAGGGCAAGGGCAAGAAGGGATACTTCATGAAACGGCAAAACAGTTGCTGCTCTAGTGAAAACCCAAGGTTGAACCCAAACCCGAGACTAAGTGCTTCTGTAATAAGGGGAACAGCCACTGGACAAGAACTACCCTAGATACTTGGTTGATGAGAAGGCAGGCAAGGTCGATAGAAGTATATTGGATATACATTATGTTAATGTGTACTTTACTAGTACTCCTAGTAGCACCAGGGTATTTAGATACCGGTTCAGTTGCTAAGTGTTAGTAACTCGAAATAAAAGAGCTGCGGAATAAATGGAGACTAGCTAAAGGTGAGATGACGATATGCGTTGGAAGTGTTTCCAAGGTTGATGTGATCAAACATCGCACGCTCCCTCTACCATCAAGATTAGTATTAAACCTGAATAATTGTCATTTGGTGTTTGCGTTGAGCATAGACATGATTGGATTGTGTCTATCGCAATACGATTATTCATTTAAGGAGAATAATGGTTACTCTATTTATTTGAATAATACCTTCAATGGTCTTGCACCTAAGGGAATGGTTTATTGAATCTCGATCGTAGTGATACACATTTTCATGGCAAAAGATATAAGATAGTAATGATAGTACCACTTGCTTGTGGCACTGGCATGTAAGTCATACTGGTATAAAACGCATGAAGAAGCTCCATGTTGATGGATCTTTGGACTCACTCGTTTTTGAAAAGTTTGAGACATGCAAACCATGTCTATTGGTGCATACGCATGAAGAAACTCCATGCAGATGGATCGTTTAGACTCACTTGATTTTGAATCACTTGAGATATGCAAATCATACCACATGGACAAGATGACTAAAAAGCCTCAGTTTCAGTAAGATGGAACTAGATAGCAACTTGTTGGAAGTAACACATTTTGATGTGTGCAGTCCAATGAGTGCTGAGGCATGCAGTGAATATCGTTATGTTCTTACTTCACAGATGATTCGAGTAGATGTTGAGTATATTTACTTGATGAAACACAAGTCTGAATTATTGAATGGTTCAAGTAATTTCAGAGTGAAGTTTAAGATCTTTGTGACAAGAGGATAAAATGTCTATGATATGATCATAGAGATGAATATCTGAGATACGAGTTTTGGCACACAATTAAGACATTGTGGAAATTGTTTCACAACCAATACCACCTGGAACACCATAGTGTGATGGTGTGTTCGGACATCATAGTTGCACCCTATTGGATACGGTGCGTGCCATGATGTCTCTTATCGAATTACCACTATCGTTCATGGGTTAGGCATTAGAGACAAGCACACTCACTTTAAATAGGGCACCACGTAATTCCGTTGAGACGACACCGTTTGAACTGTGGTTTGGAGAAACCTAAGTTGTCATTTCTTAAAAGTTTGGGGCTGCGACGCTTATGTGAAAAAGGTTTCAGGTTGATAAGCTCGAACCCAAAGCGGATAAAATGCATCTTCATAGGACACCCAAAACAGTTGGGTATACCTCCTAATTCAGATCCGAAAGCAATAGGGATTGTTTCTTGAATCGGGTCCTTTCTCGAGGAAAGGTTTGTCTCGAGAATTGAGTGGGAGGATAGTGGAGACTTGATGAGGTTATTGAACCGTCACTTCAACAAGTGTGTAGCAGGGCACAGGAAGTTGTTCGTGTGGCACCTACACCAATTGAAGTGGAAGCTTATGATAGTGATCATGAAGCTTCAGATCAAGTCACTACCGAACCTCGTAGGGCGACAAGGACGCGTTCTGCTTCAGAGTGGTACGGTGATCCTGTCTTGAAGGTCATGTTGCTAGACAACAATGAACCTACGAGCTATGGAGAAGCGATGGTGGGCCCATATTCCGATAAATGGTTAGAAGCCATGAAATCCGAGATAGGATCCATGTATCATAACAAAGCATGGACTTTGGTGGACTTGCCCGATGATCGGCAAGCCATTCAGATAAATGGATCTTTAAGAAGAAGACGGACGTGGACGGTAATGTCACCGTCTATGAAGCTCGACTTGTGGCGAAGAGTTTTTCACAAGTTCAAGGAGTTGACTACGATGAGATTTTCTCATCTGTAGCGATGCTTGAAGTCCGTTGGAATCATGTTAGCACAAGATGCATTTATGAAATCTGGCAGATGGATGTCAAAACAAGTCTCCTTACCAGTTTTCGTAAGGAAAGGTTGTATGTGATACAATCAGAAAAGTTTTGTCGATCCTAAGGATGCTAAAAGGTATGCTGGCTCCAGCGATCCTTCCAAGGACTGGAGTAAGCATCTCGGAGTTGGAATGTGCGTTTTGATAAGATGATCAAAGATTTTGGGTTTATACAAAGTTCATGAGAAACTTGTATTTCCAAAGAAGTGAGTGGGAGCACTATAGAATTTCTGATGAGTATATGTTGTAAACATATTGTCGATCAGAAATGATGTAGAATTTCTAGAAAGCATATAGGGTTATTTGAAAAGTGTTTTTCAAGGGAAAACCTGGATTAAGCTACTTGAACATTGAGCATCAAGATCTATAAGGATAGATCAAAAACGCTTAATGGTGCTTTCAAATGAGCATATACCTTGACATGATCTTGAAGGTGTTCAAGATGGATCAATCAAAGAAGGAGTTCTTGGCTGAGTTGTAAGGTATGAAGTTAAGAGTTAAAGCTCAACCATGGCAGAAGAGAGACAAAGGACGAAGGTCGTCCCCTATGCTTTAGACGTAGGCTCTATAGTATGCTATGCTAAGTACCACACCTGATGTGTGCCTTACCACATGTCTGGCAAGAGGGTACAAAGGTGATCAAGGAATGGATCACCAGATAGCGGTCAAAATTATCCTTAGAGGAATAAGGATTTGTTTCTCGATTATGGAGGTGATAAAGAGTTCGGCGTAAAGGGTTACGTCAATGCAAGCTTTAACACCTATCCGAATGACTCTGAGTAGCAAACCGGATACGTATAGTGGAGCAACCATTTGGAATAGCTTCAAGTGGAGCGTGGAAGCAACATTTACAATATGACATAGAGATTTGCGAAGTACATACGGATCTGAATTTTGCAGACCCGTTGACTAAAACCTCTCTCAAGCAAAACATGATCAAACCCCAGAACTCGTTGAGTCTAAATCACATGATGATGTGAACTAGTTTAATGACACTAGTAAACTCTTTGGATGTTGGTCACATGGCGATGTGACATGTGAGTGTTAATCACATGGCGATGTGAACTAGATTATTGACTCTAGTGCAAGTGGGAGACTGTTGGAAATATGCCCTAGAGGCAATAATAAAGTAGTTATTATTATATTTCCTTGTTCATGATAACCGTTTATTATCAATGCTATAATTGTATTGATAGGAAACACAGATACATGTGTCGATACATAGACAACACCATGTCCCTAGTAAGCCTCTAGTTGACTAGCTCGTTGATCAATAGATGGTTACGGTTTCCTAACCATGGACATTAAGATGTCGTTGATAATGGGAGCACATCATTAGGAGAATGATGTGATGGACAAGACCCAATCCTAAGCCTAGCACAAAGATTGTAGTTCGTATGCTAAAGCTTTTCTAATGTCAAGTATCATTTCCTTAGACCATGAGATTGTGCAACTCCCAGATACCGTAGGAATGCTTTGGGTGTACCAAACGTCACAACGTAACTGGGTGGCTATAAAGGTGCACTACAGGTATCTCTGAAAGTGTCTGTTGGGTTGGCACGAATCGAGACTGGGATTTGTCACTCCGTGTAAACGGAGAGGTATCTCTGGGCCCACTCGGTAGGACATCATCATAGTGTGCACAATGTGATCAAAGAGTTGATCACGGGATGATGTGTTACGGAACGAGTAAAGATACTTGCCGGTAACGAGATTGAACAAGGTATCGGGATACCGATGATCGAATCTCGGGCAAGTACAATACCGCTAGACAAAGGGAATTGTATACAGGATCGATTGAGTCCTTGACATCGTGGTTCATCCGATGAGATCATCGTGAAACATGTGGGAGCCAACATGGGTATCCAGATCCCGCTGTTGGTTATTGACCGGAGAACGTCTCGGTCATGTCTACATGGTTCCCGAACCCGTAGGGTCTACACACTTAAGGTTCGATGACGCTAGGGTTATAAAGGAAGTTTGTATGTGGTTACCGAATGTTGTTCGGAGTCCGGGATGAGATCCAGGACATCACGAGGAGTTCTGGAATGGTCCGGAGGTAAAGATTTATATATGGGAAGTCCTGTTTTGGTCACCGGAAAAGTTTCGGGTTTTTCCGGTAACGTACCGGGACCACCGGGAGGGTCCCGGGGGTCCACCAAGTGGGGCCACCAACCCCGGAGGGCTGCATGAGCCAAGTGTGGGAGGGAACCAGCCCTAGGTGGGCTGGTGCGCCCCCCCCCCCCACAAGGGGCCCAAGGCGCAAGGGAGAGTGGGAGGGGGCAAACCCTAGGGCAGATGGGCCCTAAGGCCCACCCCAGGCGCGCCTCCCCTTTCTCCCCCTCTGGCCGCCACCCAGATGGCATCTGGGGGCTGCCGCCACCCTTGGGGAGGGAACCCTAGAGGGGGCGCAGCCCCCTCCCCTCCCCCTATAAATACTTGAGGCTTGGGGGTTGCCCAACACATGAATTTCTCCCTCTATTGGCGCAGCCCTACCTCTCTTACTCCTCCTCTCCCGCGGTGCTTGGCGAAGCCCTGCTGGACTACCACGCTCCTCCATCACCACCACACCATTGTGCTGCTGCTAGATGGAGTCTTCCTCAACCTCTCCCTCCCTCCTTGCTGGATCAAGGCGTGGGAGACGTCACCGGGCTGTACGTGTGTTGAACGCGGAGGTGCCGTCCGTTCGGCACTAGGATCTCCGGTGATTTGGATCACGAGGAGTACGACTCCTTCAACCCCGTTCTCTTGAACGCTTCCACTTAGCGATCTACAATGGTATGTAGATGCACTCTCCTTCCCCTCGTTGCTAGTCTCTCCATAGATAGATCTTGGTGACACGTAGGAAAATTTTGATTTTCTGCTACGTTACCCAACACTCATCGCCCCCCCCCC